>NC_133795.1:5072153-5391042 GCF_043250625.1 Sebastes fasciatus
GTGATACAGAGCGGGTTGAGGCTCTGCGCTGCTCGAAAGTGGAAGCCGAGAGGCCATGCCGGGAGAGTAATGCACCGTTATCAGACGGGAAGCGAGAGGTACGGGTGGTGATGGAAGGTGGGGGGGGGTTTGATGTGCCATGTGATGCAGAGAGAGGTGATAATGAGCCTTGTCTTAGCCTTCGACATTCACCAACGCTTCCACACTACCAGTGCCATCTGCCGCCCTGATTGTGCTCCGTCTACAGTACCAGTGACTAACTGGCTGGCAGCCCTTCCTCTCTCTGGGTTGTCTCTGTGAAAAAAACATGTGTTCTTCATCAACCTCTCTCTTGGATTCTGTCTCAGTTTTTCTTCGATTATTCTCTCTCTCTCTCTCTCCCTCCAAATCCCCTCAATCAGCCCGGAGTCAAGTGAAGATGCCGAGAGGGGGGCATTCGCTGATCAGCTGATGACTTTCACAAAGGGTCGGCAGAACGGGGATTACAGCTCGGCTCATGATGAGCTATAGCAGCTCCGGCTCATCAGGGTGAATGATGGCAGCGCCTTGGCATCTGTAGATCTGGGATAGGGGGGGGAATCAATGTGAAATGACAGCAAGTCGTAACTGGCTGGCAGCGTACTGACAGATCTGGCTCAAATGCCACTTTACCCCCTCGAAACTGCAAAATCCGTCTTCAAAAGCCAGCGAAGCGTTGCTAGTTAAAGCCTTTTGGAAGCGAATGTGGGGTCACTGACATTTATCTGAGAGAAGATCATTTGAAAATGAGCCAGGCTATTGTAAGAGATCCTGGGTTTAACAAGAGTGCCAACGCTGTGTAGCTTGCCTTTAATTTAACCCCGTTGGACTGCAGCACAGCTGGAGGGAGCCCTGGATACAAATCCTCTGCTAGTACATTGTGTAACAAACCCCCCCACCCTCACCCCAGAGCGGCTCACACACAAGGGTGCATTCCTCTAACCCTGTTCAGGGATTGGTCAGAGGATGCTTCACCCTATTTAAAACCCTTCATGTAGCAACTGAACCAAGCTTCGGATCAGGTGGGAGTTGCTCAGAGAGAAAAATGTGATTGGGTGTATGTCGGTTGCTGTCTGCCTTTATGAGGCCCATAAGTCATTTTAACAAACGTGACCAGACTGAAGACCTTGGCCTTCCTGTCCTCATATGTTGGTATTTTTGGGGTTAAAGTGATAGTTTGGGTGTTTTGAAGCGGGGTTGTACGAGGTACTTATCTGTAGTCAGTGTATTACCTACAGTACATAAAGGTCTGCACGCCCACAGCTTGGAGAAACCGATAAGAGTACCGACACCGGGGCAAAGAGATGCAGTGCTCAGAAACACTATTTTATCCACCTAAAAGAAAAGCCCACCTAAAAAAAATTATATCCGTTTAGGTGTCCGCTATATTTAGAATATTTCCACTGCTTTATCTTACTGTCAGACAGCCCTTTCTTTCTCCTTTTCCAACGGGAAACTGAACTGAAAGTCAAACTTATCTATGCTCTCTCCAAAGCCAGCAGGCTCAGATGAGAAAACAGAATAGATAGGTTTCACTTTCAGTTCAGTTCGCCGTCGGAAAATATTCTAAATGTAGAGTACACTTAAATGGATAGTAATTTTTTTGGGTGAGCTAAACTATGTTTTTCTGCTGGTACTCCTGTCTGTTTCTCCAAACTGAGGGCACACCAACCATCATCTAATGTAAGTAATACACTCACTAAGGATACGTACCTCATACAACCCCACTTCAAAAATCCCGAACTACCCCTGTAAGGCCTTGTGGAGCATGTTGGAGTTAGGATTTGTTTACAGTTGTACTTGGTTTAAATTGGTTAAATTTGAATTTGGCAAGTCTTTTATTTTAAATTAAAAATTTTAATTTCAACTGGAACGCCCCCTGTAGTCGGATTTCCAACTCACAAAGTCGGATGAACCTCACCAACCCCGACCTCAAAATCCAACAGTAAAAAAGCTGTAGTAATGTGCTGTTTATTAGCACTTCTGTCTCAAATTTGTGGCTCATTAAATCAGTCGTACACACAGTACTGTACAACTTCTATCTGTAGACATGTTGCTACGGTGTTTGTATGCGCAAAATAGCGGCATACCATTGTTATCAACTGGTATTGCTAACAATGACGAACCTGTCTAGAGAAAACCCCATTACATTTTCCGACTTGTTGTACTGGAATGTGGTCAACTCGGTTGTGACGTCATTCCCAGCTCCGACATCAGATTTCTGAGGTAAATGCTTCACAGAATAGTGGAGTTTGAAGCTCACGCCTTCTGTTGGTTATATCAGATCTCCAAGTTCAAAGCAAGATGTCCTTGTTGACATCATCAGGGTTATTTTTTCATTTCAAATGTCCAAATGCTCCCTACAGAGACAATTTACAGGTTGAGCAGTACTCCCCATGATCAGTAAACTGATCTTTATGTATCAAATTGGTAGATGGAATAAGAAATATAGGCAAGGTTAATGGTCTGGTTAATATAGCGTCACTAGGGGTTACTGGTGGGAATGGCAACCATGGTGGACTCTATAGAGAAGCAACTGTTCAATACAAATATGTTAAGTGGCTATTTCTGAGAAACGCTGTCCCTGAATGGTATAAAAATGGGATTTGATATAATGAAAATCTTGAGGGTTATAAATGAAACATAGACGTATGCAGTAGAGGTTAGGGTCTGGAGATGTTGTGGTCAATGGAGGGTTCCTACAAGGATAGAAATACAATTATGTGTCTGTGCAGTGCACAATATGTTTTCACATGTGGTTCAGTGTGTATGTGTGTGCTGCGCAATCCTCCGGCTGCTTGTTAGTGCAATGTCAGACATGTCCATCAGTGACATCCCTTGCTGCTCCGTAGGCGAGCCCAGGGTTTCAGAGTCTTACTGCTGGGTTTTCAAAAAATCTTTATTTAATGTGTATAAGCATGCGGTGGGAGAAGTTTTCCTGACCTTCTCTTCCTGCCAGCTTTGGTCCACTTTGCTGAAGGAAATAAACCTAAAACTTTGTATCACATCTCTCTTTTTTTTAGTTTCAGTAGTACCCCTAAACCTCAGCTGTGAAGGCTGAACTCCTCTAACTTGCAAACTCAATCAACAGCATGTTGAGAACAAGACTTTCCCTCGTCACCTTTGGCTGTTGGCCCTTTATGTGAGGGCCCAATATGACAAATTCAGTTAGTGGGTGCAAGGGCAGGAAGACTGGATAGGCTGGCTGGGGAAAGGGAGAGACAGAGAGAACTTGAGGCCGGATGGGTCTAATCCCGGTCCTCCTTATCAGTGCCGACCTCTGGGAGTCTGTGTGTGGAGCCTGATCCTCTGGGGGGCTCCTTTTGGGGGGGGCGATGCCTTTTATTCCCCCGTCTGATCAGACTTCAAAGGCGACGCGGGGAGTGGCGGTCATCGCTTCTTTCATTACTAGGAGCTTTACGCTAATCTGCGAGGGCACACACACACCTGATGCCCCTCCCTCCCCCCCTCTCCCTCTCCGACTCCCACAAACGGACACCCTCCTCCCCACCTTTTCTTTCCGCCAGGGGGGCTAAGTGCTGTGTAATCTGGGTATAAAAGACTCTTAATCCTCGGCAGCCGGGGTCTCCTGCACCGCTACCTGAGACCTGGATGAATTCCAGAGCTCGTTAATTTGTTAATCAGAGCTGGGTTGGAGGAAAGGCCTAGCAGGGATCAGAGGATGAGTCTGAGTAGTTGTCAGTCAGAGGGGGAGTTACAACCTCTGACCATGATGCATGAAGGCGTGTATGACATACAGAGACACATATAGTGGTGGGTTAATGAAACAGAAATACATGTGGTAAAAATAATCTAAATCCTGCCGCTATGCTTAGTTGCAAGTTGAGTTTTGGACCGTTGGTTAGACAAAACAAGCAAAACGCCACCTTGGATGATGTGATTTCACTATTGTCTGGACTTGTTTTGGACTCGAGTCAGATCCGAGTCACAAATTTGATGACTTTAGATTCGACTTGGCAAAATATAAAAAGACTTACAACTCAACTTGGTCTTGAACACCAGTGACTCGTGGTTTCACTTGGACCTGAGCCTTTTGACTTTAAAATACTTAATACCTTCCCCCCCGAAGCCCAAAGATTAAATAGTGTGTGCACAAAGACGATCATCTGCCCGATAGCGGAGGTCACTCCGACAGCGTCAGAAATGTTATTTCCTTTTTTGCGAGATCCTTTATTGATTTATTTAGTAAGAGGATTAACTTGTGGGGGAAAAACTGAACTGAACAAACTGAATTTCTATTTTTTGTTTTTTATTGCTGAATCCCGAAAAGTGGTGTTTTTTTGTTGAACTCTTTATGTTTGGTGAATATAATTGGGACTTGCATTTGATTATCTTACATTTAATTCCCCAGATCCACTTTGATTGAGCAGCATCCAATCAAGTGGCAGGAGAAGGTTCAGGTTCAGGCAAGAAAACCACTTAGTTAGGGTAAGGGAAAACATCATGTTTGTGCTTAACGTAAGTAAGTAAACTAAGTAAAATACGTACGGAAACAACAATAACTCAACTACAAAAAACACTTAACGTAACTTAAAAAACAAAACAACAGTCAACAACGGTCTCTTGGTTGAAAGTCCGATGTTTGTTGGATACATCCACCTCACCACCCGCCCACCGTAAGTGGTCTTTCTCGCTTTTTATACTACATCAATAACTCTTACCGTAACATTTATATGCAGATGTGTTTACATTGCAGTCAATACAGGATACATGGCGTAGAAATGACATGCTAAAATCAATAAAGGCGTACTTATTGCACACTCTACGCCTTGCGCGTTATCGTGACATTTATACGACTTTTCTTGCGATCGGGCTGAAATGCTTGTTGGTGGCAGTTACTCTGTTGTTAAAATGGCATTACATTTTGGTGAAGAGCACATTATTACTTGTTTAGGACTCGAAACTCAAAGTTTAGGACTTGGGACTTGCCTTTTTTGAGTTGACACTTGAGTGCTAAGACTTAATACTTACTTGTGACTTGCAAAAGAATGACTTGGTCCAACCTCTGGTCTAAACAGTTGATCGATTAGGAAGATAATCGTCCCAATATGAACGCAGCAACATGATAGTAAAACTCTAAATCAACTGGTGGCTCCAAGTGAACAGTCTTCAAAACACTCCAGGTTCAGAGAAATGTTTGACAAAAGAGCTCTTTTATCATTCACACAGAAGTTGTAACTTGTTACTCGGAGTTAAAGAGTAACCCGTAGTCATCGGCTCTAGGAACTCCTTCAAAGAATAATAGCCCTCTGAGTGGTTTTCACATGTTTTTCACTTCAGATCAAGGTTTGCATGCTGCAAAAAAAAAAAAGCAGGCGCTAATTGGCTAGCATTGTGGGGTTTGATAAGGGGCCTTTGTTGTGTGAAGAGAAGGACAGGCAGAAAAACATCAGCAACAACAACAGAAGTGCAAATGTCAGTGTACTTTCTTTTTTTTTTTAGGTCTAGCTGTTACATTTCCTTCAAGGATTATTTTCTCTCCCTGATTTTAGCTCGGGGAATACATCGAGCGTGTTTCAGCCATAAGCCCACATGGAGCTTTCTTTAAGACACAGGTCACAGGCATACAACCAGAACATGAGACAAAACTTGGAACTGATTTTACTTTTAGTCCATTGTAACAGGAAAATGAATATCCGCTAACTTCATTTTCGGGCTCTCAGTAGCATTAGAGTTGATTTGCCAAGGGCCTCTGGAACGGAGAATTTAACAAGAAGTGTTTGGCTTCACAGTGCAGCAGCGCTGGTGTGAACTGCACCCCCTGCCCCGGGCCTGTTCTCCGTGTAATTCTTTCCCTGGGAATCTGTGATAGATAAAGATCGATGGGAGGGCTTGAACCACGCCGCCCGCCCCAACCTCTTTCTCCAGCACTCATGCCCCCCCTCTGTTTTCATCCTCCTCCTCCTCCTCCTCTACTTCTTCTCCTCCCTTTCTCTAAATCTCTATTCATCTTCTCATGACCAGCAGTAATTACAGCAGCTCCTCAGCCTCACCGCCAGAATGAGCTGTTTACATTGGGCCACTTGCCTCTGGCTGCTGTGGCCAGCCTCTCATTCCCTCATCGAGCCCAGCGGGAGCAGCCACACAGTCACCAAAAAACGCGACCCAGAAGTGCCCGCCGGGAGCCACCGGCTCATCCGGCCTCCCACCCAGCTACTCGCGCTCCGCCCTCAAAAAAACCCCGCAGAGCTCCATCAGTCATGCTCTTCATACAACCCTCCTCTTTCTAGTGGCAGCTCTCTGCAGTTTGGATATCAAGCCCTGCTGAGGGAGAAGCATTTAATTCGTTGAAGGTTTTAGTGTAAAGAGGCAGGTCTCAGAGCCAACACTTCTACCGCACCGCTTTTTTTTTCCTCGGTGTTTTCTGCGCCTGAGGGTTAGAGGCAGAATGAAAGAACGTACTCCCCTGTGCTGCTGCTGCGCATAGAGGAGCTATGTTTGTTTACACACAGGCAGCCAGGGAGTGCTGTTTAGAGCTACGGAGCCAGCACAGGATCCTTCTAGTCGGGGCTGATGATGCGTTGCGTTGGGTGGGGCCAGGCCAGGGGGGTGGGGGGGTGGTGGGGGGCATTCTCCGGCCCTTGGACCCCAGGTGCTTCCTGTCTGCCTGCTGGAAAAGTACGAACGCGCCTGTGATGGACCAAGTCAACCATGAGCTTTGCGCCGTTGCTTCTCCTGCAATGCCCAGTGGGACCAGCAAAAGGGCTTTAAACATCCAACTGTTACTTTTTTTTTCTCTCTCTCTGTCTCTATTTTTCTACTTTTCCACCTCCCACGCTCTCTGCTCTTCTCTTGGACTCTTGTAATAAAAGAGATAAATTTGTCACCAACATCTGCAGAGGGAGTTAAATGTTAAGCAGGGGAGATTTCTCATCTTATTGTGTGCGTGTGTGTGTGCTTCTCCCTCCTCTCAGGTGTGGCCTGATCTAATTGTAATGTCACTGTATTGTTCTGTGTTTGCTTTGCACTGTTCTCCAAAAGGAGCCCTGCAGTTGTACTTCAGTAATAATCCCCAAGACAAAGGAATATGTTGGCAGATGTTTTCACAAATGAGAAAGGATTTACAAGTTCTACTGCCAGCTGTGGCAGTTCTATAAAGTATTTATATGTTCCCTAAAATATGCATTTTATGTGTAACTGGAGCTGTTGTCTGTTAAAAGAGAGCGCGGGTCGACCCGCCGGAGCTGCGTGCTCCTCGCCGGCTGGGTTTTTGTATCTGGATAGAGGCTCAGTTCTGTGAAGATCATTCTTGACTCCTGTCCAGCTGGCCTTGCCCCTAATGTGTAAAACACAACACTGGAGGGACGGAGCGACCCCTGGTGGCCGCAGTGTGCACCTACAGCACTGCTTTTTGACAAGCAGCTTGTCAAAAAAATGATAAGTCCTAGTGAAAGGAGCATGCCACCGGTGGTTGTTGTGATTTTTTTTTTTTAGTTTGATGGCTCCCCACCGCAGTTCTCATTCATTCCCTTTCGTTTTACTAGCTGACTCACTTCTCCCCACCTGTCATGCTTATGTTTTATGTCTGACACAAAAGCATTTAACCAACAAGCTCTGATTTATGACTCCTCTGAAAGGTGTAATTTGAGGTTTCTGGTGGAAGCTCAGGAAAAAAACAAACCTGGGTGTCTCTTTGCTGTCAATTCGTGCAGAGACCAGCCGGAGCTGTGATCATTTGCATCCTCTCCCCGTCTGACACCAAAAGGTTCAGTCTTTTATACCTGCGGTGAAGTGACGAGGTGACAGAATACACGAACAACACCTCTCGTCCTCCGCCTGCACCATAGCATGAGTCATCAGATGAGTCCCGTCTAAGCGAACGGCGGCAATATCGGACAGCTCCCCGACAGAGGCATGGGAGTACATTAGTCGCTCGTAAAAAGAGCTGATGGCACTCGCTGGCAGGCTGTTCCACCATTGTCAGGTATTTCATTGGACTCCCCCCCATCCCCTGAGGGTATCTCCATGGCGATGGGTGCAGTTAAGGTGGTGTTTATTTCTAGGTACCTCTGTCTGCCCCGCGTCCCGACGCCAGGAGTCTGCGTCTGCTGATAAGGCCCGAGACTGGCTGGGAAGAGACAGGGACTCAAGGTTAATACGCACACGTCTGGAAGACGTTTGCTTTAGGGTGAAGTTGTGCAAGAGTAACTTTATTCCCATTGGAACAGCAAAGTAAATGACTGTATTTCCCTGCAGCCTTGTGAACTACTTTACGGCAGGGACGGGAGCACTTAATACATCATAAAAATAAATCATTCATAACATAAAAAGCATTTTTTTGACCATTTTCTTGTTGTTTTTCTTGTATTTTTATGCCTGTGGTTGCATAATGTAGCTGCCTAAAAGCAGAACAGACAGACTTTAAGGTCATAGGGTCGTACCCAGCTTGACCCTGAGAATCATCCCACACCTCGGTGTGAGCAGTGACCTGAGCAATGACCGGCCAAGGTCGGTCACAGGTCACGTTTGTCCCTGTCCTCCTCCCCGTTTAGGACTTCGACCTCTGCTGCAACGCCGCTTCACTCCAATGGGGTCTTTCTGTGTGAGAGGGGGCTGGTGAATAATTACCGTGACCCACTTTTAAGTTGTCATAACTTTTCTTATACAGTATATGTGACGTACTGCAAAAAAAAATATTGACATTGAAGGATTTAATTTTCCACCTGAATGACTCGAGGGATTTCTATTTTGGTTCCGTGCCGGGTCTAGATGTGCAGATATAGGCGGGGGGGAAAGACGGTCCTGGAGCCAGCTGTGGAAACAGAAGATAGTGAGTGAAGCCAGCGAGGAAGTGAAAGGGATTTGGTGTGCGGGATCTGCACAGCTTCTGCAGAGATGGACGTTTTCATTTCCTCGGGATAGCTCTGGCTGTTTGAACAGGTGGGCCAACCCTCCACCCCCTCCACCCCCACCCCGGGGCTGTAAACGCTCTGGCCTCACTCACTGTCGTCCAGTTTGTGCTCTCTCCTGGGCGTCGCATTCTTCAGTCCACGCCACTCTGCAGCAGCAAAGCACACATCTCTGTCTTCAAGGAAAAGCCCAAACAGACTGCACTAATGCTTTTCCAGTCGCCCTCCTGTCATTGCCGTTATTATTACCGCTCCGAGCAGCTGGGCTAAGAGACATGGAAATGCTTGTTAAAGGGGGGAAAGTGAGCATCTGAACACACTGATTACAGAGGCTGAGGAGCGGGGGGAGAGAGAGAGCAGTGTGTTCTGGTACATGTTTTGTGTGTTTTCCCCAGGGGCATGGATGCACCCAGACTGAGTCATGCTAGACTGGAGCCATGGCTCCTGCTCCCTGAGCTCCTTTTCCCCTCTTTTTCCTTCCTACCTCTCCTCCCACCGCCGACACAACCAGCTGGGCTCCTGAAACATCCAAACAAACACACGCACACACGTCGAAGAGGTAGTTGATGGGAGGACAGAAGGAGTGATGAAATGCCAGAAGGAGTAGGGGCGGGTGGTGCGAGGCCCACATTGAGATTGATGGCCTGCTGTAGAATCTAGCAGGTAAACACCAGTGCCCCCCCCCACACACACACACACACACACACACACACAGGACAGCTCGCTGGGATTAGGCCACTTGTTGAAGCTGCTTCCGCAAATTCTCTTGTTTGCTCACACGCCCCCTCTTACTCTCACTTTGTGTCTGTCTGCTTGTTTATGTTTTTCTCTCCCACTTCCTTTCCCTACCTCGCCATCCCCTCCTTTCTTTTACCTCACTGAACATCTGTGAAAGTCATTACAGTGTCTCTGTTTAACATGCACGCAACATGAAAGCAAAACAGAAAGCTTTGAAGCATTTTGAGGCTCCTTTGCTGCTTCAGCATCAGAGGGTTCACTCCCAGGCTTTTAAATACCGCCAGTAGGTGGCGATATGACTCTTCAGAACCCCCCTCAGAGCTCTCTTTAATACATTACCTCTCCTCCTTGCCCTTATTTGAACCCACCTCCCTTCAGCAAAACAGTCTCGTTACTGCTTTGTGTGATTTTTAAAGAAAAAAACCTGGATGTCTGGGAAAGTTTCCCGACTGCTTGATTTGTTTTTTGGTTTTTTTCGGGGGGTTTTTCAGGCTGTTTGTCTGCTTGTAATGAGATACATGAATATGTATTTCAAAGTTGAGCCCATACAATGAAGCAAGCATCATTTAGAAATGTTGGTGGTATGTGAAGACAAAAGATGCTGTCCATCAGGAAGCCACGAAAGCGAAGGCCAGCTGTGTTTGTCGACAAATCTCCTAGCACTGAATTATTTACAGCATATTCTCACACTGTATGGTTCATTCTTCACAGTATAGATTGTGAGATCCTTGCAAGGGTAGACTGCTATGGATTTTTGCTACTACAACAGCATATGCAGTGCAATATGCTGCCCAATCTGACTGTTATCAGGCCATTAAATAGACCTTATCAGTCGCTGTACAAGCACCATAGATGTGGAAGTGAAATTTAAAAGTAACACATTCTAACATGTAAAACTGAATGAAACGTCACGTTATGAGCACAAACGAAAACGGTTCTTTAGGTTTAGGCAAAAAAAAATAGAACTTTAGGTTTAGGCAACAAAACTACAAATTCATTAGGTTTAGGTAACAAAACTTCAAATTATTTAGGTTTAGGCAATAAAACTAGAACTTCTTTAGGTTTAGGCAACGAAACGTTAACTTCTTTAAGTTTAGGCAACGAAACGTTAACTTCTTTAGGTTTAGGCAACAAAACTACAACTTCTTTAGGTTTAGGCAACAAAAATACAACTTCTTTAGGTTTAGGCAACAAAGCTACAACTTCTATAGGTTTAGGCAATAAAATTACAACTTCTTTAGGTTTAGGCAATAAAATTACAACTTCTTTAGGTTTAGGCAACAAAACTACAACTTCACTTTTGTAGGTTTAGGCAACAAAGCTACAACTTCTATAGGTTTAGGCAACAAAACTACAACTTCACTTCTGTAGGTTTAGATAACAAAACTACAACTTCCCACGTCTATGGGGCTTATAGCAACTGATAATACCTATTTAATAGCCTAACAACAGTCTAATCAGCTGAATATACTCTCCACATGTTCTGCAGTTTGAGGGTTATGCAAGACGTCAGGTCAACTGCGCTGACAGAGTTCACTCTGAAGAAGCTCTTTGCCTCTTTCGAGAAGTGCTTCACTGTATGGCAACCTTTTACTTTTTCTTTCTCGCTGTCTGTGAATGGTCTGACCTTGTTGATGTAACCCCGAGGTGGACATCTCCTTCTTTCCCTCTCAAATGACTTGACCTCCCTGTCGAACGAGAGCAGATGAAGTGATCGCGGCTCTCCGCGGGTTGTTTAGTCTGGACGGCAGCTGAACTCTCCGTGGCCTTGCTTCTCTCTCTCTCTCTCACACACACTCTCTCTCTCTCTCTCTCTCTCACTCTCTCTCTCTGTGTGAGAGGTTTCACTTATTGTGTATGTTTTGCATGGGCAAGCTGTTTGTTGTTTCCCCATCGGTGCTGGAATGTGAGGGAAAGTGCATGCCAGAGTGTGTCTGTGTGTGTCACCAGGGGTGAGTTCTACAGTCCAAATCTCAGAGCTGCATGTATTGGCAGAGGACGGCGGCTTGGGGCAGATTTGTGATGTAATCGGGGGGGGGGGTTAATCTCTGCCCTGTTGCTTGCTGATCAGCCCCTCAGGGCAGTCAACCCATGCATGCATGTAAACCTCACCCCCACAAACACACACACACACTCCATACATCTGCAGCCCTTCCATCCGTCAGCCCTTCCAACTCCCATCTGAACCAATAATCTCATTACACAAAGCGAGCGCACGAGAGAGAACAAAAGCTTCACCTGAACCCTCGTACTCATTACACATCAAGAGCAGCATTAGAGCCCGCCGGACGGAGAAAATCACATTCTCGGCCCGGCTCAGGTTGCATAACATGACTTTGTGTGTAGCTGAGCTGGTTTTGAACCGCCACCAACGCCGGAGCTCGGGGCCAGGCACGCTGATGCAGTCAGGGTTGGACCAACTGGCCAATGAGCGTCGCTTTTCATTAAAAAAAACATCCGAATTAGCATATTCTTTGGCACATTTAATAATATTTCATTATCCAAATTCTTTCTTGCTGATTGGAAAGGATTATCTCCAATTATTATTATACAGTTGAGAGGACGGTGTGACCTCAGAGGGTTAGTTGAGTTTGCACAATCTATAATCGTTTCAATTTGGAAAATCTCATTCTTCCATCCATTAGCTGTTTAATACCTTATTTTCATTTTGTAACGCACACTCTGATGAAGACGGATAACCTCAAGAGAGAAATCTTTAACAATGGGACATCGCCCCCTTGAAGAGAGCTCTTGACACTTTTGGGATGCAGGTTGCCATGGCGACGGTCAGAAGCACGTTGCGTTTCCTTGGCGACTGGGGTCTTGCCCGGCATGTGCATTAGCCTCATTGTTACTGTCTTCTCAGCCGCTGCCTGCCTGACAGTCTCGTCATCCCGTCCACGCACACACACACACACACACACACACGCAAAAACACACACATAGAGGTGTTCTTGGAGAAAAAAAACTTTCACCAAGGTCATTACGGCTGCATCTAATAGAAAATTCCTTGTTCATGTCCAGCCTGTATAAGTCCTATTCTGTTCATGTCTCTCTTTCTAAAAAAAAAGAGTCTCTCTTTCTTCACCTTCATCTGTTTTTTGAGACACTTAACCCCGTTTACACCTGGCATTAAAATGTGTCTCATACCCAGATTGTATCTAGAACCTGATTACATTTACACCTGGTATTTTCTCCAGTGTCCACATTGAGATTTGATTGAGATCCAATTGCTCCGTCCGGCTCAAACAACCGAACGCCACATTCTCCTCTCCTTTGCAATAGCAGCCTGGACTGCTTGTAGCCGTTCTCCACCTCTTGCTTAGCCATTGCTTCATTAATGGCTCGGTTGCGATATGAATTGGCAAGTTTATCTTGTATACGATCTTCAGACGAAATTGAAAGCAGACAGACACCTGGTCTCGTCTTGTTTGAGGCTGGCTCCAAAAGCGAGTCAACCTTCATAGACCTCCATGTTAAAATGCCCAATTTTACTGCAAAATAAACATTTTTACAGCCTGGTATAAAAAACAAACGGTTTTGGTCTCTATAGCGGATTTCCCCGTTCATAACTGTACGGGAGGTGATTTTTTATGTAACTCTCCCGTTTAAATTATATTAAGGCTTAAAGTCAGGCTTAATGAGGGTGTTGCCACTTTGAGTGACAGGTGGGGGTGGGTTGCGTACCAGGTCGCTAGCTCTCTGATCTGCTGTGTCACCTGGACCCGCCCATTTTTGGATTAGACGGGAGTTAAGCTGCGTCGTCAACTGCCAAGATGGCGACGGCCCGGAGCCGCCCACTTTGAGCTTCAGAACGGCTCTTCAGAAACCTACGGGTGACGTCACGGAGAGAACGTCCATATCTTATACAGTCTATGGTCTTGACTCCATCCACTAGTATCGTGAATATCCATTTCAACAAGCTTTTTTGCTACTTTCTTG
This sequence comes from Sebastes fasciatus, assembly GCF_043250625.1. Classification (NCBI taxonomy): domain Eukaryota; kingdom Metazoa; phylum Chordata; class Actinopteri; order Perciformes; family Sebastidae; genus Sebastes; species Sebastes fasciatus. The sequence continues at coordinate 5,085,722 of NC_133795.1, forward strand.
CTAGTAGCTTAGCTCGCTAACTGGTTAATGGCTGCTTCCTCACTGGTTCGGAACAGTCGCGCACAATTACGTATTTACGCCCACGTAGTTGTTGTTGTATGTGGATTGTAACACAGACTGTTGTACACTTGTGTTCAGTGTTGTCACAGTACGTCCCTGACCACCTCCAGAGATGGTTTGGCTGATTGGATCACAATCCGTCCTCAATGCGTGGTTGCATTTCCACCTGTGCTTTCATTTGGTCAGGCACTATCCGATTGCAATCTGAAACGCATTATAATGCCAGGTGTAAAGGGGGTCATTGTCTTTTTGAACGATACTGAGGTTGGCTAGTGGTTCTTCCTGCTCACCTGTTTGTCCCATTAGGAGCCTGTGTGCCGTGAGGCAAAGGTGAAGCGACAGCATCAAAGCAGAGGAGTTAGTGAGACACCATGTCAACCTGTGGCTCTCAATTAGGAGCAGAGGGAGATATCACCCTGGGACGGCTAATGACGGACCACTGGGACCTGGAGGAGGGGGGTTGAAGAGACATGTAGGGTCATAAACCCAATCATATTTTTTGTATTTCCTTGCTTGCTTGGGTTTGATTTGGGCTTATTGTTGAAGCTTATATGCTTGGCATACTGTCAACTTCAGTCTGCAAAGTTTGTGATGAATATTTAGTTAAATTGCACATTTATTCATTTGAGTTTTCATTACATATTTTTTTTTTTTCTTCTTAATATAAAGTCATTGATGTACCCAGAGTTTCCTCTGCCACTGAGTAAGTAGACACTCTCTGCCTTAAAGTGCTTACACTTAAAGAATTAAAGTTTCAGTGCAAAGCTTTCATGGTTTTGAAAGCTGTGTCAGAGGATTGTTCTCCTTAACAATAACACAGTTATACTGACTCATAGCACTCAAGGGATGCACCAATCCAACTTTATTTCTCCAACTTCAACTCAGGATATCTGCCAATACTCAGTAGTAGTGCTGTTTTCCCAAAGTCTGTGTACCACACTGCATTGAACTCAATGGAATCATTTTTATGTGAGGCAACATCAGGTCAGGAGCTGCTGTGGCACCCCAGCCTACCATGACTGAATGAATGTAACTGAAAATGGAGTTTTATATTGGCATTAACAGTGGAACTGTATTCTGCAAATCTTTAGAAACATCAAAACCTTGAAGTCTTTTTTGAATAAAAATTGACATTTAAAGATGGAGAATATTAGCACAGAATCCCATCTATTAACTCCAAATACAAGCATTTTAGTCTTCAAAAGCCCCTATTAGTCAACTGTATTTTTACATTTTCAGATTTGAAGGATTTTCATCTGTTATTTCTTGAATATTCCAACATATCTTCATAAAACAGTTCGTATGATATCTTACCAAAAAAATGATTCCTTATATTTCTTGTGTTTTCCTACGAATGTCCAGCAACATGTGACGCAGGTGTCAATTTCCGCTTGTTACATGCATGCAGTCTTTTCAAAATACATTTTAATCTTGACAGGAAACGACTTGGTTAGGTTTTGGCAACAAAACTGCTTAGGTTTAGGAAAAGATTCCAGTTTGGGTTAAAATAACTACGGAAGTGGCTTAACTTAAGTACAGAATTTACGTGACAAATGAATCAACGTTGACGTCTGATTTCACACGGGACACGAACAGCGGTCTCCTGGGCGAAAGTCCAGTGTTTTGGTTTTTTTACCCACCCAGACCTGTTCCCTATGCGGCGTTTGTTGCTCTGTACTTCCTAGTTCACACTTACGTGGATTACATATGAATTGATTTTGTGATGAATTGCAGTGCATTACTTTAAAACGTCTAAGCTACTTACAGCACATGCACTTAAAGACGCATGTTGGTCATTTGACTGCATCAACAATAACTGGTGTTATCAATTCTCATGCCTGGATTCTGCAACTGAATAATCAGTCTTGTTTGCTGGACTCCCCATCAGTAAATCAGCCAGTGTTTCATGCCTACAGTTTTCTTTACATTTTGCGTTTGTATTCAACGTTGATCTTCGGGGGTTGTTGGTTTTATTCAGAGGCCTCTCCCTGTGTGATCTGCTGTCCGCAGCCGTTCCCTCCAGGTGGCAGCCCGGCCAGCCGTGACTGGCACATAATACCTCCTTACCTTCTACCACTCAGCGGCAAAAATCAATCTTTTTTTTTCTTTTTCCTTGGTTGAGGGACGTCCACCGGCTCGGAAGCAGTCTGAATAATGGTGTATTAGCTGAGAGCGGTAGATAAGGAAGTAGTCAGTGGTGGACCGAGGAAGGAGTACTTTGTAGTGAGAAGCTTTGACAGAGATAGATGGGGCTGAAAGAGCTCCGAGTGTGAGCCTCAGTGGAAAGGAAACCTGAGGTTTCTACTGGCGCTTTTGGATCTTGCAAATAGAGATGATTTTAGCAGCACTATATGCAACTATTATTGATTGTTCTTTGCTTAAGATTCCTGTGTTTGGTATATTTTAGTTGGACTGTGCTATGCTGTAATTACCACGGAAATATTCACTATATGGCCAAAGTGGACAGCTGACCATTACATCCCGAAATGATTGCTGAAAATCTCATTTCAAAATAAGGGGCATTCCTATTCATTAATAAAATTTGGTACAGATATCCGTAGTTCCTGGACAATGTATCCTAATGTCTTTGGTGATCCCACGTCTTTTCATCTAGCAACACCAGGATGTAAAAGTTTTCACTTATTCAGTGAAGTATCTCCACATCTACTCGATGGATTGGCACAACGTCTTGTACAGACATGAATCCTAATATCCCTCATGCTGCAGGTCAACATTTCACTTTGTCCAATACTTTGGTTTACGACCAAATTCCTGCAAAACTAATGACATTCCCATCATCCTCAACTTCACCTTTGTGTTTAGTGCTAATTTGCTAAATGTTAGCATGCTGACATTTAGCTCAAAGACACCCTTAGACCTTCACACACCGGGGGTGAGACGGGGGCGTGACGACTAAACAACACGAAAATGTGAAATACTCACCTGTGAATATTATATGTCTAGGTGCTTTTATTGTGAAAGGTATGAACGGAAAGAGTGGACCGGATCAATCTAGTGGGGCAACTAAGCTGAAATATTCATAACAATTGTGCATTTTGTGAAAAATGTGGTCTGCGCTGCCCTCGTCGAGGTTGAACTATGGAACCTCTGTGTTGTTGTTTCACAAATGTAGTCGCAACTCAACCCGTTCCGCACCACGTGATTGGTTGATGCTTTTTATTCGTGGTGTGAAAGCTCCGAAAAATCGACCTTGTAAATTGCATTTTTTGCCATGTGATATTCGTGTTCTCTGTGGAAACATTCATGACAAAAACAACAGTTTCGAAAAAAATATATTGACGTGTGAATCATCGAACAAAATAAAAAAATGCCCCCGGTGTATGAAGGCCTTTACACAGCTGCACCAGCATGACTGTATAGACTCAAAATACCAATATCAGTATCGGACTCAAAAATCCACTATCTGTCTTTCTCTTTTTTTTTTTTTTTTACCAGTCGTGGATTTTTAAAACAGTGAATTTAAATCAGCCAATTATGGCTCGAGAAGTGTGGCGCCAAATCCGTATAACACCTCGGAGAGTTCTGGAAACAAAAGATGTGCTACAACATAGTTTTTTTTTGTGAAAACAAAATTACAACATGCTTTTTCTATCCGTATCTGTAATGACATGAAGTGAAAAGCCCTTCTTTAATCGCTTTTGTTGAAATTGGTGTCATCCTGGCTGCTCTTGTAGCTCCACCGAGTGCTTTAAAGACCCGTAGTGCATATTGGTCCTGACCCTCTCGACTGGTGTGTCCCAGTAGCCAGCTGCTCCGCCCTTCTGCCCTTCTTATTATTATGTGGAGTTTTTTCTAAGCCAGAGGGTGGTGAGTCACCTGCCGGTGGGGGGGCTGCCCCGTGGTGGAGGACCTCTCACCTCGCTCGCCTCTCGAGGCGTCCCCCCCGAGTCCCCCTGGCAGGCTGCCCGTGTCACAGCTTGACTGACAGGTACAAAGTAACCACTGTGTGCTCTGGGGTCCTAAACTCACCCCTGTCACTCAGCTGTCCCGGGACAATGCCCGACTGTCTCACCCTCTCGACCTGCCTCTTTGTATCCTTATTGAATTACAGCACGAGTTGGTTCCGTGCGCTCCCGGAGTAATTGAAAACATGTGATTAAAAAAAAAGGCAGGGATGTGCACCGCTGAACGTGACTTCATCCACCAGGAGCACCGGTCAAACGGAGCCTGTGAAAGCTGATATCGGCATGTGGCATCCTCATTATGAGGACTTAAACGTCCCCCTTTTGTAGGTGTTAAGACCGGAGCCAGGTTTTTTTTGGAGTGATTGAAGGGATTGTGCCGACCTCAAAATGAAGTCATGTTCCGCCAGCCTGCTGCAAACGGAGCGTAGCCTTTTAAGGTGCCTCCTCACTCTTGGCCTTGTCGGGGCGTCTGCTAGGATACAGAAAGGGCTGTGTAATACCTCTTCTTGCTACTGTGCTGAGTGTGTAAGGATTTTGAAAAAGATCTACAAAGTCCAGTTCCTCTCTTTTTGTGATATTGCTATTTATGTTGGATTTGTTTGGGATACCTTATTTCTTTATATTGTATCCTTACTTGCAAACCTCTAATCCAGACTAAACCAAACTACATATTCTGCCCCAGATTTACGTGCCAGAACAATGTTTTCAGGATTTCCTAACACTGAGTTGGTTCATTCCTGTCCACGTAGCTTATCACACGATTTTCACAAAAATGTTCTACAGCAACGGAGCTTTTTCTCTGCACCTTGTTCGACTTAAGTGTTGGTGCACATTCAGCAGTCCAAGCCTGTGATTGGCCAGGAGTAACGGAGACACGTAATGCACCTTATCAGGAGAAAATATGAACATATAACACTTATGAAGAATGCCATTATTATTATTATTAATCATAAAAACAACTTTTTACCCTTACGTAATGACAGTGGAGTGGGTTTTAACACCTACCTTTTGATGGAAGGGATACTCTTTGAAGATTAGTCGATCAACAGAAATCGAATCGGCTCCTAAATACATCATAAGTTATCATTTATGTCATTTTTCAAGCAAAAATTACAAAAATTTTCTTGTCTTACATCATAGTAACTTGTATATCGTTTGGCTTTTGGACTGAGGACATTTCTTGACCTCACCTTGGGTTCAAGGAAATTTCCTGATGTTTCACAAACCAAATGATTGACGTAATAATCAAGAAAATAACCGGTAATGGAAATAGATGCTTCCATAATTGATTTATCAGTACATGTCTACCCCTAACAGCTATTTTCATTACCATTTAATCTGTTGATTTTTTTGTTTGGTCTATAAAATTTCAGTAAATGGTGAATACGCCCTCTGAATGTTCACAAACTCCCAAGTTGGAACCAGCGAATGTTTGGCATTTTTGCTAATTAAATGGCAGAAATGAATAGTCAGTTATCAAAATTGTTGCTGATTGAATTTCAGTTGATTGAATGGACTTTCAGCACCACAGCGTAGCTTCACCCCGAGGCAACCAGGTGACTTTTGTACCTCAGATATCCACTTTACAATAACTCATTCCTGTCAAGTCGGCTTGACGTGTCATCTGTACCAGCTAAAAGACACGTGTCCTTGGAAAGTGGGACAAAGGCTAGGTATCCCATTAATGGAGGGGGGGGGGGGGGGATCTGTGGGCATTATTTCACACATCTATATCTGTCTGCAGTGGCCCCCTTCTGTCATGAAGTAAACCACCACAGGCAAAGATGACATGTAGGTACACACACACACTCAGGAGAAAGGTGCATAATTGTTGCTTTCGGGGAGGCTCATGAATGTGCGCTCTGTTCTCATTACTACCCTTGATTACCTTAATCCTCCGTCTGAACTCAGGCCTGTCACACGCACCGAGGGATCCGAGAGGTCAAAGATCAAACCCCCCCCCCTCTCTGCTCGCCCCTAAAATCACTGTCTCCTCATTAAACCGCAGCCTTCTCTCTCTATCTGTTCCTTTTCTCTGCATTAGCACCCCCCAGCCCCTGCCTGTTCTCCCTCCATCCACTATTCCCCCTCAGTCTGTTGCTCTTTTGTGTCTCTTCTCCCCCCTCCCCTCGCTCCCTTGCTCTTCTCGAAAAGAGAAAGATAGTTCTCTCTGCCTCTCTTAATGGACCGGGTATACTCTTAGCGTCGCCACGGCATTGTGCTCCGTAAAGGCAGCATTGGCGGGGTACTTCAGCACAAATGAAGTCGCAACGAGACAGAAATTACAGGCTTGGGTTCCTTAAAAGCATGCGTCTATTTTTCTCTCGTTCCATTTGAAAGGGGGGAGAAGTGTATGTATGTGGGAGGGGGGTCGGGGGGAGGCTGAATTTTGCAGTTCTTGTTATTTTCAATCAAACACGCTCCTTCTGAAGATGTGTTGGTGGGAACAGTTCTCCAGGAATTATGTTTGGGTTAATGATGCTCAGAGCATCAAAGGAGAAACCTGCACTTTGGGGCCATTTTCCAATTCCCCAGTTTGATGTGCTATACACTGAGCCCACTGGCTGGAGCAGAAATGTTCTCAACCAGCGCCTCTTATTGATATTGGTATTTCCTTGTCCTGACAGCTAAGTGTGTCACCATAATTGAAGCATATAATGCGTCTCATTCTGAAAGACGTACATGCTGAAAAAGGCTTCATTATGAGCCACTGAGTTGTTTGGTAAAGGCTCTAATACCCTTGTTTATTTGGAAAATAAACAGGAAAATGACAGCACGAACATCTTTCTCTTTTTTTTTGCAGTCACATTTCCATTTTAATGCATAACTCTGTGCATGCTTTGCATATCATTAGGGCATTTTCTGAACAGCACAGTGGCACACTAAATGCTTCTATTTGCACTCCAAGAACCACTTTGCGCAATCATTTCAGTGCATCTATTGACATGTGTCACACATTCATTTTCCACTCGGGGCTAATGGCATTAGCAGTTCCTTCGTTAAAAGCCTCACTCTTTGGGGTAATCATTGGATCAGTAGTGGGAGAATGGGGACATTGTACACACTTGGGTTTCCTGGGAGTTGATAATTAAATTTACTTTGGGCAAATCTGGTTTGTATTGTCATGAGCAGATGTGTCATGGGAAGCATTTGAAAGGAGTTTTATTGGCAAAATCTAATTCAGTACAGACTACGCATGACAGTTTGCATAATAAGTAGTGGAAAATCCTGCCACGTTCAAACTGCTACTAGCTTTTATGGCAATTATGCATATTTAATGGTTACAAATTTGTAGTAAAAACAGCAATTTTGACTGACGTTCAGCACCCTACCTTTGAAATTTTGCTAGTTATCTGAAAATGTACACAACCCAAATGCATTTTTAGGAAATTCGATAGATTTGTTTGACCTTTTTCCATCCTGAATCAGAACAATGCAATCTTGCAGTATGTAATCTTTTTAAACCTCAAACCCCGGGGCTACAGTATATAGAAAAAGGATAAAGCATTAAGAGCAAGGACAGATAAGCTGAAGTCACCATATCAGTGCTAAATGTGTTGCTCAAAGACATTTTAACTTTCAAAGTGCCAGCGGCAGAGAAAATGAATTTGGTGGTTTTCGTCTAATCCAAAAGGTCAGCCGTCATCATCAAACCAGATTGTGTCAGGTACCCCTGTGGGATCTCCTGCTTAATAATGATGATATCCAGTGTACAACTTGTCATTTCACACCTTTTAAAAATCCTGGAATAGTTAAAGAGACAGTGCTCGTCTAAACCTCAATGTCACCAGCTATTATATTCATGTTGGAGGCTTCCTATATTTGGATATTAAAAAGCTCAGAATTGAAATGGTTTGAACCATTTTTCTCTGCAAAGGGAACACAAAGAACAAGTGAAATGGCTAAAAGCTCTTACGTCTTGCCTCTCACGTGTTATTACCTCTGTATGTAGAGGTGTATGCAGCCACGTATGAAATTAACTATCAGTCAAAGTGATGTTTAGAATAAGTGTCAGCTGACATCCCCTGGAGCCTCTGAAGGGTTGTGTCTAGAAGATAACCCACAAATTGCAGAAATTTGCAAGAAGCTCTTGCGAGACTCTTTGCCCGATGACTTTTACTAACCTTAACCATTCAAGGTCAAAGCCTAACCTTAACCATTCAAGGTCAACCATTCAAGGCCTAACCTTCTAATCTAATCTCGTGAGAGTTTCACAATTTTTGTCTGACCCATCTGAAGAGGAGCGTCCATCTCGCTTTCAAATTATTGACCGGCTCAGCAAAAACAACAGGGAGGCTGTGAATCGGCCCTCACTGCCCATAAGGCCTCTGAGGTCACTGCCTCGGCCTGACTAATAGCCCGGTGGAGGTCACGTAGTAAAGAGATTTACTGACTGGTCAAGACATCCAGTTAACATCACTAGCAATTTCATCAAATTCTCGTGGAGTGCTAAAGACGTGACTGTGTGTGTGGCGGGGCCCATTCATCACAGCCGACTCTCTGCAGTTAAACCCGGCTGGGTATTGAGACGTTTGAGTGATGTCAACCGACATGTCAGTCAGTTACCTCTCAGTGACCTCGGCTCTCACTCAGAGGTTTTCATTCGGAGAGAGCACTGTAATGTAATGAGATCAAGGGCTGAACGTGGACCTTTGGCTATAACTCACTCTTCAGGAACCTTTCACTCAAACAGGTTGACATATTCCCCCTTTTCCCACTACAGGAACTGAACTAAATTCACCGTAACGTGTAGACATAGTCAAGGGGTCTGCTATTATTTCCATTTCCAGTTATTTCCTTGCTTTAGGGAGACCCTCTAAATGTCAGCGCTGCTCTGGAGGTGATAATGCGACGCAGGTTCCTTCTGCAGCTGTCAACGGCTGAGGGAAATGTGAACACATCGCTTACCTTCAAGTTACAAGTTAGGATGTTCCTGCTTGGCCCTCATGAGTGTGTTCTGTGTGGTCCTGGTCTTGGGAGAAACAGGTTTGACTCACCTGTAACCACAGGACTGGGCTCTGTAGCCGTCTGGCTTCATAGTAGTTTCTTCTGGCTTCGTCCAGCTTGCTCTCCTTTTGATGTAGGCAGTTCTGGTTGCATTAGATTGGTGAGAAGGATGGATGGCAAAGTGCCAAGTAGTTTGAAGACCCCTGGCATTGACATTGAGTTCCTGGGAAGGTAAAAAGACTGCATTTATATCGCTTGTATGCCTCATTCTCCCCTTAGCACACACTCGCCCAACCATTGGGATGGTTGCTCAAAGACACTTCAGCAGGAGGAACCAGGGATCAAACCGGCAAAACCGTTGAACCACAGCTGTAAATAAAGGACTTAACACACTTTTTTTCGTGCGATTAGTTCACACGTCAGTATATGTTTTTGAAGTGTTGTTTTTGTCACGAGTGTTTTCACACAGAACACAAATATTGCACTGCGAAAAAGCGACGTACTTTATTATACGGATCAAGGCAGATTTTTCTGAGCTTTCGCACAACAAATACAGGCATCAATGAGTCAAGTTCTGCGGAACAGGTTGAGTTGCGCCAAACCAAGACGGAAAAATTGTCCAAGTTATCTGATTGCTTCTCTACAGTCTCAGTCCAGAGCCTTTTCACTTTGTGCCCCCTACTCTGCTGACAGTATCAGCAGTACAGTATGTGCACCCACGCTTCCTCGCTCCGCAACCAGTGTAGCTGCAGGCTTTCGTTGGTGACTTTGGCTGCCAACGTGCTGGAGCAGCCGGGAGTGATGAAGGCTCGGGGAATTAGCTGGTGACAGGAACTCTGTGTGGACTCCACAGAGTTGGCAGAGTCCTTCAGGGACCCCTCAGAGCGGAGCCACATCATCGAGCCCCGCTCTCTCCGTATATACGGGAGAGAGGGGGGATGAAATATGAACTCCTTTTAATATCCCGCCTAATAACTGTGTTGACAAGCGCCGTGAGTTACCTTCTCCAGGAATGTCGTGGCATTTGGATAATTAGCTGTAAATAGTATTTTATTATACCTCGCCATCGCACGGTAGTGGAGACGTTTTTTTTATAGTAGCAAAGGTTAGGTGGTAATTTTACTCGGCTTATTATGCAGCTAAATACAGGTCTCTTATAGGTGATGGTGGGTTGCGGGGGACCAAGCCAAGAGAATCACTGTCACTGTCTGCACCAAGACCAATTAATTTACACTTCAGCGCATGCTGCCCATGCCTGCCTGCCTGCATCAACTTGGCACCAACGCTGGCTCATTTAGAAAGCCAGAAAGCTCTCCTCCATACTCCTTTGTGAGTGATGTTTGTTTTTATTTGAAGAACCTGACTGAATCTCTTTTTTTCTTTTTTTTTTGAGAAGCGGGCAACGTTCCCACAAGTTTGGCAGAGGGACCGAGGTCCCAGTCTGATGATGAACACACACCAAAACTGATAATTGCTTTTGCGTCGTAATGTTTGTGTAAACCACCTCAGCGCACCACAACAAATGCCTGAAGCTGTTTTGTTTTTTTAAAGCCCCAAAAAATGAAGATGATTTTATACAGCAAGCACAAAGCGAAAAATTCTGTGCATTTTTACTGGCAAGCTGTTGATAATGGGAGACAGCCGCGGGGAGCTTGAAAAGAAGGAAGCAGGTTTACATATTTACACGTTCTGTGAAGAAAAATCTAAATTCCCAAAAATATCCCGCGTCATACATCGGCGTTTGTGTGTAAAAGGAGCGTTATCGCAGCATTTCCAGTCTTGTTAACATCCACTCATACTTAAGTAATTACACTGAAGTGATAGTGATGGCATTATTAGTTGTTTGAGTCTCCAATTAAACTGTTTCGGTGGCTGTCATTCCTGCTGGCCGGGCTCCCTGTTGGCACAGGATCTGGCTCGCAGTGTAAATAGGAGTACAAAGCTGACAGCTGTCTGATAAATTATGCACAGCCCAGTGTTTCAGAGGTGGATACACACACACACACACACACACACACACACACACACACACACACACTGGCACCCACATGCATACACTGATCCTCGCGCCGCTCAGGCCCCAGCGGTACAGTTGAGAGGGACTGGAGACTCATTAAACTCCTCCACACATTTAGTTTCTGTCCCTCCTCCGCGGTTACTCGTGTGTGTCTCTCCGTCTCGTGTGTCTGTCTTCTTCACACCTTCCTTCAACATCCCTCGTGTTAGGTCTCGCCGCTCCTGTTCCCTCATCTGGTATCTCCATTAACACGGCGGTGGCGGCGTTGTAGCTCCCTTCTCTCCCCCCCTCATTTCCTCTACAGATTAGAGGGCTGATATGAGGGCTCAAAACCAAACCATATGAAGGGGGACTGAGATATGGCCAAAATCAACTCAGTGGGGACCTTCTAATCCCCGTCTATGGTGGACCAAACCTGTTGACTATTGCCTGAGAAAATTCATACTTTAGAAAGAAGTTGTCAGAGGAAAAAAATATCCTTTATTTAGCAGTTCAGTATAACATCTTATTGGTGTTCTGCTCTCAAGCAAACTTTGCCTTGTACCATTTTCTAATAAGGCACCATTCGTAAAGGTTTTATAAGTTGTAACTGATGGCTTTATTTAATTCACTAATGCTTTATAGGTCCTTTATAACCCATTATTAATAACTTTTGAGTTCTTTAACTGGCATTTTCCTACTCCAGCATGACACCTTTTCACACTTTTTCCTCTTAATTAAAGGGGTGTTTTAGGGATTTAGTTTTGCACTTCCATAAAGTTTACAGACGAAAGACAGATTAAAAGAAGAACGGACAAAATTGAAGCATAAGAGGTCAAGATAGTTTGACTTATGATACAATTTTTGTAGCTTGACACAGAAATGCTGCATCCCACGTTTCCCACAATACTGCTCTCAAGCAGCGTCTTTTGTAAGGCCCTCCATGCCTAAATGACCAACATCTTTTAAACTCAAAACCTCCAGTTTGTAACACAGAAGACATTATACAGCTGTTTACACCAGCTGAGTACCCTTCATGATGGGTGAACTAGTATTCATGTATAAAATCGGTGGTGTGGCCCTTTAATCAGGGGAACCCAACCAATGGATGTATGACCACTGCAGCTGCAGTGGGTAACTTTGAGCAAATAGGGTTAAAAAAATAAGTATTTTTTATAAAACCGTCACTATATCTTGACATAGATAATGTGTCAAAAAAGAATGAGAAAGTTTGCGTGATTGGTTTTGGCTCGACTGATCTCAACATGGCTGCCGGGGTCACAAACTTTCTCATTTTACAGCTAAACAGTTCACTACAAGATGTTTCTGAAAACATTTCAGGAGAGAAATAGACATTACAGTAACAGAATATTGATTTGTATTTGATCAGCGCTGCCTAGTTTGACCGTTTGATCGGAGTTCGTGAGCAGTGATTGACAGCTGCGTTAGCGACCACTTATTGGCTCTGGTTGGTCGTTTTTCATTGTGCGCGGCGAAATATTGCAAATGTCATTAAGAGCACGAGGAGGAGGCAGAGGAACATGGATTTTTTTCACAGATTATCTGTCTCATGCACTACTGTCAGATTAAAGTGTCAGTTAATAAAAATAACTTTTTATCATATTTGCTCAAAGTTCCCAGCTTGCAGCTTTAAGTTAAATCTATACATTACACATCTGCAGCTATGGAGCGCACGAGCACTCGGTGACTACTGTACATACACTTTCCTGTCAATGGTTTCACATTATTCTCCTGTGGCGACAGTTTGTTTGCTGTTTGTTTGTTTACAAGAATACTGTACAGGGCACCTTTAAACATTTATAATTACATATGACTTACTAACCATTGCTGTTGGCTTATTGGAAAGTGAGAAACCTCACAATGTTTGTAACTGCAGACTTATAAACTTATTAACTTTTTATAAAGGAGGCCTTAATCAGAGAGTGGTGCCCTTTGCTTTAAGTAGCGTCCCCCTTCAGACCAGTCAGTTCATCCAGTCATGTCGGAAAAAGGAAAATTTAAGCATCTGCCTGTTTATGTTATTCAGCATTTTTGGTTTCACCCCACAAAAGTAAGAACCGTTGAGAACAGTGGAAAGTCCTCTTTCTTTTCTCCTGACCTCAAATAACATGACGTTTAGTGACGTTAATCCAGCGTCCGCTGATGCTCAGAACAATGACACTCTATACAACAGACCAGCCACACTAAGACGTTCACAATATGTAGCCAATTTTCCCCTGTCACTCTATCGCTCCGAGTCTTCCAGCCCTCCCCACCCTCATCCTGCCGTCTGGACAGTGCATTAGAGTCGTGTGAGAGGACCTGGACATCATGCTTTTTTTCCTTGTGTTATCACTATCAGCCATCGGTGTCCCGTTTCTTCCACATGTTGCCACGTTGTCACCCTCTGCAGACTTTGTCTCCACACCCTGTTAAGTCCACCTTTTTTTAAACATTCTTTCTCCGTCCTGATCGCTGATTACATGGCGCTTCCCACGATGTAGAGATGGGCTGAATGTCTTGGCATTTAGCCACGCGGCAGGATGAAATGTTGAGGTCAGGTTCCGTTAATTTCAGTGGATCTGCTGTGACTCCATCATGTGGACAGAAGACAATGAGGGTCATGTATATGCAATTACTCCCCAGTCACACACTGTAAATCTTCAGAGAGGCAATAAAAGGTGTAGTTTAACATTTTGGGAAATGTGCTTATTCGCTTTTTTGTCAAGAGTTTGATGATGAGCTCTATAAAAACTGAAGCATTTGGTATTTTACAGGTGTTAGGCTGCATTCACACTAAATCAGGCATTGTGGAGAAAAGGCCAGTCCTCCCATTCATTTGAAGGTGGGTAGTGCGTTTAACCTATAGCGTTGGGGACCGCAGGGAGATGCTTAAAAAAAAAAAACGCAGCGGCCTGCGACAAAGAGTTGAAACAGTATCAACTTTTGGAGAAACCCAACCCGACAAATCACGTAACCGAGGATCCAGAGCTGTACTACCCAGCCATGAGGGAACAAAAGATGTTAATTGTCGTGCAGTTGCTTGGTGTTAATGGGCCATTAAGTGACATTCCCACACCACAATCCTGCACTATATCGCCGCAGTGCTTGATTTGGTGTGAAGGCAGCCTTACATCCCAGACTACTTCTTGGCTGGCGAAGCAATAGTCCGGCACACAAACCATAAAACGGTAAATTCTTGTGTTTATGCTTCGGTTTTTGTACGGATTAAAGTGAGATATCACGTGGCTTTTTTTCTACATTATATAATTATAGATTGAATATATTTGGGTTGTGGACTGTTGGTTGGACGCGACAAGCAATTGGTAGTTGTTATCTTGTGTTGTGGGAAATCGTGATGGACATTTTTCACGATTTTCTGAGTAAACAATTAATCAAATAAATCATGTGCAGCCCATAACTGTAAGCTTTGTATGTAGAAGCCATATTCTTCAGGTGAAATTGTCAATTTTCTGTAACGTGAGGCGCATAAAGAGCTCAGAGAGAGTTTTAAACCACACAGGGATGGTGTACGCCGCAGCGATCGCCACCTGATCCCACCGTGGCTCCAGTTAAAGCTATGACTCTTAAACTGGGCCCAGTGGGATGCCGAAACAACACCAGGCAGCCGCTATGAATATGAATGATCCAACCAAGCGTAGATCAAATGCCTCAGGATCCAAGCACCACATTGCTAATTGGGAAGGGATGTGGTAACCTCTAGCCCTCTGTAAAAAAAAGAAAAACCTACAAATGTTGATGTTTGTTATAACAAACCGCATGACATTATTATCGTTTGGTCTCGGTCCCGCTGAGATAGGAACCTCCGACACTGTGTCACCGTCTAGACCTGTAATGAATAAAAGCTGAGGTGTGTGTGTTTCTCTCTGCTGAGATCAAACCACACCGCGGGGACGAGGGGAGAGAGGTTTTGTCACCAGCGAGGGCAAGAAATTTAATCAGCACCGACAAAATTAAATCTCCGAGCACAATGACGGCCAGTGTGCAGACACTCTGCGGTTGAACAGGTCCTCAGTTGACTTCTCCGCTGCTCATTATTCATTAATACGCACAGATTTTTCCCTGCGACGGCAGCCGTAACCTTTAAAGCAGTTGTTCATATCAGAGCGCTGTCTGCGTTTTGACTTTGTGAATGGGATAATCTCAGTGTGAAAGAAAGATTAGCCGGGCAAGAGCGCCGGCTAAAACTCTCTCCACCGATCCCAGCCCCAGGCACAACGGCACGGCTAAATGTGAGCATAGAATTAGTTTTTCATGCCACTCTGGATGAAAGTGTGAGCCTCGTACACCCAGACAAGCGAAGCCTGCAGTAATTATGAGTGATTGTTAAATTCACACAGATACCTTCACAGTTCAGCCCAAGGCAACTTCTTGTCACCATCGCTTCTTCTGCCTGAAGGATCTTATTTTAAAATCTCTTTTTTAGATTGTCCAGTATTGTGTGAGTTTATGGTTGTGGGAAAAAGATGAGAATTTATTTGAAGACAGCCTTTGGTTAATAGTTATTGGACAGAATACAAACACAGAGATTAAGTGGAAAAGTGAAATCTCATTAGTCGAGTGAATTATGTAAATTAGAAATTTGGGAAGCCGAAAAGAAATGGTAAATTCTGATAAGGTAAAATAATAAAACTTTGCTTGAGGCAGGAGTGTTTTTGCCAATACATAAATTATACTATAACAACCTGTGGCAGTGCATTTCACATAATAATGTAGCATTGTTTTTATCCAAAAACTGTCTACCAAAACCTTCCAGAAGTGATGTACATACTGTCACACCATTATACAATATGAGTTGCAGCCATAGACTGTATATAAGAAGTGGACGTAGTCACCCTGATGTCACCCATTGGTTTATGGACTCTCGTTTTGAAGCCTCGAGTTCGGCATTTTGGCCGCCGCCATCTTGGCTTTTTGCAACCAGATGTGACACGAGAGGGCGGAGCTAAGTGCAACCGAACGCTGAATAAGACATTTTTAGGCGAACAAAATGTTCTAATTGAAATATGGCCAACATTAGTTGACATCATCGAACAGCTTTCGTTTTTGCTTTGTGTTTCTGCTGTAGTTTTATTCCACATAATGTGAAGCCTTTCACATTATGTTTTCTATGGCATTTGAAAAAGATTAACATAAAATTTTCTTGACATTTGACTGGAAACCTTCGAGTCTCGCTAACAATGCGGCTGTCTTTGGAGAAGCGCAGGAAGTGTGGAAGTGCTGATAGATAGGGATCAGTGGACACATCTGGCAGGAGGAAACTCCACTATCAGCAGCAGTCAGGGTTTCTCCCACATGACCAACCCCCTCCTCCCGCCATGAAATCTATCCAGGTATGCGGCTTAGCAGCGTGGACTTAATTGAACCAATCCTTTGTGTTTCGCAACGAGAGTGGGATTGAATCGTGAGGGGGTAAACAAAAACATCACACAGTTGAATACTGGCTTCATTCGCACACCTTCTGCCTGTAAAGTTTTCCATCTCTGACCCTCACTGTTCCTACATATTGTGGAAAAGTATGGAATTTGATTTTAGTAATTTCCAAGGTCTAGAAAGTATGGGAAAATATTTGTGTTTCCAGACTATTGCTCCTATTCTGTTTCCTGAAATATAACATTCAGAATTTCTGAAAATAAAGTGATCATGCAAGCAGCATAGTGTTTTTCATGGCATTTGAGAGCGAGCTTGATGTCATCGCAAGCAAGGTAAGAAGAAGGTCTATGGCGTGCGACTGAACGCACACTCCTACGCAGAGCAGCCTCTACGCCTGTACGTCATAGCCTGCAAAACAGCTCTGCCCCAAGTAGTGCAAGATGTTTGACAGCGGAAGGGCATCCAACTGTCTGCCTAGGACTTCGCACTGAACGGCCAAATGCAGGTTTTCCTGAGAGCTGGCTTGTCAATCCCAAATATAAGCCTAGTTGGCTAATGATTCCAAATGGAACAAGTAAGCTGGATGCAAATTTGTGTAAAATCGTTCGACATCTCCACCATGGGAGAGGCGGCAATTGTAAGCTGTATGCAAGGGCAACAGCATGGTAGTCTGGTCACAGCATCCTCTGCACCCAGAGTCATGAAGTCTCATAATGTCTTAAGAATCTACCGAGAAGTCTGGACAAGTCTGGAATATTGAAATGTAAAACGTGTAGGAACCCTGGACTCTTACAAACCAACACATTGTAACCAGCAGCAGCATTTGTTCCCCTTTTTGCCCCTACTGGACATTTATCTTTGGTGTGGCACCAGAGCAAACAACAGGACAGATGCCAGGTCCGGCTTATAGAGCCATACCCAATTGTTTGCACACAGGGCAGCAAGAATATATATATATATATACGCATGAGATGCTCCGCTGGGTAAGGGCTTGTCCGGCTGCTCTGGAGAGGGCCAGCATAAATATGTATCTGCTCTATTTGTTTTCCCTGGCTTTGGGTCTGTGTATTTGGAGAGACATACACGAGGAAAGAATGCCGGATTAGTATACCAGAGGTCACCAAGTGCTAATTTAACTGGGGCACGGAAAGGGTATTGCCGTAACAAAGCAGAGCGGAGCGTATAGCTTTGGATGCATAAAATCTCAAATATTAAGCTCTTTATCCTCAAATGAAAGATGAATGTCTTCTCGTCACACTTTGGATTTCAAATTAAAAGTCTGGAACTGTTAACAAACGAGATTTGGGGGGCCTCTGGAGAGAAACATATTAGTCTTGCCGTGAAATGAAAAGCCTTCCTGTCGCCTCAGCTTGTTCCTGCACAATAGATCTAATGATGCTTATTAATTAAGAGGACTTCATCTCGCGTGATGTCAGCCTCCATTCATGAATAATCAATGAGCGGCCGTTTAATAAACATGAGGGGGTGTAATATAGCCGAGCTCTGGCACTGGCCCCCGTAAAGCTCAGCAGAAAGCTGGAAGGCGTCGGAGAGGGAGGGAGCATGTGAGGCGAGGAGAAGGAAGGGGGGGTTAGTGTGTGTGAGAGAGAGAGAGAGAGAGAGAGAGAGAGAGAGAGACGAGGCTGAGCGCAGAGATACAGCCACAAGCTGAGGGGAAGTCAATCCTGTCAGCCAAAGTCTCTGTGTGGCTGTGAGCGGGCGGAGGGAGTCAGTTCAGAGAGGAGGAGGAGAAGAAAGAGAAGATAACTGCTTCCACTGTGTGAGTGAGTGGCTGGAGGGAGAGCCTGGATGGTGTGATCTCCTCCACCATGGGATGCAGCCTCTGTACCCTGCAGAAGCCCAAGGAGCAATATAAACTACTCTATGA
Organism: Sebastes fasciatus; assembly: GCF_043250625.1. Lineage (NCBI taxonomy): Eukaryota > Metazoa > Chordata > Actinopteri > Perciformes > Sebastidae > Sebastes > Sebastes fasciatus. The sequence continues at coordinate 5,103,933 of NC_133795.1, forward strand.
AGTCTGTCAGGTACTGTGACCGAGCCTCTTCAAAAAAAAACTCAGCAACTCTTTCTAGCTTGTATTATTCTACTTCTTTTCAGTCAGTTTTCAGTCTTTTATTGTGACTTTGTGCTGTGCTCGTGTCTCTGGGGTCACCGGCTGAGTGGGAGCAGAGCAGAGAGGAGTTGTTGGAGCTCCTGCAGCTGAGCAGCCTGAACTCTGGCCGCAGGGGTCAGCGAGAGGTGGCGCGCTGCGCTTAAAGGAGGAGGAGGGGGGGGTGATGAAGAGGTGACAGCTCTCTCAATGTGTCTGCTAGTGTGTGCTCCGATCACTGCCCACCTCCTCATTGTCAACTGAATGCTGACTCGGAGCTTTCGGGGCTTTAACCCCTGTTTGACTTTCACTAGAAGTTTATATTTAACACTCCGGTGCTGGTTTGGCACTTTTTTTTCCACTAAAGAAAATAGAGCAGGCGTGTTGGAGATGCATCATTAACACAGACTGCTTTCACAATAACACAACAGGTTCTTCATTTTCTTTTTAAAAGTGTCTTTTAAACAATACAACCCTGATTAGTGTTGAAACAATTAATTTATTAGTAACATTTTCTGGTTTCAGCTTCTCAAATGTGAAGATTTACTACTTGTCTTTGTTTTATATTGTTGTTAATTGAATATCTTGGATTGTGTTGGTCAGACAAAACTAACAATCCCAAGATATCAACAAGGACTTTTTATATTAATTGACAGATAAATGGAGGATGAAAATAATAATTAGTTGCTCCAGTGTAGAGCTGGGCAGAGATAACGCAGATGATTTCTGAAGCACTGTGATTGTATTGCAGTAAGTCTTGGATGGCAGTAATAAATTGATTAGTTAATTAATCAACATTTATCAAGTAAAAATGGCAAACATTTTCTTGTTCAAGCTTCTCAAATGTGAAGATTTACTACTTGTCTTTTGTTTTATATCGTTGTTAATGGAATATTTTGGATTTTTGGACTGTTGGTCAGACAAAACTAATAATCTCAAGACATCAACATGGACTTTTTTATATAATAATTGACAGATAAATGGATGATGAAAATAATGATTAGTTGCCCCAGTCTAGGGCTGGGCAACATATTGATATTACATTGATAACATGATATGAGACTAGATATCCTGTTAGATTTAGGATATCGTAATATGGCATAGGCGTTGCCTTTTCCTGGTTTTTAAGACTGCATTAGAAAAAGTGATGTAATTTCCTGAACTTACAGACTGTTCTAGCTGTTCTATTATTACCCATTTAGTCATTATATTCGCATTATGGATGATTATTTATCAATAATCTCATTGTGTTAATATTTTGTGAAAGCACAGATAGTCGACCCTACAATATCGTCGCAATATCAATATCGAGGTATTTGGTTTTCTCCATATCCCCTATCCCTCCTGAAATTCCAAATACATTCTTGGTTTAGGACATTTGAATTTGCATGTTGGATTTATTTGGAAAAGATAAGCAAGCCCTGATTGGTTTCGAAGGTTTTTTCTGTTGAAAATGATTAAATGCAGTTTTTTTTTTTTTTGCTTCAGCCAATCTCCCCAGACGTTGCTCAGAATTTTCTACCTTTCTGTCTGAATCTTCTCCGCCGCCAGGTGAACTCAGCATGAACCCACCTTCTCCAGCTCCGTTCTCAAAATCATTTGATTGCAGATCGTAGCATTAAAAAAGGAAAATGTTTGATATTGAAGTCGTAATGAAAGTTAGCTGACTGGATTATTATGTATTCCTTCTATTCGTGGAGAGAAACTGTGGGTATATCATTTGCAGTGTGACTGGCGTGTGTTGGCCCAGAACAAAAACCTACAGCGTGTTGCCATCCTCTGTTCTTTTTGCTGCGTCGTCAACTTTAATTGAGACGTCTCACTCGCAGAGTACTGGTTTATTCATCTGAGAGTGTTGTGGATTCAAGTGGCAGTCCGGTTTAATGAGTGAAAACATCTAACAGCAGACTCTGACAGACTGTGTTGCACATCTTCTGAGGACTGGTTTCTGCTCAAATCTGTTTGTTTTTTTCCACTCGTTCTTTTCATCCATAATGGACCCCAGCCAAGTGTTATCCTCCAATCACACCAAATTACATCTCCATTTGCCGCACGGGGGGTGCCGGGTGGCTAGTGGCTGGTTTAAATGAACGTAATGATCAAGCTCTCTGTGGATCTCGCTCATTATTCTCCCTCCCGTCAGGGGAAGAGAACAGCGAGAAGTCTGACATTGTGCCTGCAAATAGTTGGGCTTTGATCAGGTCTGTTCGTGGAGAAAAAGAAAAAAAAAAGACTAAAAGGTTTTTGCTTGTCTCAAAGAAAAGATGGGTGTATGCAGTGGCATAATAAATGGATTATGGGAGCTGATATTGGGGTCAGAAAGACTCCTCCACCCCCCAACGGACCACTAATAACAACATGGTGCATGGGAGAAGGCTGTCACTTCTTTTGTTCCGCTGTCTCCGCGGTCACGGTGTCATCGGGCCTGTCAGTTATCCAGGATTGGCAGCCTGTTCAACCCTCTTCTGTCTGTCTCGCAGCAGTCTTTACTTCTGTCAGTTGCTCCGTCTGCCACCGAGGCTCTGTAGCGAGAGTCAGTGTGCCCGGGTTGAACATGACAAGTCATTTGTCATGTCGCCGCCCTCAGACGAAAGCCAAGCGCCCGGCCCCACATGACAGCAGAGATAACGCAGATGATTTCTGACGCGCTGTGGATGTTTTTTTCTATTTTAAAAGGTTAATGATAGCGATGCTCTCGGAAGAGTCGCGGAAGGATTTTGTCATTCCACCCGAGTCTTTGATGGGACACTTTTTCTTTTCATACTTGCCAGGTTGTTTTTTCAATGGTTTCCAGCTTTTTCTCTAGGGCTGCAGTTAACGATTATTTTCATCATCCATTAATCTGCTGATTATATTCTTGAGTAATTGATTAATAGTTTAGTCTATGTAGAGCTGCAACGATTAATCGATTCGTTATCAACTATTAAATTAATCAACAACTATTTTGATAGTCAATTAATTGGTTTGAGTAATTTTCTTTTTTTTTTAAGAAAGAAAAGTCAAATTTCTCTGATTCCAGCTTCATAAATGTGAATATTTTCTGTTTTTTTACTCATTTTACTACATTTGAGGGCGTCGTCTTGGGCTTTTGGGAAACATTGATCGACATTTTTCACCATTTTCTGACATTTTATAGAACAAATAATCGGTTAATCAAGAAAATAATGGACAGATTAATCAACAATGACAATAGTCCTTAGTTGCTACTATAAAATGTCCAACAATTGGGAAGAAATGTCCATCAGAGCCCAATGTGATGTCTTCTGATGTCCTGTTTCATCTTACCAACAGTCCATTCAGTTTATTTAGCTTCAGAAATTACATGACCAATGAATTTATTGTCAAAATAGTTGGGATTATTTTTCAGTCGTTCGACTAATAAATTAATTGACCAATCGTTGCAGCTCAATTTTTCTCTTTTTCCATTTTCTAAGAAGAACGTCAGCCGGCCATTTGACAGCCAACGTTTCCTCAGACGTGACAAACAAGAGAATTGAAAGGTGTAAAAAAAAGTTGTCATCTTGTCAGTCAGGTGGAGAGAATCAGTCTCTGTTTTTATTCTCATCAGGCAGCGCTGTAGACTGTAGACTGTAGACTGTAGACTGTAGACTGTAGACTGTAGGTAGACTTGATGCTGTGAGATTTGAATCACTTGACACTCAAAAGCAAAATCTTGATCAGTTTTGACCCCTATTCATTTTCAAGGCCACATCTTGCATGTGTAATTATTTGCCTTTAGCCCAAAGAGTAACAGGATTACAGTAATAACACAATAAGAGCGTAATAGTTTGTCTATTTACCCTGAATTATGAGAAACATTGTGTTTTTCATGGTCTTTGGCCAATTTAACCACAATGATCAATCTAGGACAGCACACATTACAGAGCGGACACAACCAGTCTGACACACTATGTCTAATCATTACATGTGTCCTACTAGAAGGAGCACTCATAATGTACAACTATACTAGCACGGGTTAATGATGGCCGGCGGGTCGTGCCTCCATTCACCGTACAGGTTTAGTGTGAAGCTCTTGCAGTGGTGGGATTGTGCAGCACCAACCTTTATATTTTCTCTAGGTTTTATGAACTGCGTTGAAGCGATTGGTCTCAGCTATGCGTGCAAAACACTTTGAAAGGAAAATGTTCAAAGTCAAGTCAACCCAGTGCTGCTATATTGTAGTAATGGTCATGGTCAGCTGCAGTAAAAGGCTTGCATGTTACATTTGCTCAGACTTGACTTAGACTTGCCCTCAAGGTCAAGAGTCTTGCTCTGACAGACGTGAAACAGCTCCGTCATCAGGCAGTGACGATGACTAAATGCTCATTTACAATCGCGCCAGTTCTTGATGAGAGCGTCATGAAGCATTTCTGATGCTGAGCTTCCTGCTGGTTGTGGCCAGAGGACTCACACATACTGTAAACCTTTGCGTTACCTTGTTGCGTTACCTTGTTGCGTTACCTTATAACATTACATTATTACGTAATGTTGTTACTTTGCGTTACGTTGTTGCGTTAAGTTGATCTCAAACTATGATCTGTTTTTTGATCTTAACCAAGTAGTTTTGTTGCCTAAACCTATATATTGTTTCACAACGTTAACCATGTGGCGTTCTGCGTTTTTGAAAGCGTGATACGAGGCTGATATGAAACGTATTTATGAAACATATTTTTGGTTCAGAAACGTCGGCATTGAACGTATCCCGTGTTGTGCAGAAACGTACAATGCCAACAAATTTTCTGGCGACTGGGTTGGTATTAAGCCTTCTTGTGGAGCTCTGCCTTTCCGTAGTACGGTAAATAGTGGTTGAATGAAATCTGTGTGGGCACGTTCATCCCCAGCTCGTACCTCTGGGGGGATTCTGGGAGGTCTTAATTCTCCTTACTGATAATACAGGCAGATCCTCTTGTTCAGCGAGCCTGGCACAGCGCCCACTCTCTGCTCTCTCCTTCATCTCTCCGAGGACTTAATAATCCATGAACACTTGAAATCTTTCCAGTTCATTAAACACCTTATCTCCAACTCCCATGTTGGAAGCATGAAAATATGCTTTTACACTCTTTTACAAAAGTCAACAGACTGCACTTTTTTTTTTTTTTACCTGAAGGCATTTTATCAATCCTGGCTGGATTAGAAAATACTCGCTTGACTTTGTAACTTCAGCAGTCTGTTTGGATATAATTAATTAAGAGCTTCGGTATCTGTCTACAGTGTTTCCTCGAAGGAATTGTACTTGTGCAAAATCTTTGTTTACAGCACTGAGTGTCAATAGAGCCGTACTGGAGATCAAACATTGTTAAGGTCTATTAAACGCAGCCGACATGGCGTTTTAGATAAGCGTCTCCCCTTTTTGTTATGATCATTAAAGGCCTGAGCTCAGCGCTCCCTTTTAAACTTGACCCCTCTGACAGCAGCGAACCCCTCGGTCCATTCTTCAAAGCTAAAGGTAAGCACCATGCGGAGATGTAAGCTCAGCTGCTTTTGTCAGGGACTTTAAGGTAGAGGCCTTGGAAACTCTGTTTGACAGTCCTACGGCTCTTAATCTCTCCAGAAGCGCTCTGTAATGGCCGTGGCGCCGTGCTGCGGCTCTTATGAGGCCCGAAGCTTAATTAGAGCCTCGGCGAAAGCTGCCTATTGGGGCTCTGATCCGCGCCGGACCTGATCTGGACTTTAGTTTGTCTGCTTTGCTTTCTAAGGTCTCTCTGTATCTGTCGATTCCTCTCTCTGTTCCCCCGCAGAGGAACAACATCTTAAACCAAACGCTACTGATCTGCCGGGCAATAGAAGTTTACAAATGAGCCTGCTGGAACATTTCCTATCTGAAGCTCGCCGCTACCTAATTAGCCGTGTTTCTGATTGAAGGCTGTAAAGACTTCATGCTCGGCTCAAGAAGCCAAGTTGTCACAGAGCCAGATGGTCTCAGTATGACATCTCCTGGACCAGACAGAGACGGAGAAATGAGATGATGAAAATATTTGTACAAGACAGCCCGTCATCCTTTCAATCCTCTTCCCCTCCTCTGCCCCGTTGTCAGAGACCCCTGTCATCAAAGCAGTTACCAGAAAAAAGAGGAACTTGCAGAGATGCAGCCCGGCCTGCTCGGCCCGTTCGGCCCCAGTAATGAGGCTTGACACAGACGGCGTACGGAGACAAAGCAAGGGATCACCAGCTCCGAGCGCGGCCAGCGGAGCCTGACACTGTGTGTTTTTAATAACGGCTAAGATCGGCCCCGGTGTGCCGTCACATCTGTTAAACACTGGAGCAGGTGGCCGGCTGCCACAGGGGAGTACTCACAGGAGCCCGCATACTTACCGTCAGTCCAAAGCAAATGACAAAGAGGGATCACAGCCACGACAGAGATATAACAACGTCCTGGCAATTATACTGCAGGACAAGGCTGACAAAAAACAGCAGTGATTGTGCAAACCAGCATATTGAAACGTAACATCGATGAAGCTCATAAGAACGTTATGAGTTTACCCACATCACCCACCCCCGCCACATATAGATGTCCTCATCAGTGTCACTATACGCATGGATGCCAAGCATAATTATCAAGTCCCATGAGTCCTATATTACAACCTAAAGCTCTTCATGAACGCCTGAATGACAGGACTCTCAGGTCCTCCACCAACAAGCAAATACTTAAGTTAGTGACAGAGATTTTGACATTTTCTATGTGTAGCTACATGGCCAACTCATGGATTAAATAAAAAACTGAGTCAGTGACTGCGTTTACATGCACACCAATTTTCTACTATTATTCTGAATATCCGAATTTGATACGGGTCATATAACAGCATATTTTCTGTTTGGATATTCTGAACTAGAACTTTTTCCAAATGGAGCATTTTTCGATTAAGATACGTTTTACAATTGAGATGTCGAGGTCACCCCTGATCTCCCCTGAATATTCCTACTAAGCGGTTTACATGGCTAATAAAAGTGAATATTCCACTAATATTCACGTTTACATGCAGCTGTGTATACTCGTTGTGATATTTGCGCATATCCAAAAACCTGTTGATATCCAAAGTATGTCATAATGTTTAAAAGTAGGTGTGTTTCTCGTTCCGACCAGAAATGTGGGCTTTTCTTTTGGCCGTGCATCTTCGCAAACTGTCTGTTAGTTGGTTTATCTACAACGCACAGAGCTGGACGTAAACAGGCAAGAGGGTGTGTGTCGCAAATTGCCATAAAAACCCCAATTGAGACGCATATTCCGAGTGCGCTGTATACATGTCCAAAGAATGCTCCTAAAACCTGAATAATATCGGTATATCCCACATGTCTTAATCGGAAAATGCTCCATTCGGAAAAAGGTCTAGTTCAGAATATCCCAACAGAAAAAAATATGCTGTTTATATGACACGTATCAAATTTGGATATTCGGAATAATAGTAGAAAATTGGTGTGCATGTAAACGTAGTCACTGACTCAGTTTTTTATTTAATCTATGAGTTGGCCATGTAGCTACACATAGAAAATGTAAAAATCTCTGTCACTAACATAAGTATTTGCTTGTTGGTGGAGGACCTGAGAGTCCCGTCCTTCAGGCGTTCATGAAGAGCTTTAGTTTGAAATATAGGACTCATGGGACTTGATAATTATGATTGGCATCCATGTGTATAGTGACACTGATGAGGACATCTATATGTGGTGGGGGTGGGTGATATGGGTAAACTCAACATTATTATGAGCTACATCGATGTAACGTTTCAATACGTTTTTAGATATGTGCAAATATCACAAATCCGACCTTTTCAATCGGAGTATGCGCGGCTGCATGTAAACGTGAATATTAGTGGAATATTCACTTTCTTTAGCCATCTAAACCGCTTAATAGGAATATTCAGGGGTGACCTCGATGTGAATAGTCCTTGTTTCCTGTTGTGCCGTGCTCTTAATTTGCATCAATTAGCTATTGTTTTACAAGAGCAGCAGTGCATTAACTTGATTGTCACTGTAGGCACATGGTTAATAGTTTGCTGATTATAAAATTAGCATTAACATGCACCTTGTTAGTGCTTTATTTGTGTGTTGTATACACCCCCTAATGAATAAAACATGTGTGACCCATGTGGCCTACGAGCAGTCACATTTGACTGATTAAGGATGATTAGGATAGGATGTTCCATTATCAGGCTGTAAAAGCAGCGTGTTGACCAGGAGTCTGGCATTATGTGTCAGCAGCAGCGTGATTTAGACTCCCACCACCTGCAAGGAAGGAGCTGTGATCCCTCTGTGGAGATTAGACATCCAGAAGACTTATATTGTTGTTTTTGTGAGATTGATTTGTAACTCGTGTCTGCTCCCCGTCTTCCTTTGGAGGATATCTCTGTGCAGCTCTTGTTTGATCGCTGTTGGAGCAAACTTGGCTTTGCTGACTTGGGCAAACAGACTTGGCCCTGGCATAGAGCTTAATTCCTCATAGGGAATAGGAAGTGTGTTTGTTGTGTGGGGTCTGCTGAGTATTGGACAGAGAGGTGAAGCCTGTGGTAGCGCAGCAAGATAACGGCGCTAATGAAGCACGACACAACCCTGAGTTTCGGCCTGTTTACTGATTCCCCATGAACTCCACCCTTGATTGAACTGTATTCCCCTGTTCTCATGTCTGTACTGATGAGATGTACTCCAGCTGCACTCTGGCAGGCAGTCTCCTCCAGCCTCCTTCAGGTAGCCTTGAGATGCTACAAGTTATCTGTGAGAGCTTGGTTTAGAGGAGGCTGCCAACTTTTTCAGCCGTTGGTGAATTATACAGATAACTCAGAAACATGTTGTGAGTTATCGGTGTTAAAATGTGGCACACAGCCTCTTTTATATGTTGTATTTTCACTATGGATTAAAATAGTTAATCACAATTAATCGCAAATTAATGTTTTTATCTGTTCAAAATTTACCTGAAAGGGAGATTTGTCAAGTATTTAATACTCTTATCAACATGGGAGCGGGCAAATATGCTGCTTTATGTCAATGTATGTATATATTTATTATTGGAAATCAATTAACAACACAAAACAATGATAAATATTGTCCAGAAACCCTCACAGGTACTGCATTTAACATAAAACAATATGCTCCCATCATAACATGGCAAACTGCAGCCCAACAGGCAACAACAGCTGTCAGTGTGTCAGTGTGCTGACTTGACTATGACTTGACTTCATTTTAAAATCACAAGCTGCATTAATGCGTTAAAGAAATTAGTGGCGTTAAAATGAATGTGCGTTAACATATTTTTATCGCGTTAACTTTGACATCCCTAATTTTCACTCAAGATTTTTCAGTTGAAATACCCAAATAAAACTAAAAATAAAAAGTATTGTCTGCTTTCAGTTCAAGGTTTTGCAGATTATAGCGTTGAGTCTGAGTGTCTGTTTTGGTGTAAATAACAGCAGGTGCTGTGTTTTACTAATAAAATCCCTCTGAGAGACAAAATCTTCCATTTAAGATTTCACTTCTTCTCAGAGCTTATTCAAAAGCAAAATGGATGAAACAGGTGATTCTTAAGGGGCTTAAAAGTCAAAGAAAATGGATTCGGAGACAAGTGAAGTTCAGCAGCTCCCTGAGACTCACTTTACACCTTCAATTAGGCTCATTAGACGAGAGAGAGGAAGCAGAAAGCATACTGGAAGTGATTCGGATTCCTAATTGATCAACTGTGGATAACACAATGCCCAGTGCTTAGATCAGATTAGTTGTAAACAGTGCTGTCTCGTTCAGTCAGCGTTACGTTTTTAGCTGTTTGTTCTGTAATCCTCACTAAGCTCGCTCACTGTGGCAAATAAAGACTGCTGTGTTTTCAAGCCTCACACCTCGGAGGGTTTTTCCCGTCCAGTCGGTTAAAAGAACAACGTGCAGATTTCAAGACACACTTTGAAGTGTGCTCATCCACACTGAGAAATCACCGGCAGGTGCTTGAGTTTTCTCTCTTTGTTATGAAAATGGTTAAAAGTGAAATAAAAGAGGGATTAACTGTGTTTTTCAAGGAGAATGACCCACATTCAGACTGCCACTCAAACGTTATATAGGCACCTCCCCAACCTCCCCCTCTCCATTCTCCATCACGTCAGCGCTCCTCTCCGCTCCGAAATGCAGACTTTGAAGAATCCGTCTAAGAAGTGTATCCGAGCAGAAAGAGGAGGCGAGCGAGCGTCCCGGCTCTCGAGGCTCTTTAAAATGCTCGTCTATAGAGTGAAGTTCCCAGGGTTTCCTCTTCTGAAAGGTTCGCCGTTCACCCTGGCAGAGTTTCCACTCCGTTCACCTCACTGCGTTTCCCCAAGGAACAGAAACACTGGCTCCTTAATGATGTTCTTCTCCTCTTTATTATTAGAGGATTAGCTGGTGATTGAATGGCCGTATCAAAGACTAATGTTACACAACACAGGCAGTGAATGGATTTAATATCCTGCAAAAGGCTTTTCTCTATGATAATGATTAGGGGGCTTTTTTATGGTAGTTTTGTCCCTGTCATTTTTGGACCAGTGTGCAGTATTTAGGGGATCTATTGGCAGAAATGGAATATGATATTAATAAGTATGTTTTCTGTAGCGTATAATCACCTGAAAATAAGATTTGTTGTGTTTTCGTTAGCTTAGAATGAGCTAATAACTTTTCCTGCTTGGGCCGGAGTCGTTAACGTTACCCGTTACCCTCGCCGCCGCGCTCTCTCTCTTGCTTCACCACTCACTCCCCACATACACACACACACACACTCTACGCACTGGCTCTGCTCCAACTGGCTCTAGAGAGGACCATTCGCGTTTATGCGTCAGCCAACGTAGCTCTCCAACACACTCGGCACACGGGAGAGTCTTCAGGTGGTTGCAATCTCCGCTCAGACTTGCTGCCAATTTGTCCCAGTGACGAACTGGCACTACTGCAACAAAAACATATCCATTGCATGTTCGCATGGCTGGCTAACTAGCTCACTACCAAGAGTAGTAAGCTAAGGCCAAGGAGCATTTCACACTATATTATTTTGTGGGGTGACCTCTGTATTGCTTGTCTGAGTATGTAAGCTAAGCAGCCTAACATGGTTATTTCAACCTACTTATGGAGCTAACTTTAGCGCAGTTAGCAAGTAAAATATCGACTGCCATTGGCTAGTAACCTGCTTTTTTCCTCCCTCAAAAAAATGGGTTTTAGTGGTAAATCAGCTGTCAATATAAGCAGCATAGGTGAAAGAACAGAAAGCTTGACAGGCATAGCAACAGTAACTAAGGGGGGGCTTGGCGAATGGTCAGTTCAGTTTCATTTTAACTTGGACTGATTATTGTATTTGTTATGTTTTTGATATCAAGGCTCCTCATGAATAATAAGAAGCTCAATTTCAATGAGACTACCTGATTAAATAAAGAATAAATGAAAAGCTGAGGCCGCCTCACAACACAAAGATCATAATGAAGGGGATTGAGCTCGCTGCCTGGCAGATGAGCATCTTTGGCAGCAGGTTAGCAATCACTGATTACACACACACACACACACAGATTCCCACATCAGCATCTCAATCCAGCTTGATTTGCGTTCCATGGAAGATACGGCGCCGGGGCTCGCGCCACGGCCCGCCCCTGCTGCCCCTAATTATTACCCAGAAGGCTGAAGACTGGCAGAGATATCTCATGAAAACTGAAATAGCTCTGAAACCAGATCCCGTGCAGGGATACATGTCTCCGATGTTGCATTAGAGGTCAAATGTGATATTTTAATTAAAGAAAATAGGCTGTGAATAACAAAGCCACAGCTGTGTGAATTCTTCACCAAACACCGACACAGCAGACGCGTGATTGAAACCTAATTAGTATTCCTTTAAGTAGGACCTTGCTGCCCTCTTGTCATTAAAATGGATTTAACTCTGTTAAATCTCTCGGAGGATGCACCAGAGGTTGCTCTGGCTCTATCTATCTGGCGTGGAGAGGAGGTCGTGTTGCTCTGGCTCTACCTGTTTGGTGACGTGATTTTGGGCTATACAAATAAAATTGACTTGACTTGACAGAGTCATTTCTGCATGTCAGTCATCGTTGTGTCAACGTGAACAACAGCTCAAGTGTGTTTGCAAAGGTAAATCTAGCCTTAGATTACAGTTGAGGAGGCATTCAGAGTCTGGTTTCTTCGGCTCATTACTGCATCAGCTTGAGTTTTGCGTTCTTCACAAGCAGCTGAGCTGCGGCGGTGTTAAGGCACAGGGTTAACACAGCATAGCTGGCGAGCTCAGTGGCGGTGAAGCATTGTGTATTGTGTCAGGGGGAGTGTTGTGTGTTTTTTCCCAGTGTGCTGCAAAGAGCCGCTCCGTGTCAGAGGTGAGCGCAGTGAATGGAGGTCGTGGGACCCCCTCCACAGCTGGGGAGGTGACTCCCCCCATTGAGAGCACCGAGGCAGAATGCTCCGGGCTCGCCAAGACGGGGGCTAAAGGCTTTTGTCTCCGGTTCGCTGCCTTCAAGTAGCCCCGGGATTCCTGGCAACCAGGTCTGACTGCTGGAGCCTGCATGCAGAGAGAGGAGGAGAAAGCACAAAGGCGCTTGTATTCCTCTCAGCTGATGTACAACATCGTGGCTCGCTGTGGGAAACAAAGATGGTTGAGGATGTGAGGTCCCGTGTGGTTTCAGGAAGGCTTATTACCGACACCGACAACAGAATTTAGATGTCTTCTTTTATGTTGTGATGTTTTGCTTGTTTCAGCCGAGGCCAGGCAGAGCAGTGGTCTTAAATCTCAAGGTTTTGTTTTGTTTTTTAAAGTAAGGATTTTTTTAAATTAGTATTCCGTGATACTTTTCTCAATGTCGAATTATTCGGAGCAAACCACAAATAGATGAGCTATTAAGTTTTGATGTAGAAGAAGTAGAAGTTTAAGTCCGCTGAGATGATCCAATTATCCTGCAGGCCCAGGATTAGCATTAATCTGCTCTGCTTATTAGTGGGCACATAGACTCCTCTGACTCCTGCATTAAGTTTCCTGCTTTTCTTCGTCCTTCCTCTAAGCACACACGAGCCCTTTGATTTCTATATGTACTCCTTTTATAGAAATATGTACTCAGCTTTTACATTGTCTGGGGCAAAGTCAGGTTGTGTGTGTGTGTGTGTGTGTGTGTGTGTGTGTGTGTGTGTGTGTGTGTGTGTGTGTGTGTGTGTGTGTATATATATATATATATATACAGCATTCATGCCCTGGAGGAGGTTTAATATTGCTGCTATTCCACAGTTAAGTCTGCAAAAGTGTGCCATGAATTGGAATGAGCCGACCATAGCCGGAAGGCAGGCGCGCCAAACGGCCACGTGTTTATCAGAAAATTAATCCTCAAACAGGGACTTGCATGTATGTTAGATGTCAGGAGGAGTGAGAAGGAGCGCTAAAGATTTATGACCTGCAAACTCTGCATGCTGGAAAGTAACTTGGTTCTTAGAAAGCTTTGAGTGTGAGTGTGTGTGTGTCTGAGTCTGTGAAATGAGAAGAGCCCCGGGCTGAGATCTTATCAAAGCTTTCGACACATCCAGGAATCACAAACCAACAAAGTCCTTATGATGGTGGTGATTGAAAGTGGAACAGCAGCTCGCTGATAAAAATCCGAGGGGCCGGCGTGATGGCCCAGGATGCAATATGCATGCAGGCGGCTGCAAGGGACTCTAAAGTTCACCGGGTTAATGCTTGTTTTGGGTGTGTTTTCGGTGAACTTAAAGTGACATTTGCTCCAAAGCGAAATGAAATTGAATCCCTGTGCTCTGCCTGACATTTTGGACAGCCTAGATCTGTGTGCAGACTTCTTTATTTAATGATAAGTCTCGTCGGATCCGATGACATATTCCATTGAGAGCGGGGACTTTAGAGGCTCCTCGCTCATCTTCCATCAGCACACAGAGGCCTTAAGTGGCTCAACCGAACTTAATTAGCCTCTTCTCCGCTCCGCGACGCGACGCGGCCTTTTTGCTCAAATTAATCTCAGGTTAACGCGCGGCGCCCGTTCCACTGTCTATGACGGGAGGTCACATTTATCCTCTGCTGAGAAATTACTTAGCTAAATGAGGGCTCCTCCATGCAGCCTCAGCTAATGACCTTGATTAATTAAAGAGAGACTCATCCTAATTAAGGTCTTATTCTGCTCGGTCCGACTGTGACCCTGTAAAACAATCTGAGGCGGTAATGAGTCATTTCTCTGACAGGATATCGCCGCTGAGTTTGTGTGGGCGCAGCGCTTCATGTGGGGGGCTCAATCATCAGAGATAATGATTACATCAGTGTGGAGTAATGAACATCCTCTTCAGGCTAAGAGATCACAACACAGAATGAGAAAAAAAATCTTGTGCATCCTTAGGATTTACTTCGTGTTTCTTCTGCATCAACAAACCATCCAGAATCCTTAACACTGATTTGTTTCTCTCTGTGTCTTCTTCCAGGTCAACGGCAAGGACCTCTCCAAGGCCACCCACGACCAGGCAGTGGAGGCCTTCCGCACCGCCAAGGAGCCCATCATGGTCCAGGTTCTGCGCCGAGCCCCGCTTCCCAAAGAGTCCGGCCCGGCCGGTGACACCCAGGTCTCAGACATCAGCACCCAGACGGACATCACCCTGCAGCACATCATGGCCCTCACAAAGTTGTCTCCCTCCTCACCCCCCATGACGGAGCTGGAGGAGTATCTGCTGCCAGAGGAGTAAGTGCCAGCTCAGCTGATGAAGAACTAGAGAGAAAGCTCTGCTAGAATCAGTAGATGGCTTAGAAAATGCGAAACGCTTCTGATACCAAAATCTTGTCCCGTTGCCTACAGATATTCATATAATCCAGATATCTGTATATAGAGATTAGACTGCAGATGAATGACGCATACGTCTGTGATCAGACAGACAACAGCGATACATGAAAAAAGTGATGCAGAGGACGCCGACAAAATAGTGGAACCTGACTCAACTTTAGCCAAAATGCAATGCAGCTGTCACTTTATAACGTGAATGTTGTCTAATGACGCGATCGTTGCAATGAAGGCTAAAATGATTGTTGTAGTGTCTCAGAGTATTATAGTATTATAGTGTTTTCGGTGTCTCATACGCCTTCAAACGGATCTGTTACCGAAACCAGCACTTCTGGATCGTATGACATCATCTTATCGGTACCTGAAGCAATACACCCCCACAAAATCTAACCTAATCTGGGCTGTATTTGGTCCTCCGTTGCCAAGACGCAGCTTGCAAACAAACAAAGTGTTATATATCATCCAGGAACACAGAAGTCTAGTCAATAGTGACTCACCTGAAACTGAACTTTAAAAGCATTGTTTAGTTGCAGTTTCGCTGCGGTAAAGAAAAGATCATTAAACGTTTTCCCAGGAAATCCACTTTAAATGAGAAGGATCAGGAATTCTTTGGTGTCACAGCTCAGCGATGTTAAAAAGGTCACCTCGCTCTCAGAGACACAGTCAGACCTTTCACTGTAATAGTTAATTAAGAGAGCGACACCTTATCTCCTCCTCCAGACCACACAGCTGTGATCACGCAGGATCCGTCTGAAGTATGAAGGGAAAATGTCCCGACAGCTCCCCCCGGGCACACAGCCACATTGAAATGACGGTTTTAGTTCATGCGTATTTGCATATTCACAAATTGCATCTATTGTTTGTGTGTGTGTGTGTGTTGGGCCCCTGGAGCTCAGAGAGCCTGGCTACATCTCACAACCCCGTGGCGGCAGCAGCAGTTGCCCTTTAATGAATGATTGTGATTCCTTTAATTGATTTCTGACTCAAATTAATAACACAGCATGTTAATTTGTGATTAGCCTCCGGGTGCAGCTTCAATATATCTGATCCAAGAGTGATTTCTACATTACTTCCTCTCTCCTTCTCATTTAAGATTCAAACTCTGGGGCAAAATTAAATCCAGATTGACAAAAATGTCTCAGTAAAGGATTTCTTTTTCTTAATATGTTTTTTAAATATGCATTCAACTCTTTACCAGTTTATCTTATACTATTTTATTTGTCTTTCCTCAGGCATCCTCAACATGCATACTTTGACCCCAACGACTTCCTGGAGGTCATACAGCAGGACATAGAGCGCGAGGAGCTGGAATATGAGGTAAACATCAACTCCCTTCCTTCTTCCCCTCTCAATGAAGATCTACATCCAGGCAGCCGTGCATCATTTGCTTCACAAGCAGACCCAAGGTCGCCTCTGTGTCTCCAGCCCAATGGCCCCGCTAGCGACCACAAGTCCTGATATATTCCCCGTTATTGATGGGGCACTCTCTCTCTCTCTCTCTCTCTCTCTCTCTCTACATACACACACACTGAGCTGTAAGCCAGACAGGAATCGAGTTGCTGGTTTGTTCCAGCAGATGCACAGCGGTGACATCATTACTTATTAGTGACAAGGCCTAATAAGTCTTCCTCGGCCGGTGGATAATTAGATGGCACAGATAATAGGCCCGCAGTGATGGATCTGATGATGCGCACTAACAATGCCTGGATGAGGCCATGATCAAGCCTCCGCTGTGCTCCTTCAGCGACCTCCACTGACCCCGACACCCCCCCTCCCATTAAACCCCAGCCACCTACTGTTTGATATTAATAATATCCACGGAGGAGCTGCGAGGCTGGGACCAGAAAGGTGAAGATCTGAGCGGCTAATGTCATACAGTACGTGCAGCAGACAAACATCGAGTGTCCTCGCAGAATGACTCTCCGTCTTAGAGAAGAACAGCTGATCGATCCAGTGATGCTCTGCTTGCGTCAGATCAGCTTCATTTCATGCTTCGTTACTCTGTGTACATCATAATGTTTCTAATTGGAACAAGAATAGACTAGAAAAAATAGAATGTCATAAAAATATATATATTTATATATTTTTTTTGCTAATTCAGTGAAATATTTTGGTTTTCTACAGGTTGAAAGAATAATTTTACATTTTGATAATTATGTTTATAAGCTTTCTCGCCTGGCATCTCGTCAAGGGTGTAAGGTTGCAAGGCAAGCAGCCAAGACTCCACGAAACCAGTTGCACCACCCGTTCCTAACTTCAGACTTTCAAGCTTAGTCATAACATAAGTGAAACTAAGTAAGGGATAATGTACAGCAAGCCGGTCATTGTTGTAAAATAAACCTCGACAGGGCGATTTTGGCAGTATATGCAGGGTTTATTTCACAACAATGTCCCGCTAGCTGTACATTATCCCGCTCCCGGTCCTCCTGAGTCCAATATCAGAACTGTGTCCAACGGTCTGTTATAAAGAAATAACAGACCGTAGAACGCTGTGATTAATTGATATTGATATTTTTATAAATGAAATATTGATATCATGTTAATGATACACATATAATAATTATGTGTATATAATGAAGCCCCTCTTACATCACTCTTTTGTATGGTTATGGTTACATTCTCTCTCCACCTCCCTATACTTGTATTTCGAGTGTAATTGCCAAAAAAGAGACAAAACGCACAATAAACAAAGTTAACTGATAGCGTTATTATGAGTTTTTTAAATTGTTCTATAGATATCGCATTTATAACACTATCGTGAATTTTTTTTGGCCACGATAATCACGTACTGCTAATGGAGTATTTTTTTTTTTATATTGTAGCTTTGCTACTTTTACATAAATATAGGATCTGTCTTCCACCACTGAGAACAGGTATATCTAGGACATCGACCCTTATTATTAAACAAAACATTAAGCATATGACTGAAAAAGTACGTAAATAAATGTATAAGTAAATATTACAGCATGGCTGCTGTGAGCCAAAAATATAGGGACTCCTAAATCAATATCTACAACACAGAAAACAAAATGTACTATATGGGAATAATATGGTCCCTATAAACCTGAAACTCACTACACAGCATGAACAGATATTACTCCCTGTAGGAATATTATAGTACCATATTAAATTGATACCACAGTAGATAAAAAATGCCCCAAAGTACAGTAAGGTCATATAAAATTTACCGAATGTCATAAATATACAATGACTGGTTATAAAAATATTATAGAGACACTGAAGCGGGACGTCTCGGCAGACTGCAGAGAGCTCTACAGCCGTAGAAAGGAAACAAACAAACATGCCCTCCCTAGCTGATGTAATTCAACACAAACAGTTTATGTGGAAGTACAGAGAGTACGCTGTGCAGGAGCCTCAAGTCCAGGGGCTCCGTAGAAACTAGTTCTTCCACGTCACTAAATTTCTCATCTAACTCTCTGGAATTAATGGAGTACAAAAATTTCCCAAAATGTCAAACTATTCCTTTAAGATGGTCTTCAGTATTCAGCCGTGACTCAGTTTTTTTGGAGGGGGTTCACCCTCGCAGAGTCCGTCCTCTGCCCTCGGAAGAACAGCGCCGCTCGTATCTTTATCTGTATCTGTGAGATTACAGGTGTTGACAAGTGAAAAACGGCACCCGGCCCGTCTGCAGTCTGCCGCATCATCTCTCATCCTGTCAGTGGGCCTCTAAGACAGCCAATGGCTTCCCTGCGTCCAGCTGAAAGATTCATTACAGTGATTGATGGATCGCTGTTGATCCCATTTCGTAGTCAGTCCGTCCAGAAAAACATGAGCAGATATATACAACCATTTTCTACTCAATCTTGGAAAAAGAAAAGCTAATCATTTCAGATGTATGGGGTATTAATTTGTGCATGTGTCTCACCAGGAAGTGGATTTGTACCGAGCCAACATCCAAGACAAGCTCGGTCTGACGATCTGTTACAGGACTGATGATGAGGACGAGGCTGGGATCTACATCAGTGAGGTATGTGGTGCAGGGCAGCTCTCAGATCGACTTCAACAGTTAGTAAATAGTGACTGCTAGGACTGTCAGCAGTGATGATGCTCACTTTAAATGGAAAAATGGAAGATATATCCCCAAAAATGTAAAGGTAAAATACAGATCTCAGTTAATAGTAACCTTAATCTCTTACTCTTTTATTCTCTTTTCTTTAGATTGATCCACACAGCATCGCTGCAAAGGACGGCAGAATTAGAGAAGGAGACAAAATCATTCAGGTAAGATCACTGAAATCTCTCGTCAATATTCAGTTCATGTTTATTTCTAGGACCCCGTTGCTTACTTTTAAATGAATCTCCAGTATTGAAAAGTTTTTTACCTATGTTAAGAAGTGGTGGTTAGAGATATATGAGACACAAATGAAAACATTTAAAGAGCACAAAATTCATCTTATTTTGAAAAGATAAGGTATTATAGATAGGTATAAGGTATAATATTTCCTTCTGTCCCCCTAGATCAATGGTGTTGAGATCCAGAACCGGGAGGATGCTGTGGTGCTGCTGACCAGCGAGTCGAACCAGAATATCTCTCTGCTGGTGGCCAGACCTGAGCTCCAGGTAATTAGGATTATTATTCATCATTATGGGTGTAAGCTCAGTAAAGGTTAAAGGAACAATACGTAATATATTTACTGTAATAAGTCATAAAATGACCATGGTATGTCACCAGAGATTAAGGAAACATGCTAAATTGAAATACTGGCTTCTCCGATAAAGATGCTACAGCCACTATGTTCACCTTTGAAATTTCCATTACGGTCCGGAACATCTGTTTTTTTGTTTTGGACATCTGTGTGATCCCGTCCACTACCCATTTCAACAACCCCTGTTGCCACATATGAAACAAAATGTGCACGCAAACACAGCGTTCTGCAGCCATGGAAGCAAGTAAATGAACTCTGTGGTGCGTGTGCAGCTGGGTTATCAAGGCAGCGAGTATTTGAAACACCTCATATGGTCACTTTAGGAACCATCATTCTGTTTTCATGCCAACAAACAAGAGTAGGCCTTTCAATAGTAGATGTTCCACTTTTTGAGTAAAAATTTGACGTGAAATATTTGCATCTAATGAGGCGTCTCTTCTCCCCCGACTGTGTCTCAGCTGGACGAGGGCTGGATGGATGATGACAGGAACGACTTCCTGGATGACCTCCACATGGACATGCTGGAGCAGCAGCACCATCAGGCCATGCAGTTCACTGCCAGCATGCTGCAGCAGGTACACACACACACACACACACACACATGCACAGCGTGTGGAGGCAAACTAGCACAATCAATCTGCAATAACACATATGTTCATCTATAGATTATTTTGGCCGAGCCTATTCTGCCGAGGGTAACAGCTGTTCACTTGTTTTTGGTAACGTTTTTTTTCGGACATATGGAAAAGCACAAAAACTATGTGAAGCCTTTGTTATAGCTCCACTTTAAACTAAAAGGTTTCCTGAGTAGTTGTAAATACATTTTGTAGCAGTTGAAATAGTAGATCAATTATATTTGTGAAACTGTATTTGCACCTTAATATTATCTACTTAAAGAAAGACCCAAACTTACCAAATTATAAGCTTTATATATTTTTATATTTCAGTTATGTTTTGTTTTACAAGATTTTTGTAATTCAAAGTTGATTAGAGTCGGTAATTGTATTTATTTCTGAGTTGTTCTGTTGTCTGTTTCCGCAGAAGAAGCATGAGGAGGACGGAGGCACCACAGACACGGCCACACTGCTCTCCAACCACCACGAGAAGGACAGCGGCGTCGGTCGCACAGACGAGAGCACGCGGAACGACGAGAGCTCGGAGCAGGAGAACCTCGGCGATGACCAGACCACGGCCTCCAACACGCTGGGCAGCTGCAGAAAGCTCACCTACAGCCAGGACACCCTCGGCAGCGCCGACCTGCCCTTCGGCAGCGAGTCATTCATCTCGGCAGACTACGCTGATGCCGACTTCCTGGGCATCCCGGCCGATGAGTGCGAGCGCTTCAGAGAGCTGCTGGAGTTGAAGTGCCAGATGAGGAGCGGCGCGGCCCAGGGTCTGTACTACCAGGGTGTCGGGGCAGGAGGTCAGGACCAAGAGGGTGTGGACAAGGAGCTGGAGATGCTCAACGAGGAGCTGCGCACCATCGAGCTGGAGTGCTTGAATATCGTGCGAGCTCACAAGATGCAGCAGCTGAGGGAGCAGTGCCGCGAGTCCTGGATGCTCCACAACAGCGGCTTCCGCAACTACAACACCACCAGCGACGCACGGCGCCACGAGCTCTCAGACATCACGGAGCTGCCGGAGAAATCCGACAAAGACAGCTCCAGTGCTTACAACACTGGCGAGAGCTGCCGCAGCACCCCTCTCACATTGGAGCTGTCTCCAGACAACTCGCTCCGTCGAGGAGCAGAGGATCAGGGTCCGGTTGGGGCGCCGGGCGCCACCGGCTCTAACAGCAGGAACCTCAAACCGCTCCTATCCCCCGTCCAGGAAGCCAGTGGCCCCAGCCGGAGCAGAAGCTCCTCCAAGGATTCAGACGGAGCCCTGCAGGCAGAGAGCAAGGAGAGGAAGTCGGGAGAGTCCAGTAAGTCCAGGGGGAGCTTGTCTCAGCCGCATTCGCCGTACAAGCACGCCCACATCCCCGCCCACGCCCAGCACTACCAGAGCTACATGCAGCTGATCCAGCAGAAGTCAGCCGTGGAGTACGCCCAGAGCCAGATGAGTCTGGTCAGCATGTGCCGGGACCCCCTCAACCCCAATGACCTGGATCCCAAGATGGAGTGGAAGGTGAAGATCCGCAGCGACGGCACGCGCTACATCACCAAGCGGCCTGTCCGGGACAAGCTGCTGAGGGAGCGCGCCCTGCGCATCCACGAGGAGCGCAGCGGCATGACCACGGACGACGACGCCATAAGCGAGCTGAAGATGGGCCGCTACTGGAGCAAGGAGGAGAGGAAGCAGCACGCAGTCCGCGCCAAAGAGCAGAGGCAGCGCCGCGAGTTCATGAAGCAGAGCCGAGCCGACTCTCTGAAGGAGCCAGTCGGCTCCGAGGACAAAAAGGAGCCCAACATCATCGAACTCAGCCACAAAAAGATGATGAAAAAGAGAAGTAAGAAAATATTTGACAACTGGATGACCATCCAGGAACTGCTCACCCACGGTACCAAGTCGCCAGATGGCACGAGGGTTTACAACTCGCTCCTGTCTGTGACCACAGTCTGAGTCCTGCTCTGAGTTCAGGTGACGGGCCGGCCAGAGGAGGACGGACTGGTGTGATGGACTGTACATAGGACACTACCGGTTGGGGTAGAGATTCCTGCCTCGTTCAATGTGGCAACATTTTGTAAATAGGAAATAAGGAAAGCCTTTCCTGGACGAACATTTTCCACCGCCGCGGTGAAGAGAAGGTCTTTATAATGACGGTTGGACTCGACATGAACGGGACATGGTTACGAGGATGATTTTGGAAACTTTTTTTCAAATTCTTTCAATAACCTTTTCTACCTTTGTGCTTGCTCTTTTGAATAATTTTGGAAACACAATATGTGACGTTTTTGGAAGGTTTTTGAAAGTGTGTAAAGACCGTGTGCCATACATAAACAGCCAGCATTTACACTATTTTACATTATTTTGTTCGTACTATATATATATCTCTTATCAGTATTTTACTGTTATGCATACTTAATGCTTTTATGGAAACAATGCTATTTTCCTGCAAGGTAGAACACATAATCCTTTTCAAAAGGACTTTTGTAAATTAAAAAAAATACAATTTTTTTGTAACAAATCCACTTTTTTAGTTTTAATTTCTCTCTAATGGTGCTGATTTCCCAAAGTTACTACCACCAGCGATGTACCATCTGTTACATAATGTAGAGGACATCATAACGTGATATCATTGTGCATTGTACGTACCTTTAGACAAAGATGTTGCTCCCATTGGAATTGAAATGTCTGTGTTTGTTACAGCACACATTGTAGTCGCTTTTGCTTTCTTAGGGTTTCATGTATTGGACAGAATAACAGCTTAACAAATCCTTAGTTAGCCACACAATTTGATGTCTTGTAAAATGAGAGAAATAATAAATTATTGTTTTATATATGATGAGCTTTCAAATGTTGTTGGAATTTGTCATTTGTAAGAGATGATGGGTCACCAAAAATATGACCTGAGAAGGGAAAGAAGAATCAAATACCTGTACCTTGGTGGATGTATTAACGTCTCTGTTCCCAAACAACCGACTATCGGCCAGTAGCTAGTAGTGCTAGTAGCATGACATAAACATAATTTAATATAGTTGTAGGCTATTTATTAACACGCAGGGCAAAAGCACAGGACATTATCTCTTATACGTCTTACACATCCATGGTCTGTAGTCTATTGTACATCAATTATGACGGTTCTTGACATGAAAAAGTTTGAGAAAAATCTTGAAAATTGACAGGAATTACAGTTCAAATGTAAACCATTTTAATGCAGCAACAAATCAAAACTTAAACAGGAATTAAAATTCTAGTATATAATTTATATGGTATACAATCATGGAATTGAATTGAATAGTTCGGCTCAATTGTTACTGATACCCGATCCAGCTATTTGAGTAAGAATCGGCCTGATGTGTGATCTGGTATCGGTGCATCCCTAAACAAGGATATCAAATCCGTTTCCTTCTGGTGCTTGTTCAACATTACGGTTGTAGAGTTTAACACTGGGTAATAAAAGCCTCCCTTTTGCTCTCTTGTTTAATACATTTTAAATATAGGATATGCATTCTTAATGGCATCACAGATTCAGACGCTCTGTTCATGTAAATTTGCCAACTTGTAGTAATGATAGCAGGAATCCCGCGGCAACGAGACGTCTATTGGCTGCGTCTGTGTTTCATGTCAGAGCCCGAGTAGGGCAACAGCACGCCAGACTGGTATTAACATAAAACAATCCCAATCAGCAGAGATCCCCGCTGTCCAGATCTGATGGTTGAAGGCTTACAACTTTAGTTTTCTCTCGTCATCATGGCAGTCTTTCCCTCACATGGCTTTTTTGCAGTGGTGGCTGCCCTCCATCCGCTTTTATTGCTTTTACAAAGTGCTCCATCGGTTCATAATGAATATGTTGTTTTATGTTGGAACCAAGTTGTCCGCGGCGTTGGCACGGGGCTCCCTCACATGGCGATATCTCCTTGCTGGGCTAATGGTTTATTTATCTGACTCAAGACTCCCACCATCTGTTAGAGAGACCTCGTACCCTCAGTCCCATATGATCCTTCAATTAGCAGCTCAGCGCCTCATTACGGAGGACAAAGGCAGCTCACACGCTGCTGACACGCTACTTTTGTCATCTCACCTCCATCAAACACACCTTTTATTTGTTTTTTAATGAGGCAACAACAACTAGGGCAACATTAATATGCATTTAGTGTTTATTTATACTCTCAGGTGCATTTGCAAATTCAGCACTTGAGAGTTTAGTGTAAATACGCAGAGTTCCCATCGCAAAGAACTCAAAAAAGAAAGAAACGTGAAGATAGCGGATGTGGCGATTGCTTGCCATCTCCTGTGATTGGCTTGTCAATATTGCGGTTATTGCGACAGCCCTACTAAAAAGATCTGAAAAGGAGAGTCAATATTGGACTTCAAATTTGAATAGCCAGAAATACGACTCCAAATGAATGTTGCTCCGTGTCTGCTAGATGTGTAAATATGTAGTTGTTTGCACGTTAACCATATCAACTTTATAATGTGAATAGGTGATAATGTATCAGTGTGGTGTTTACAGCTTGTTCTGCTGTCCCAAATGGACAAAAAAAAACAATTAATGCTGCTTTAAATAGGTTGAACACCATAGTATCAGCGGAGTGGCCCTTTAAAGTTTGACTGGAATTGAATTTTATTATTATCAGGTTAACTGTTGACATAAACGCAGTTAACCTGTTAATGTCATGGTCACTGTCAGCTCCTAAATACAAAATCTCCCTCCCTCATGCAACTCTTATTACTACAACAACCGCTTACGTGAATTATGTAAAATAAAATATCTTTTAAAGTACGGATGGGTTATGATTTTCATACATTTCTCGAATAGTCGTTAAAATCGAATAGTTTATGCGACTATTCGTCCCATCTTAAAAAATATATAGTTCCCTTGTATTTAGTAACGTTACTACCGGTAAAACGTGTGTGGCACGTTCAGTTCGGCTCTTTTCTGTCAGCCCAGGGGTGTGTGTGTGTGTGTGTGTGTGGTGGACCAGGTTGAGGCCGCCATGCCGCACTTGGATTAAGGTTGCGAACCACTGGACCAGACCACCCTCACCGGGCAGACCCCCGCACCAGCGCAAGCGCACCTCGACGTCGTGTCCGCATGCATTCGAATAATAATCAAATAATTACCAGTGATTTTTGAATAGTATTTTTGCTTGGAATGCACATCACTATTTTGTTTTTTTTTAACTTAAAGGTACTCTCTTCAGTGTGTAGTATTTGTCAGTCCTAGTTCATGCATTCATCTCTTGTTTCTATTTCAGACTCAGCATCCCTTTAAGGGGGATGATTATGTTAATGAGAGCAGCCGGGGGTGTGAGCTCAGCCTCTCCTTCTATGTCTGCTAGAGGATAATTGATTACTCCTTCTTAAGCCTGACCACATCCAAACCCCGTGATTAATGTCTGGCTACAAGTCTCTGTACACGCTCCTTTAATGGGAGATAACAATGTGGCATGCAAGGCAAACAAAAAGCTCCAGCAATCAATTCTCTGCTGGGAGATTAGTCGATCACAAACTTGGCTTCACTACCCCTCATGTGTTTTTATTATCTTGATTGATCTTGATATTTTTATTCTTATAAATCATGAAAGTGTTTGTCTCCACCGCCCGTCTGACAGTCCTGTGTTTGGGCTGGAGAGCAGGACTCATCAGTTTAAATGTCAGCGCGGCGAACAGGCCGACATTCCCGTGTTCTCATCCATTAACTGATAAGGAGGCGGCTCCTCCGCTGATTCTGATGCTGCTTCACCGCGGGGACTGAGAAGCACTCGAAGACAAGCCCAGACATTATCCCTCGCCGTATTTAAAAGTCGTACAATACTCATGTTGACAGTAGAACTCAATTTAGGGGATCATTTGTGGCACGTTTTGGTTAAAAATCAACTTGTAGTGTGTGATTTTTGCATGACCTAAATTAAAACACTCTGTGCGATAAACCTCGGAGGCACCACGCAGCTCCAGCAAGTTCAGCAGGTGTTGAGACTGTGTTAGCACATCTCGGATTAAAGAGAACAAGCTGCTGGATAAACAGAAAGAAGTGCTGAACCACATATTCACACCCTCTCCACCGTGTCTGAACATCAGTCAGAAAGAAGAATGCACTTAGATGTGGAGGCATGTCCTCAGAGCTTTTTAGTGAATATTTGAAGATGTGATATTCACAATGAAACGTAAAGCTGCACTCAGGAGAATATCGCTGATGTAGACCTGGAGCTCAGCATGGAAAATGGAAATATTACAAAGTGTTACATTCTAACCTGAGGCAACAGATTTCCAGCTCTCATTACTAATTGGAGTCATGTACATATGTTCAATAGTGATTTTGGTGCATTTCCACAAAAATTGAATTAGTGGATATTTATGTGTTTAGAGCAATCATTGTAACTTTGACTTGCATGAGCGATCAGTGGTTTAAGTCCAGGGTATTAAGATAAACGTGATAAACTTGCTAGATATTAACAGCAATACATTTATGGTTTTATAAAAAAATTATTTTCCCCTTGAACTGAAGAACTTTGTGTGAATAAAAATTAGGGCTGGCAAAGTTAACGCGATAATAATAATGCGTTAACACAAAAAAATTTTAACGCCACTAATTTCTTTAACACATTAACTCAATTTCCAATTTTTTAAAGTTGTAGCAGGCTCAGTTTTAAAGCTGGAGAAAAATATGTATACATATGAAACTATAAAACCTAAGGAATCCATCGGTACCAACCATGTCATACTAACTTGTTGCGAAGGAGGTTAAATAACGCTACAAAATTTACGCTAAAATTTTGGTGAGGAAAAACTGGTATGGCCATTTTCAAAGTGGTCCCTTGACCTCTGACCTCCAGATATGTGAATGTAAATGGGTTCTCTGGGTACCCACGAGTCTCCCCTTTACAGACATGCCCACTTTATGATAATCACATGCAGTTTGGGGCAAGTCATAGTCAAGTCAGCACACTGACACACTGACAGCTGTTGTTGCCTGTTGGGCTGCAGTTTGCCATGTTATGATTTGAGCCTATTTTTTCATACTAAATGCAATACCTGTGAGGGTTTCTGGACAATATCTGTCATTGTTTTGTGTTGTTAATTAATTTCCACTAATAAATATATACATACATTTGCATAAAGCAGTATATTTGTCCACTCCCATGTTGATAAGAGTATTAAATACCTGACAAATCTCCCTTTATGGTACATTTTGAACAGATGAAAAAAAATGTGATATAAATTTGCGATTAATCGCGATTAACTATCTTAATCAATTGACAGCCCTAATAAAAATACAACAAAAACATTGTTATGTATTGAAGAATAGACTATTACCTCAAATATGGTTTTCAAAGAAGTCCCAAAAGAAAGAAATTAGGCATTAGGGGCATTTCTAAGTGAGCTATGTGTAAACCCTGTGTACTTTGGCACCACTCTGTAAAGAACTGTAAATTACTTTTATCTGTATCTCGGCTGACTTCATCTTTCACGCGGCCTGCAATAATGTCAAACTTGGCAACAATGAAATACAAGCGTCCGATCAGCTCGGCGTTGTTTTTAAGAAGTGACGACTTCATTGTATTTGACAGCGTTTTATCTTTTATTTTTCAATCCAGAGCAACACGTTTTGCTGTGAAATCAAATGTGACAGCCGGGATGGATGAGCAAATGTCCAAATGTAACTAAATATATCACATACATAAAATGAATAATAAAACCCCAAGCTGTTCTGATTTATCACGAGTACGAGATGGAACAAGACAGAGACGTTACGATGATTAATAACCAGGAGAGGAACACGGGAACATGTTATTTACCTGCAGGAGTTCTGAGCCTGGACAACACGCAACAACCTGACTGATCATTGAGAATGTAGTTTAAGATCAGGAGTAATATAGTGATCATCTCAGCTCAAACCAACGGGATATAAAGTATACAGCCCTCTGGGGTCTGAGACATTTTTTACTACTACTGGGGCCTCGACGCTTTTAATAAATAAATGCGTATAAGTTCGGTGCTGTTCGGCACAAGCAAGTAATTTATATATGTTTTTCGGCATGACATGGGCTATTTGAATATGTACTGTATGCTGCCGTGATATCACATACTATAAAATGTTATAAGACCAAGAAGTCAAAGAAAACGTAAAACAGAATTTAAATGTTTCAACAATTCATTTATTTTCTCTATTACACAGATAAACTTTAGAACAGAAAACAGAAACTATTTACATTTTCATCCCAATAGAACCGGCATTATGTCGACATACTTCACTATGACATTTTTTTCGACATACTATGCTATGACTTTTTAAAACTTTTTTTGATATTCTATACTATGACATTTTTTTCGACATACTTTACTTTGACATTTTTTACGACATACTATACTATGACTTTTTAAAACTTTTTCCACAAACCATATAATACATTTTTATGATTTTTTTCGACTTACTATACTATGACTTTTCATAACTTTTTTCGACATACTACAGTATGAAATTTTTTTTGACATACTATACTATGACTTTTTATGACTTCGACATACTACACTGACATTTTTTCAACATACTTTACTTTGACATTTTTTACGACATACTATATTTTGACATTTTTTTCAACATACTATACTATGACTTTTTTCGACATTTTATACTGTGATTTTTTTTTTACTTTTTTCGACATACTTTACGTTGACATTTTTCATGACTTTTTTTTGACATACTATACTATAAAGAATTTTTCGACATACTATACGAAGACTTTTTAACTTTTTTTGACATACTATAGTATGACTTTTTTAAACTTTTTTGATATACTATACGATCATATATTTTTTGATTTTTTTTTACATACTATACTATGACTTCTTTTCGATATACTTTAATATGACTTTTTTGACATACTATACTATGAATGTTTTTCGACATATCATACTATGACTTTTTTAAACTTTTTTTTATATACTATACGATGACATTTTATGAATTTTTTTCAACATGCTATACTATGACTTTTTCTGACATTGTTTTCGATATAATGTACGATTAAATTTAATGGTTTTTTTCAACGTACTATACTATAACTTTTTATGACTTCGACATACTATACTGACTTTTTTTTCAAAATACTTTACTTTGACATTTTTTACGACATACTATATTTTGAATTTTTTTTCAACATACTATACTATTACTTTTTTTTACTTTTTTCGACATACTATACTATGACTTTTTTTTGACATTTTATACTGTGACATTTTTTTCAACATACTACACTATGACTTTTTTAAACTTTTTCCACAAACCATATGATACATTTTTATGATTTTTTTTTTTACAAAGGGACCCCTTTGAAAATGGCCATGCCAGTTTTTCCTCACCAAAATTTAGCGTAAGTTCATGAAGAATTATGCCCTTGACTCAGCCTTAAAAGTCAAAGAAGAAAGCGTGATTTGAAAGTTCAGATTCCCCAACTGTGAGCGACCGTCACAGTGGTCTGAGACTGATTGTCTGCAGTCGGGCCTGTGTGCTGCTAATGCTTCTGTCATTTCTTTGCACTTTGACTAAAAGGTCAGGAGGAGAGGCAATAAGGCAGCAAGTGTCCAGTCAGCTAGAAACCAGACAAGAAGGACTTTCAAAATGACACATCAGTGGTTACAAATTAATCCAGACACCAAATTTCTTCACTCAACAAAACTAATATGTTTTGTATGAACTATTGTAGGCCTACTGGAGATTCTGCACACCATACTATAAAAATGTTGTTTCTTCAAGTGGAATTTTGCTTTTTCCAACTTCATTTAAAAACGTTTTTGTCTTATCTTCTTCCATTTTTTTCCACCAGACGAATGCAGAATGCGAGCCAACTCTGAACGCCAAAGACACATAAATGTCTCTAACTACGTATTTGACCCTTGCATGGTCTTGTTAGCTTCAAAGGCCCCTTTTGCTTGTGTTTTGTTTATGGCCCAGCGGAGCCGTAACTCACAGCGGTCCGTCCTCCCACAGCTCGTCCCTCTCCGCTCAACTATTCTCACAGCGCAGTTTCCTGGGTCAGATCGCATGAACCTCTATGGCTCCCCTCTCCGCAGATTTATTGGGTTGACAGCTAATTTATCCATTATACACATTCCAAATTATAGGCTTCAGTCAGCAGGATGGCGGCAACCGAACAAGGAAGGAGAGAAGGAGAGAAGCCATGCTGTCATTTCTTCTGTGCCACCACATTTCCCACTGGATCCAAAGGATTTACCTCACCGCTGTGCAGAGAGTATCAGTGCTCATGTTCAAAGAGGCTCTGCGGAGTGCGGCGCTTGATAACACCAACGTCATTAAGTGTTGAGGCATACAGCAATGTCACAACAGGCTGACTGCATGAATCTAGACAAACCACAGACAGCAAGAAAAGAGCAGACTGGAGTTTCGGTTACAGAGATTGTACACAGACAATCTGCTAAAACGTTGGAGGCTCTGCCAGCAATGTCCAAGTTCAAGTGTCCAAATGACACAACAGAGATTTTCACAGTTTTCCACTGAAGAAGCACTTTCGAGTGAGTCCAACGGGACGTTAATGTTGTATCTTCCAGTAAAGATTAACATCACTATTGATATGGTGCCCAATGGGGCAAATAATGCAGACACGTTAACCACCAGTTCTTCCTATTGTTGTGTCATGGGCACTTGAACTTCCTCACATCTTTCTTGGAAAACAGTGCTTGAAATTGAAATGTACAAGTCATGCTCCCCAGATCGTGAAACCTCTCTTGGACGTTCCATCATGTAACTTCAGCCAAACTTTCTGCACAAGATAAAGACATCCAGAGTTTGCTAAGCTGTTGGAAGTAAATGCTTCCAATGGGATCAACTTTTTGTTTGACATTTGGTATTAGAGTTACATGAGATGATTGATACTCCGAGTGGGAGCTAGTATGAGCCAGAAGGTGATTAGTTGATTAGCGCTGGTCGCCAAGAAATGGTTACACCACGTAACTCAACTTATCCTCATACAACGGTTCGTATGATATCTTATGGAAAGTAGTTTTGTTATTTTTCGTGTCTTGTCCAACAAATATCCAGCAACAAGAGCGATCAGTGCGCCAGCGCAAGCCCCTGTGGTGTTCAGGCTAAAAAAAACTACTTGGTTAAGTTTAGGAAAAGATTGTGGTTTAGGTTAAAATAACTACGGTGGTGGCGTTACTTAAAGGTGCTATTGATAACATTCAGCCACTAGATGTCGTATTCTCCCTCCCCTGTTCCATTGCATTCACTTCACAACAAGTCGTTGCCAGGCACTTACCGTTAAACTCAGCCATTTATCTGTTTTTCCACACTAACTGAGGACCCAGAGATACCACTTGATACCAACGTTGTTTTACTATTGGCTCACAAGCCTTGTTAGAAGTGAGAACCAAACATCAGATATTTTCCACAGAGATAAACAAAACATTAATTTTGGACCCGCTACATTTTTTTAAATGATTAATTTACAATCCTAATAATGTTTTTCAGGAAAAGCCATACTTTTATTCGACACCTTTCTAAAAGCTCTGTGGATGTATTATTTTTTCTTTTTTAAATATTCGTCTACATAAAAATGTTATCAATAAGACCTTTAAGCACAGAAGTTAAATGACAATTAAGTCAGCATTAGCTTTTTCTTTCACATGGGACACGAACAGCAGTCTCCTGGGTGAAAGTTTGGTGTTTTTAGACCCATCCATTCACACCGACATCTTCCCTATGCGGACTTCGTTGCTCTTTATACTACGTCACCTGTCCTGGCTCACGATTACGTGGATTACTTACCAATTGATTTTGTGGGTTATATACGAATTATAGTGCATAGGTAGGTATAGCTACGTACAGTGTATGAGAACAGCCTGAGTAACTCCACAAGCTGACGTTTTTACATGCCTGCTTATGTATAGGATTAATAAAAGAAGATGCAACATGTGTATTAGTGAGCATTAGAGGTAGGTAGGTGCATTTTTTTACTTTGTGCAGAGCCAAGCTAGCTGATGTTTTCCCCTGCTTCCAGTCTTTAAACTAAACTAGGTTTATCGCCTCTTGGCTCCAGTTTGGTATTTAATCTCTGCCTCAGGACAAACTTTAAAACTGCTATTCTGAATATCATGTTGTTGGTTCCATCTCACAATTTCATATTGTGGGTAGAGTGGACATTACAGCCTTTAGGGGCTGTTAGCAAGCCTTTAGACTTGAGGTGTTTCATCCGCTCAATTCACTAAGTGGGGATGCAAAATCGTCCATTCCTTATGACTTTGATGTAGTAACTTGGCCTTTGCCGAAAAGACATTTTGCCGTTGGGTGCTTTCACTTCTTAGCCCAAGGTTAGGTTTAAAACACACATAACTTTAAGCCTTTCAGAGCCCTCGATGATTCATCTGACCATGTCAAACATTTTTTGTTAATCTACGGATTATATTGGCGTTTTGACTTTCAGTCTGCACCTCTGAGAGTTTTACAAGCTAACGATGTAATTGCTAAATTAAATGATGGTAAAATTAAACTGCTCCTCGTTTTCAAAGGATCTCCGCCAAGGGCTCCACTTTGAGAACCACTGGAGTAAGGAATTAGAATCTCAGCGTGATACAAGCCGTAATTTAAAGACTCCACTAAGACATCATTTTCAGTCGCTGAAAGAAACATGAGCTCGAAATCTGGTCTGTTTATGAAGAAAACATCAGTGATTTTGATGCATAAAAATGAACATTATCATTTAAAATTGGTACAGTATATATTAGCACTACTGTTAAAGTACAGAAATGGGTGCATATAGTTGGAAAGGCTGTATTTGTGGACACAATAAATGTGTTTGTACGGGTGCATGTGTATTGGTAGTTTGGTGAGGCTTTTATTGACCATTAGCAATTATTAATATCCCCAGAGAGCATGAGGTAAGGGTGAAGTTCACATATTTAGGGACATTAGATTCTTACAATTTAGATGTCAGGCTTTTAATATTTACTACCCACCTTACTCGATCATTTATAATGCATGTGCCATGACGCATCATGTCCTGTGCACATAAAATGCTGGTGTTTGGCTGTGTGACGGGCTCCGTGAGTAACTCTTATTTCCTGCCTATTGATTTGTAATACAACAAGCAGCTCTAAATGTGACAAAGGCTCTGTTGTCGTTGTGAGTGGACTGAGCTCACGTTTTTTTCTGGCCTCCCGAAGCAGCACTTCTTCTCAACCGGTATGTTCTCGCAAGCTACATTTCAACTTTATGTTCTTCCAGCTGAAAGTCAAATCAATACAACCTAAGTGTCCATCACAAAAGAGTCCATTTATTTTAAGCTGGTTTTGAGGGGCTCAAATAAATAATTGTATTTAGTGTAAAGAGTTCAAGTATCCAGCACAGTCACTTTCTCCTTTATTTATGTCTTTACTGTCAAACACACATGAACCACAGACCTGAAGAATTACTATATGTCAGTGTTTGCTTGGACAGGTAGCAGCAGCTCACACTGCGCCTCTCCAGTGTGGTCCAACAATCCATTATCATCATCATAAAGCATCCAAGCAACCTGCCTCTTCAGCTGCAGGATGCATATATACACTCCTGCACCAGCGGTATCACCACACACACACACACACACACACACACTCACTCAATTGCTGTAATTGCACCTTTATTAGTCTCCCATTCACACTTTTTACAACCCGTCGCAAAGAGCAGGTCGCATCTGTGAAAATGGCCTCTAAAAGCATGGGGCTGCTATAAACAAGACCCTTCAGTGCCATTAGACAGAGTGGCTGGGGGAAGCAGGCTGGCCCTGTGCTGCCAACATGGCCAAGTAAAGTCAATTAGTGTACTTCATTAGAGAGTAGTAAACTTGCAGAAAGGTCCATAACCTGATGAATGCTGGTAATGTTTCTTATTTTAGAGGGATATTTTAGTATGAGCATAATAGAATTTTAATTTTGTAACTGCTTAAGCGTCAGAAATAGAAAACATGGAGAAATTGAAATTTTTTTTATACCTAGTTATGCTTAGAAAGAGCTGAGACGAAGCAGTACGAAACACGGTGGTAAAAAAAAGGGGGAAACCTACCATTATTAGTTGAATGCACTAAAGACATAAACAACTGAATGACACACGGTTCCCTGCAACTTACAGTCACAATGACAAAGCAGAAATTCTTGTTATTGTGCTCCTGTGACAGGAAATATGTTCTCATTTTAGCTGCTCTGTCCCCGGAAAGTACCGCACAGGTTGATTCAACGAATTGATTCTGACCTTATTTCCCAGGGCTATGTCATCAACATGACTAAAACAGCCCTTTATCACCCAACAAAACTAGAGTCTACAGTAGCGTTTCTCAACGAGGACGGTACCGGCCCCGGGGTCGTTCAGTGTGCGTTCCTATTTTTGAAAGGAGGACGTTGAGGTGTTCTGGGAGGGCGTGTTTATGTGTATGTCTGTTTCTTAATGCCAGTTTACATTCAAATGCATATTTTCACAATCTTATCATTAGACTTGCTTTTCTTTCTTTTTTTCCATCTGAAGCAATTTTTCGATGAGGCTTTCCCTGCTAAAGACAAGACTTTTTTTCTGAATGGCTTGCACGCAGCTTTTTCAGAAGCAACCCACTGGATAGAGTGACAGACTGGATAAAACGAGCGACTGACTGGATCGAGTGACCGACCGACTGGATCGAGGGACCGACTGGATCGAGGGACCGACTGGATCGAGCGACCGACCGACTGGATAAAACGACCGACCGACTTGATAAAACGGGCGACCGACTGAATCGAGCGACCAACCAACTGGATAAAACAAGCGACCGAGTGGATCGAGCGACCGAGTGGATTGAGCAACTGACTGGATCGAGAGACCGACCGACTGGATAAAACGGGCGACCGACTGGATCGAGCAAGCAACCGACATGATAGAGCAAGCGACCGACCAACTGGATCCAGCGACTGACTGGCTGACAGACTGACCCTGTCGTCCATAGAGCCACGCCGCTAGTGCACCTAAAAAACATCTGGAGTAAGAGACTTCTTGTCATGGTAGATGCAGAAAACATTCCTCTCTGGTTGGTTAGATCATTGCAGTGCTCTTCTTACTGGTCTACTTAAAAAGGCTTTGGGTCGATCTAAGTCTTAACAAGACAGAGCTAAGTTGACCTGATTTCACCTCCTTATGTCTCTGCATTGGCTTCCATGTAGTTTCAGAATTGACTTCTTGCCTATAAAGCCCACATAACCAAATATGAGACAGCTCAGGTCATCCAGCACAAGCCTTCTGGTTGTTCCAAGGGTTAAATCAAAAGTTTACGAAGCTGCTGGCTTCTGGAATACCTCGTCAGATTGTCTTAGATGTGTTTCGCTTGCTTGTTTACTCTACAGTATTTTCTGCAAGACCAAGATGCATGTCTTGGAAACACAAGGTAAAGAGCTTCTGCAGGAGTCAAACTCACACTCAGATCTTTTAACACTGACCTGATTTCCCCAGCCAGGCTCACAGCCAGCATTTTACTGCCAGCCAACCATTCACTTTCTGTACTATGTGATGTCCCAGCATGGCATATTTTGACGGGACTTGAAGCCGATCTGAAGGAGGACGCTTATAGGCAATGACACAAATAGACCGGCTAAATCAAAGCAGCCCTCCACTCACAGTTTTTTTCTTTCTATGTGATGATGATGATGCCATTCTGACAGAGAAGTGGAAATTCAAACAGCAGCCACCTGAGGTCGGTTCCCGCAGAGCGCGCCGCCCCCTCACCGAGCCACATGAAAATCCACTCCTCAAACCCACTGGAGCCTGGACGTCACAATAATTGAATCTCTACCTTTTTTTTTTTTTCTCTAACCATTTCAGAACATTAGGTGGTATTTCTCACTGTCCCCACTTTGCTTAAGCGGTGCTTGTGAGGTCTGTCTGGAGGCCTCCTGTGGTGGAGCCTACCCTGCTGCTTCCATTTTTAGGTGCAGGGAAAATAAATGTTTTTCCCCCAGCCTGCCAACACACTGAACAGCGTCCCACCCACTGTTGGTGTTTGCCATTTTGTCAGAGTAGCTCAGAATGTTTGACGCTGCTGCGTGCCAAATAATGGAACTTGACATTGACACCAACCCCCCCACAAACCTGATCCTGGATCTGCTTGTGCCTAAAATTCAACACTAACAAACCTATTGAGAAATGTAGAGAAAATCTCACCTTTTTCTCAACAAATATGGCGTGAGTAGGAATTCACCACAAGGTAAGAAGCTAGTATTTACAAGCCAGATCGTCCTGATAAAAGCGTGAGAAATGAGACGCGTGGGAGTTGATCTGATGTCTGTGGTTTTTGAAGAGGCGTGATAAATGTGTCACAGGTTCAACCGAGCGACAGCAGAAACTAACACTCTAACTGGCATTGGGACAATAAAGAAAAAAAGATGGTTATGTCACCTCATATTCATTCACAAGCATTCACAGACTCCCCGAGCACAAGCGGAGGGTTCATCATGCGGGCAGCGCTTGGATGGAGCTGAAGGAGGTCATGATGTCTGTGTGTGCCTTTTTTCAGGCGATTCAAGGCGGTGTATGAGGAAGGAGGCATACTGAATGTGTCAGAGCCTGCATTCACCAGCAGCAGCAGGAGGACTCGGTGTGCATTCTGATTTCAGAGGGCAGGCAAAGCACGTTTGGTCTGGCTTGGAAACTAAACAGTACCCTCTATTGGATGACACGGAGATTGCCCCGTCTGAGAGGACATGACCGGTGGTGCAGATGCTGCTCCATCTGTGAACTTTCAATCCTGTTGAACTACTTTAATATACTCAAAATCTCTCAACTAAAAAAGAGGAACTCTTATGTTATAATGACTTTCTTAAGACTTGATGTCCTTTTAATCCTGTCAATGTCAGAGTGTGTCCAACACCGAAGTGCTTCCCCTTAACATGATGACTCGAGACACTTAGTTTGATTTGGTATGCACTATACCGCTGACCACAGATCCACTTAAAAGTTCTCTTGAGGCAGGTGGTGAAGCATGAAACTCAAGTATAACTACATACGGCAGGGTTTTAAGTGTAGTCCAGAGGGGGCTCAGAAGCAAATGAGGAAGAGTTTAATTTCATAGTTATTTTACTGACAAGTTTGATCAAAGGCTTCACTTTCTGCAGCTAACACTATTATTATTAGGGCTGTCAATCAATTTGAATATTTTTTTAATATTCAAATTATTTTTTATCTGTTCAAAATATAATAACTTAAAGGGAGATTTATCAAGTATTTAATACTCTTATCATCATGCGAGTGGGCAAATATGCTGCTTTATGCAAATGTATGTATTTAGTATTGGAAATCAATTAACAACACAAAACAATGACAAATATTGTCCAGAAACCCTCACAGGTACTGCATTTAGCATAAAACAATATGCTCAAATCATAACATGGCAAACTGCAGCCCAACAGGCAACAACAGCTGTCAGTGTGTCAGTGTGCTGACTTGACTCTGACTTGCCCCAAACTGCATGTGATTATCATAAAGTGGGCATGTCTGTAAAGGGGAGACTCGTGGGTACCCAGAGAACCCATTTTCATTCACATATCTTGAGGTCAGAGGTCAAGGGACCCCTTTGAAAATAGCCATGACAGTTTTTCCTCGCCAAAATGTATTGTTAAGTTTGGAGCGTTATTTAGCCTCCTTCTCAACAAGCTAGTATGACATGGTTGGGACCAATTCCTTAGGTTTTCTTATTTCACTCTTGCTTTAAAACTGAGCCCGCTACAACCTAAAAATCACAAGTTGCGTTAATGCGTTTAAGAAATAAGTGGCGTTAAAACAAATTTGGGTTAACATGTTATTAACTTTGACAGCCCTAATATAATTAAATATGCATACCACCTACTAACAGGCAATTCACAATAAACAATAAACACCAACATCCATAGTGTCTTATAATATTTTTGAATAATTCTAAAAACAATTGGGATGCAAAGAAATAGCCCTGCAGTGTTTTCTTTCATTTTGAATTGAATTTGATGTGATTGTTTTTTGTTTCTCAGGGAGGCCAGAGGCAGCTTTTCTCACTGTGGATCTGACAGCGAGCAGGCCGGTGTATTTACCTTTCTAAAATGTTATCCCCTGCTAATAAGAGTCCTGCTTCCCTGCGGCTGCAGACACAGAAGGCAGCAAAGATATAATGTAGAGCCCAAAGCAAAATCTCCAAGTGCATGATGACACATAAAGTGAGGAGTTAACTATATATAAACTGTGTGATAAGCCAACTGGCCATTTTTCACAGATGTCTCTTAAAAGTCTCTGTCCATATCATCATCTGCCGTTCATAAAGCTCGGGTCAGATTCAAAATCATTCGGTGTAAAGCTGCTTTTAATATCCCTCCTGACCTGGCATTTGTTTCCCCGGAGAAAAGTCTTCACCGTTAAAACAGTGCAGCACGGATTAATGCAGTCCACTTTCTTTATTTCCTCGGAGAGCCTGGGCAAATTTCAGCAGTCAAAAGACAGCAGTGACAGACGATATTGGGTATTTATCTAACGGGCGAAAGGTCGCCCCTCTGTATATTCTGATTATGACCGGAGCCCCAGAACAGATGGTGGGCCGAGAACATCTTGTGTTGTTTCACTATCTTCTTTCACTATCGCCTTCTTCATTTACAAATCATGCTTCCTTTTGCCCTCTGACGAGTCAGAGATGCTCCTGGAAGAAAATATTTTTCTTTTCTTTCTAAATATAAATATATTTTTGTGGCACCATTGCTACCTGGAGAAATAATGTGCTTATGGACATCAGAGTTGATAGGAACAGCTTAATTACGCTAGGATTTATATGGCAAAATAACATGTCAAACACAGGTGTATAGATCAATATCGGCTGCATTTCATTGTTAGGTTATTGCCGTGATCCTGGTATTGTGCATGCTGGCTGCGTGACACGGCTTAATGGGATCTTAAATGGACTATCGCCATAGTTAATGTTAGTAGTTAGGCATGTGCTTTTACAGCTATGAGTCAAAATGTCTGCGAGAAACATCTTTTCTGCTGCTCAGGAGCTGGGTTGCACTTAACAAGTAAGAGTATTCTGGGAGTGTCTCATTTTCATACAGGATATGATACTAACCAGGGTTTGTACTGTGTCGAGTTCACACTGGAAACTATAGAAGTCGCATACTGAGAGAAGGGAAGAAAAGGTGGAGGGTGACAAAAAGTTTTTTATATATTTATATACAGAGGACGTCTGCCAAACATATCTTGTGTTGTCATCACTTACAAATCATTATTCCTTTGACCTCTGACAGGTTAGAGATGCTCCTGAGAGAAAATCTTAACAGAAACTGTTTTTCCTTTCTTTTTAAATACTATATAATTAACTATAATATTTAATAATATAAGGATATAATAATTAAATAACTTTACTCCAAAAAGTCACATATTGAGAGAGGGGAACAGAAGGTGGAAGGTGATGAAAATAAAGAGAGATTTTGGTAGTTTATATATTCTATACTATATTTCAGTCTTTATTTTATACTTTTTTTCGTCAACAATATTGCGTGTTTCATATCATCAAGTTAGTGTTTTTAATGACGTCTATGTCGTCTCGTCTTCTTCATAGAATAAAGGTCATCGTTGGGCG
This sequence comes from Sebastes fasciatus, assembly GCF_043250625.1. NCBI lineage: Eukaryota > Metazoa > Chordata > Actinopteri > Perciformes > Sebastidae > Sebastes > Sebastes fasciatus. The sequence goes on from NC_133795.1 coordinate 5,143,617, forward strand.
CCCTGGTAGCTCAGTTGGTAGAGCGGGCGCCCTTATAACAAGGCTGAGTCCTAACCGCGGCGGCCCGGGTTCAAATCTGATCTGTGACCATTTCCGCATATCGCCCCCTTTTCTAGACTATCCACTGTCCACTGTCCACTGTCCCCTGTCCCCTGTCCCATCAACAAAGGCTTGAAATTGCCCAATAAAATAATCTTTAAAAAAAAGAAAAAAGGTGGTCGACAAACATATTTCATTAGTTTTCATTACCAAAATTAACACTGCATACGACGAAACATCTGATTTTTGAGTGTGCCAATGATGATGTACACTACTGTCCCACAATGCAATGGACAACATAAAGAGGAGCTACTAACAGCTGTAAAAATTGCAAGACGGCTCGAGAAAGCTCTCGTAAAACAATGTTTTACATTCTTTGAAAAACACTTTGCTTTTGCTTTAAGATTTGTTATTTGGCAGCGATGCTCTGAAGCTGCAGTTTGGTGTCTGTTCCCACCTATTGCATCATTACCTATTAATACAACACAATAAAGTAGCACACTGGTACACACTGGAAACAATTAGTATGCAGTATGGAATTGTGACACAGCAGAGGTTTGTGTTGCTGGAGTCGAAGATTAATTTCCAAAATAATGGTGGAGAAAATAGGTAGTTCCAAAGGGTTGGAGTTAACGACTCTGAAATGGGCTTTTTCACAGCAGACGTTTTGACATATCATAGCAGGAAAAGCACCTAATAACATTAACGAGCCTGCTCTGTTAATTGTCGTTAATGCACACACTTTAACAGAATAAACGTGATGCTGTGTGAAAAGTAATCAAGACCACCACGCATAAAAATGTTAACATTTATTGCTGTTTCTGAATACCGCACTGAAAGCAAAAGCATTCAGAGTATACACAGAAATTATACAATTATATATGGTTTCACAAAGGCAGTGAACACATACTGTATTACAATCTACAAAAATCTACTTTACAGAAATTTAAAATTCTAAATATCAAAAAGTACAGCTGCAGAAAACAGGTGTAGAACTGGAACCAGAAACTGCTCTGGATATCGGTCGGTGAAACAACATGGTGACATCACGATACAAAGAAAGCAGAAGTCATCTTTGTACTTTGTACAGCTGGTTTTTGTAAACTACAACTGGCAGACGAAAAAAAAAAAAAAAAAAAAAAACATACTCCAAAATAACTAATTGAATTGAAATGATCATATAAATTATGGTGGTTTTATGCATCCAAAATATATCATTTTACAGAAGACGCCTCAACAAGGTAGCATGTCATTGTATTGTTAGTGGGATTGGTAGTGTATCATTGCAAAAAAAAATAAAAATGGTTAAAATATAATAAGGACACAATGAAAAAAAAAAGTCTCCCATCTCATAAGGATGGAGAAAAAATTTAAAACAATGCATGTTCTCGACAGCTTGGTGGAGTAACAATATAGTGGTCGTGGGGTGTTTCGTTCAGATCATTGCTCGACTCAGTCAGGAACAGAAATTGTGGCGGTGGCTCATATCTTGAACAAATTTCATAAATAATCAGGGGCTGGTATGGCTCTGTTCTGACCCTGGTAGTGTGGTACACTGGGCTTAAAGGGTACAAAACATAGACTACCAAATCCTGTCGCAATGTCGAAATGGTTGGCGTGAGTGAGTGGTATAAGAAAAGAACCAGACCACCTCAGCATCCAAACAACCCCACTGAACACACAAAAAGAAGAATCCAGCCAAGAGCTGAAGGCTGCTGAAACCAACCCCTTTCAGGGGAAACTTAAAACCAGAGGATAAGGAGCTCAATAAAATATTCCAGTTAAAAAGGAAAAAAAAAAACTTCAAATGAAAATTTATTTGTATGCCCACATCAATGCCAGGTAGCCATTTTGGAGGAGTGTCCAAAAAGCGGGGCGAGGCGTCTGTCTCGAGGTGCAGTTATCCTCATTCCCACTGACAAGTCAAGCTGGATTCAAGGACAAGCTGGTTTATGGTCACGCACGGCTGCAGGGGGGGCCTTCAGTCTAGTCCTGCTCCATGGGCTCCTCCGTGGTCCCAGTGTTCAAGGTGGCACTTTCCATGGCGCCCTCTGTAGGAGGTTCAGTCGTACTGCTGGAGGGAGCGAGAGCTATGTCTTCTCTGGCCGCTTCTGCGCTCTCCTCTATGCTACAGCTGCTACCACTGCTGCTACTGCTGCTGCTGACTGGGTCGCCGTTGCTCTCCTCGCTGTCCCTGCTGGTCTCGGGGCTCTCCAGGACGCCTGCGGGTGCCTGCTGCTCTGTCTGATCCATGTCGCTGCCTTCCTCCTGGGAGCCGCACGGCACTTCCCTCTCGGCCTGCTCCGCCTCCGGACCGGAGTCTGCACACACCTCGGGCTGCGTGCTGCTTGTTGGTTCTGTCGTGAGAAAGACATTGTTAAAAACACCAGAGTATGTTTTAGCCCTCGTGACCCAAATCTTTCCAGACAATTTAAGACAGATGAATGACTGGTTTGCTTGTCTTCTTGTCAGGCAGCAAACTTGCTTTCATTATTGCAGAGAAGCTACATTAAATCCACATTACAGACATATTTTAAGTCAAGAACATCTCAAGTATAATACAAGACTGATCGGGCTGGACCCAAATCTTTGACTATTCGTCCGTTGGGTAAGTCATCGATTTTCAATTTTTATTTTTTTTTAACCCCTCAGGATTACATACATGCATAAAAACACACCAAACCTTTTAGAAAATGCTTCTTATTGAATAAAAAATAATACAAACAATAATACTGTAGAATAACAGAATCCTTCAAAATGAACGGCTTTAATTAAAACCAAAATACACGTGTTGCGGCGTGATGCTGTCCACCTCAGCCAAGAAATGTCTGGCAGAGTCCCACTGAGTCTTGTCATGGAGACGAGCCAAGAGCCATCGCCGCCGTTGCTTATGTTGGAGTGAAACCCAAGAGACGCTCGGGCCGAAAGGGCAGAGAGGAAGCCTCCGCAGGCTGCAGGGCTTGCAGCAGGGCACTGCCGGGATCGGAGGTGCTTAATGCGTGGAGACAACAGCCTCAAAACGCCACCGTTTAGGGAGAAAGGGCACGCAAACGTGACTTTGAGGTACGTATACACTCTCACACACACACAGAGGGATGAGAAGACGCCCTTAGCGTGGACTGCAGCAGCCTCAAAATGGAGTGGGCCCGCAAGAGGCGTAAAAACAGCACTCATCATGACACATACTTCTATGAAAAAGCAAGTGTGGGGGAAGCCTCCGATTGTGTGACGGAGGAATTGTGCTGCTTTGATGACATGAAACCGTGCTGCCTGCTAACCGAGAGGTTAAAGCACTCGCTGTTGATTTCTATCGCAGCTCCAAAGCCAAAAAAATGGTATTCAGAACAGCCCCTAAAGGCTGATGAGTAATATGCCTCTTAACATATAACATCCCAAGTCTGAAAATGACCCACATTAGGTTTTAATATGATGGTAATCTCACCCAGGCTACCTGAACTTACATATTTTTGCACAACCTGGTTCACCTCCAACACAATGTCACCTGCAACTGCTCCACCATATTAATGTGAATACAACTCCTGTCCGTGCCTACCGTGTCTACCCATCTCCAGCTGGCATAGACGCCTATGACAAAGACTTTAGGTATCGTGAACATCTTTGCCGAACTATTGAACATTTTCCCACAATACAAGAAAACCACAGTAACAGCTCAACTTGTGCTTATTTTGCGCTGAACATTTGCAGGAAGCTGAATGTTAAAACACTGAAAGCGCTAGTTGGAATGAGCCTGTACGAAACCACAGCTAAGCGAGTCAAACACTAAGTGACAGAGCTACAGGAAACACTTTTGTTCATTGGGAACGTCACCACAACAATGTGAAAATGCCATAAAGTCACAATACATCGAGACACCTAAGTGCTCATGCAGCAAATACAACAATGTAGCACGAGATGGGAGAAATTACAAAGTTAGTTTGAAATGAGCTGCTCGTGGAAAATGTGCCGACTGCAAACCTTTGTACACAAAACACAACCAAATCGGGTTCTTTAGTCTTCTGACCAAAAACGTCTGGCAGTCCCCCAAACCCACACATTTGGGGGACACGAGGTGACCGTGCCTTTCAAGCTGTCGCACCCAATTTATGGAATGCCGTCCCCCCCTATCGCTGCGATCTCTAGACTCCTGTGACATTTTTATGAAGCAGCTGAAAACGTATATATTCAGTCGGGCTTTTGTTAATCTGTCTGAATAACTGCTCCATTTGACTTATTGCTTTTATTGGTCTTTTCTTGACTGTATGAGGAACTAGTTACTTGTTTATGTGCCTGTACTCATTTGTTTGTTTTGATGTGATTTTAGTTCGTCAGCCCTGCGCTGTCATCGCTACTTTTAATATAGACTTGTTGTATTATTTTTATTAATGTAAACAGCACTTTGTGATTTTGTATTTGTGAAAGGTGCTATACAAATAACTTCAACTGACTTATTTACAAAAGGTTCAACAAAATGATATGCCATCATTCAAATTATACAAAGATAAAAAAAAAACATGTGACATGTCTACAGTCAGCACTGACTTGACATTAATGATAATTTAAATAAAATCAACCGTTTTTCAGCCCAATTGGTAATGAACCGTCATCGCCGAGATGCTTACTGGCACACTGTCAGATGATAGCATGGCGACACGTCACATTTTCCTTATAACTCGCTGCAAACAAGCTCAAGTAATGTTGCTCAAGCCCCAGTGCCTTCGGCTGTTGTCCCGTGGGAAAGTTTTGATGCATGTTTACGAACTGGGGAAATAATCAGAAATCTAAATATGCAGATCTGATTTTCAGGTGAGATGGTTTAAAACAAAAAACAAAAAAAAAACTGACATACAGGTTTCATATCTTCACCTCTAGTTTATCAGGAACACCTACTCCAACAGTCCTGCAATAGATTCCACCTTCATGAAGGTTATAATGTTCAGTTTTTGTTGTTCTAGAGGTGTGTTTAATCAACTTCATGATCATGTTGGAGGTTTGTGGTGCTGTTGAACTGTATTGTCATACAGAGAAAGATGTTTCTGTTATTAAGCCTATCCACATTGATATGAATAGGGTGGACAAAATAATAGAAAAAAAACGTCAGTATAACGCACCTGTACCTAATAAACTGGCAAATGAGTGTGATTTCAGTTTTCCATAACCTACCTGAGTGAACTCAGCTTTTTAAGCGTAGCACGAACAGCCCATACCATAATTAAACCTCAGTAATGCAAAATGCGTCACATACAAACCAACTACCAATTATCACACACAAAATAAATAAATAAAAACAAACCACAACCCTACCTTGGTCCTCAGTGGCAGCAGCACTGCTGGAGGCTTCATTCTCCTTGCTGTATCCGACCTTCTCCTCTTCCTCTTCCTCCTGGACCATGGCTTCTGCCTCTTTTGAGACGCAGGTGGCATGTAAAGGCCTCAGTGTGTCCGCCTCCTGTTCTTCCTCGTCGTCCTCCTCATCTTCCTCGTCGTCGTCGTCCTTGCTGAACTTAAGTCTCTTCACTTCCTGCTGCTCGGATTCCATGTCCTCTTCTTCGTCTTCTGGGTGTTTGTTCTTCACCGAGCTCCCCAGGGAACTTCCCGACGCCGAAACCTCACTGGCGAACAAAGAGGAGTCAGTGAGAAACAAATGTGATGCCAGTGGGTATATGTTGAACACGGTGAGGAGGTTTTCTGGTGCGTTATACACATGACATACCTGGAGTCTTTGTCGTCTTCTTGCTCTGTGTTGAGGTCTTTGTTGTCTGTGCTGTCTGGCAGGCCATTAGCTGCTAGCGAGTGGGCCAGAGACAGCTTCGGTCGGTTCAGCGGCCGAGGTGTTCCAGGGCCGTTCACTTTCCTAATAAAAAACCATCAAAAAAAAAAGAGAAAAGGAATAAATAAAAGCATTGACAATAATAAAAAATATGATCTGCTGTAATTTGTGTGAACTTTAGGATTAAGGACTAAATCTGTCCCCACAACACAACCTCTCTGTAAAAGCAGATGTGTTCCCAGGAAGCATCACTCCATTCATTCTGTTGACAGCACTGCATCCATTTTTCCTGCACAAGCAAGTTAAGAAAAACAAAACTCTTAATATATAATTCCCAAAACTTCATATTCAGTTAGTTTATTAAAAAAAAAGTGTTTCATTTGGACAAGACACTTACTCTGAGGTTGGGTGAACACAGCTTACCACCATTACATTCTAGAGGGAAACAAGAATGCCCAAATGAGTGAAAACAGGTGACAGCAGGTTAATGAATTAAGCTAAAACACAGCCACGCTGCTTTGGACTTACCTTCTCCACCCCCCGGAGAAACTTCTCTGTTCCTGTGTAGTTCCTCTTGGGTTCTGTGAGCAGCTCGCACAAGCGCTGGATCGTAAATGGAATTCTAAAATTAAGGGAAAAAAACAACAGACTCAATATACAGTGAATAGAAAATGTGTCATTTAGGTGGTCTTCTATAGAAACTTGGCCTAACATTCTGATCCATCCTTTTATTTGGACAATTTGTTAAGTAGTCAGGAATATTGAGAGCTTGGGAGAGAAATCACAGCAGCAGGCACTAGAAAGGAAAAAATATAAAGTATACTTTAGCATGATTACATAACAGTTGTCAAATATTTGAGTATGGGATAGGGTTGGGCGACATAACAGTATATACCGTGCGACGGTGGAAATTTGTCAAAAGCGCAACCGCAGTACTTTTATCGCGGGATCTTGTGATTAGCACGTGATCTCGCGAGTCCAGCAGCCTCGTCGAATCGATCAACGGCGATCGCCGAGCAATGCATGCCGGTTAGATTTGTGTCCGACTTGCTCCCGACGTCATGCACACGTGGGCAACGATAACCTCACCAGATCGAGGCGGCCGCAGTTTTTAGAGCCAGGCGCCACAGTTGCTCTCCACCGACTGCAAGACCCAGGGCATTGTGGGAAACACCTGGCTGTCGCATGATCAAAGAGCTGATTGGCTCTTAACACCACATGTTGTAGCAAGTCTGAACTTTCTGTGTAATTGTAATATTTAACGCTAGATTGTAGGCTATTAGTCTCATGTTGCGCAACGAAGGTTTCATCTGTTAAACATTTCTTGTGCGGTTAATGATAATAATTATAATAATGAAGATTATTTATGAGCACTTATTAAAACGAGTGCTCATTATGTGCTTTACAAGGCGGACATAAAAAATAATAAAGGATAGAATCCGATGCCAGATACACGCACATTTCCACATATATTTACAAGCAAATATAAATAAATCCGAACACGTTCTGCAAACTACAAGTAGCCTACAGAGCGGATCTAACAGGATGTAACTTTTCCTGTGACTTCCTGTAAATTCTTTGAAGGCTGCTGGAAACGGCTGGAAACGGTCCGACTTGACCACAGCTTTTTGTCACCGCCCCCTGCTGCTGCCGCCTGATCTTGTCTACTTTCCAGACGAGGCGCAGTTCATCTCAAACGAGCCTAATGTGATTTGGGCAGACATGGGGGAGAGTGAAGTTGTAAATACAGAGCAGGAGGAGTCATCCCAACCAACCCAAGAGGAGGAAGAACTCTGGTTACATGATTACCAGACCTTTGCACTCTGTACTTTATTTTGGCAGCTTTTTTAAATGAATGACGAGCAAATCCTGCACGAATTGACGATTGCATTTCTGATTTATTGTTTTGGCTCCATTACTTTAACAGAGTACATTACTGTCCATCCAACCTTTTAAAAACATTTAAAACATTTGGGATCCCTTACACTTCCTTTTACCTGTTAGTGTCTGATGTAAAAGGTGTCACAGCTCTGCTCGGTTCCCAGTAACTGAGATCGGACCTTGGACCCGAGTTGGGCTGGGTCCAAATTATATTTAGTCTTACTGTGTAAAGTTCTGTTCAATTGCTGTGGGTCTCTAGTCTGTGTATCAACACGTCTTATACCGTAATGGATCAGAGAACAGGTCTTATCTTGTGTTACATCATAACCATTGCAGGAGAAAAATGTGTTAGTGAATAGCTTACAGTAAGCTTAAGTAAATTGAGAGTTGTGTCACTTATGAATCATTATTTTGCATCATCACTGACAGTCATCGCATTGCATTGTCGGAGTATTGGCGTTTCAATTGTGGGAATTTTGGAGGACACTGTGTAGGACATAAATTTCACACTAAGAATTCAGACACTCGTATAAAATGAGGTTAATGTTGTGCAATACATAATAAATTGGGAGTGATTGCGAATCCATCCCTGGTCTTTATCACAAACAAAACACAAAATTACTATAACAACACTAAATACACGCAGATTTGAACGATGTATTCAGTGGAGCCAGACCTCGCCATATAATTTGGGATGGATTAGGTGGTACTACTGAGCAAAAATGTCAAAATCAGCAATACTATGGCAATTTAAAGTCATAACACAGGATGTTGTAGACTACAGATATCTGTGTAGCAGATAGGGTGATCTACAGGACACCTATCCATGGTGTGTGTTGGTCATCATGGGAACCAGACAAGCTCCATCTGGCATCTCAGCCTGCCACTATTACAGTCATACAGAAATGTGCTTCTTTAGCTGGTCACCTACCCATTGTATCCCTTCACAATCTTCAGGATTCTCTCCTTCATATCTTCAAATGGAATTGACTCCACGTTGGGATTTGCAGGACCTCTTTGATCAGGTGCCGAGGCTTTAAAGTCATCCATCACCTTCTCCAATTTAAACAGGAAGTAGTTCTTAAATTGAGACCATTGAACCCTAAAGGAAAATGGAAAGCAGAATACGGCGTGGCATATTTAGCATAATGCATGAAAATAGAGGAAAAACTTGCAAATTGACCACAAAAGCATACTATGGTTGGATGTCAAATAGGCTATGGTAACATGTTGGTTAAGAAGAGGTATGAAAATACAGTTACGCTGAAACCTTAGAGGAAAATGGAAAGCAGAATACGGCGTGGCATATTTAGCATAATGCATGAAAATAGAGGAAAAACTGGCAAAATTGGACAACAAAAGCATACTATGGTTGGATGTCAAATAGGCTATGGTAACATGTTAATTAAGAAGAGGCATGAAAATACAGTTACGCTGACATCAAACTAAGAAAATATTGATTTTACAAACTCTGTATAAACATTGTTCCAGGACCTGACATGTACAAAGATTATTAATACAGTCATAGTGTAAATAATGTGTGTTTTAACTGTTATTGACATTAGTAAGATAGTATGGTATGTGTTTATCTACAAAAGCATTCTGGGTTTAGTTCCTTTTTACTTGTCTTCTATTTTAAAAAGGAAAACTGGAAGTCATAATCGTTTTATAGACATTTTGCAATTTGTTGTTCCCAAAGTACGGACTAAATTGGGAAAGAAAGCTTTTAGGTTTTCGGCACCTACTGTTTTGAATTATGTCCAATCTGATCTTCAACTTCAAAACTTAGTTACCTTGAATGAGTTTAAAGCTCTGGCGCCAACTACGGCTGCCTCGGCGAGTTGGTGCGCGCTGTTTTTCTTGTTTTTTTGTGTTTCTATAGTTTTTGGTGAACGTTCAATTTTTTTATTCTTATTTTATTCTAACGTTTTTATCTATTCTTTTGTTATTATACTGTTTGACTTGCACCAACAAAACCAAAGCAAGTTCCTAGTGTATACCTCTTACACCTGGCAATAAACACGATTCTGATTTTGAAATCGCTGCAGTCCAGGTTGTCTGTGTGTCAAGTGTTTTGTATGAGCAAGTTTTAATGTGGTTAATTTACGTGTTGTCTGTTACTTTCACTATAACTGTCTTGCTGCTATCTTGGCCAGGTCTCCCTTGTAAAAGAAATCTTTGATCTCAATGGGACTAACCTGGTTAAATAAAGGACAATAATAAATAAAATAATAGTAAGGCTATGGTAAAATGTTGATTAAGAAGAGGCATGAAAATACAGTTACACTGACATCAAACTAAGAAAAAATAGATTCTCCAAACTCTGTATAAACATTGCTCCATGTACAAAGGTTATTGAATACAGTCATAGTGTAAATAATGTGTGTTGTACTGTTAGTAACGTTAGTAAAGAGGGATAATCTATCAGGCCTGCTATATGTTCACTTACATGGTCTCTCCAGTCTTGGCAACATGACATAGAAACTGTTCCAGAAGAGGAGATGCCTCTGTCTTTGATTTCTTATCAAAATCTGAGGAGAGAGAAAACAAACATTAAAGGTCCCATATTATGCTCATTTTCAGGTTCGTACTTGTATTTTGTATTTCTACTAGAACATGTTTACATGCTTTAATGTTAAAAAAAACACTTTATTTTCCTCATACTGTCGGCCTGAATATACCTGTATTTACCCTTTATCTGAAACGCTCCGTTTTAGCGCATTTTGACAAAATTGCAACAGAATTGCATTAACATTGCTAGTCAAGAGCTTAGGTCATGACATTCACATACACTGCAACCAGTAAATAAACTGGGACACATTTAGAATGTTTTACATTTAAAATTGTGTAAAGGGTCTAAATATCGTACATTTGTGACATCACAAATGAACAGAAATCCTGACGGCTTGTTTCAAATGCAGAGTTTCTGAATACCGGCTGTGTGTATTTCCCTGTGGATTGACTGTTTCGATACTTTCACAGTATTTATATAGCATTTAAGCCTGCTTTATAATAAAAAACAAACATGAAAATCTCACTTTTTTAATAACATTGGACCTTTAACATTGTGTACTATAGTCTGATCAGAGAGGAACAGGCTTTGATTTAACCCATCTAAACCCACATACACACTCATAACTCCACTATAAAGCTTGAGAGCTCCCTGAAGCCTTTAGGGGAACTAAATGAAGCTTGTTATGCAGCTCTATTTGGCTGAAAGCAGATCATATTGTCTAATTAGCTCTTTACATAACGTCTAGTGGATGCTAACTATCTAGCTAGGTCACCTGCTAGCTACAACTAGCATGTTGAGTTAGCATGAAAAGGGTAGCCGGCAAACTGTGGTCTACCAACAACTGGTGATACTGGTTAGTTATTCAATCTCACACTAAAACATCTGTCGAACAGTGAAGTTAAATACATGTATGTTCAATAGCACGGTTAAAGAGAAGCATCGCATTTTAGTTAGCTAATGAATCAGACAGCTAGCTAACCATTTCCGTGATTAGCAGCTAGTTAGCAGCTACGTTAGCATGTGAGCTACAATCCGGTTTTATTTTATAATAACATCATTAAGGAAGAAAACGTTTAACACGTGGTCGAGATAAACATATACACTATCGAAAGAAGCTGGTGTGACCTCTGAGCGCCTCTTGAAGCGAGTCCACTTCCATCATCGCCCTCAGTCAGTCAGTCAGTCAGTCTAGAGGCTGTGGAGCAGACTACTGGAGGCTAGCTGATGCTAACTGCTAGCTGCTGCTAACGAAGCTACGAGCAGAGAGGAGAGGAGGAGGAGCTTCATATGGCGCCGTGACGTCACTCTGCTGCTCACTGTTCTCTGTTCAGAGACAGATAATAAGAGACTCTGCTGCACTGGGACAACAGAGCAACACAGCCTGTGGAGTAATTACCTTTATGGAATAAAATAATAATATATATATATTAAATAAATATATGATAATGAAGCAAAACATTGATTAACAATGTTCATCATCATTACATGCCATGCATTACAACATTTTATATTTCATGTTCATATGTACAAGAATGTGAACCCAACCACTCATTCAGTCTATTTCTTTATATCTTTTTTTTTTTTTTTTTTTTTTTACTGTTTATTTACTTACTATATAAGTATAAGCAAATAAGTAGTAAATATGTAAATATAAAAATAGTAGTTATCATAACATATTTTTATATATATAACACATAGAGATATGCATATCTGAGTTTATATATACAGTATATACATACATATATATAATATATATATTATTGTAAATATACAAGTAAATATAAACCTATTATTATTATTATTTGTTATTTCTATATATATGATAATGTAGCAATACATTGATTAATAATGTTCATCATCATTACATTCCATGCATTACAACATTTCATATATCATATTCATATGTACAAGAATGTGAACCCAACCACTTATTCAGTCTATTTCTTTATATCTATTTTCTTTTTCTTTTTTACTGTTTACTCACTTAGTTATCATAACATGTTTTTATATATATAACACATAGAGATATGCATATGTGAGTTTATATATACAGTATATACATACATATATAAATATATACATATATATAATATATATACATTATTGTAAATATACAAGTAAATATAAACCTATTATTATTATTATTTGTTATTTCTATATATACAGCATATCACACAGAGATACATGCATATGTGAGTATTTGATTGATATTTGTTTTAAATAAGTAGTAAATATGTAAATATAAAAATATTACTTATTAAGTTATTTGTATTTGTATATATATATATATATATCACACAGAGAGATATGCTTATGTGAGTATATATATATATATAAATATATATATATATATTTATATTACTATATATTATTGTAAATATACAAGTAAATATAAACATATTATTATTATTATTGTATTATTATTATTATTATTATTATAAGTTATTTTTATATATACAGTATATCATTGATATTTGTTTTAAATAAGTAGTAAATAAAGTAAATAAGTAGTAAATATTTAAATATAAAAATATTAGTTATCATAAGTTATTTTTATATATACCACACATAGAAATATGTATATGTGAGTATTTGATTGATATTTGTTTATTATTATTATTATTATTATTATTATTATTAATAATAATAATAATAATAATAATAATAATTTTATTTGTAGCGCACTTTTCAAGCCCAAAGCACAAAGTGCTTTCCAAGGAAATTCCCATCATAGACAGCAGAATACAATGAAACATAAATAATGAAATAAAAAAAAAATAGAATGGGAAAATAAGGAAACAAGCATATACATATTCATACAATTACATATGCACATACACACACATCAGCACACAAGCATACAAAAGATTCAAATTCAGCTGATGGGAAAAGCCATTTTATAAAAGTGAGTTTTAAGACTGGATTTAAAAGTCGTGACAGAGTCAGCTGATCTGATGCTCAGTGGAAGACAGTTATATACTCCGGTGTCATTCAGAGCTTTGTATGTGATTAAAAGCACTTTAAAATCAATTCTAAAAGAGACTGGGAGCCAATGAAGTGAAGCCAGAATTGGTGTAATGTGAGAGAATCGCTTAGTTTTGGTCAGTAGCTGCAGAGTGTTGAACTATTTGGAGCTGCTCTGTTGCTCGATTGTTTAAGCAAGTATACAAGGCATTACAGTAATCGAGACGCCATGATATAAGAGCATGTATAATTTTCTCCATATTCTGAAAGAGAGACCTGATTTAATTTTAAAGATATCTCTTAGTTGATAAAAATACGACTGGACTACTTTCTTTACATGTTGTTCTAGACTCAAGTTGCTGATCAATAGATATACTATATCCATGTTGACCATCTGTACACTACTCTGCTCCCTTTTACATCTGCCTACCTGATGATGTGAATTCGTTCAAAACACTTACACATACTCATAAGTATGGGCTTTGTGTTTTTGTGTTATAACCTGTCCTTACAGAGTGGCAAACAGCAGCTAATAACAAAGTGACAATATTGACCAATGCTCTCTGCAACATTGGGATTTGTACACAGAAGTGAATTGGCATTTTAAAATGTAATATCACAGCCAATATACTTGTTTTGCATCGCTAAGAGCGTTCTTTTAAGTCTGCCTTATTGGTTCTGCTAATTTGTTGTAAAACCCCTGACACGGATTCTGAAACTGGAACTGAAACTGTTTAAGGGATTTGTCTGAAACTCTTATGGCTGGGGGGAGTCCTCAACCTGTTATATTTTCCCCTCAAACATTAATATATTTTATATTACTACTATGAGTCATTGGTGAAACACACAGTGGTAAGTTCAGTGAAATTCCAGTTTCAAAACAACTATGTTATCACATTAAAGGTTCAGTTTGTAGGATTTGGTGGCAACTTGTAGAGTGGTTGCAGATTGCAACCAACAGAGTACCCTTCGGCTCACTCCTCCCTTTCCAAGACTGTTGTAACGTGAGCCAGCGAGTGCAAAACCGTGGTAACGAAATACGCCTCGCTCAGAGGCCATCCTTAATGTAATAACACTACTTTAGGAGCAGCGGAAGTCAGATGGCGGCTGACATTACCACAGTTTTGCACTCTGCAGTTCATGTTACCGCGGTTTCACAAGCGTGTCGGAGAACTACGGTGGCCTTCAGGTAACGTAAAAACACTAAAGGCTCTCTCTAGAGCCAGTGTTGGGTTTGTCCTTTCTGGGCAACTGTAGAAACATGGTGGAGCAAAATGGTGGACTCTGTGAAGAGGACCCGCTCCCTATGTAGATATGAAGGGCTCATTATAAGGTTACGAAAACACAATTTTTAGTTTCAGATGATTATACGCTAATGAAAACATAGTATGAATATTATATTCCATTTCTACTAACAGATACATATTACACACTGTTCCCCTAAGTATCAAACCAAACTAAATATGAATGCAGATGTTTATGTCAAGACAAATCTTTGTGTTGTGATCCAGCAGTTACCTACCTTTAGTCAGGCCTCAACAGCGTGTACCTAAAATGCATCTTATCTCATTGCATAATTAGTATATACTTGTGCAGACGAATTCATTTCATCCATATGTATTGCTTTGGTATATTTCAACCCCCCATAAATTGCATATATGAGACTCAGTACATTGCATTGATTTATTTAGAAACACATGTTGACTGTACAGCCACGTTCAGTTTCCAGTTTGAGTGATATATTCAGATCATTACATCACATTGAAAGTAATGCTGCGAAAACATGTGACCCATGTGTTCACAACAGACCATACATCATATTACAACCTCTCAATCACACACACTCACACGTCTATACCACTCATTTTCCTGTAATAGTAAACATGGCAGACATGAATATTTATATGGCACATAATCAGCTGTTGTATGTCACTATTTTTATTAAATGCTAGCACTTTTGGTTTTCACTCGGACAGCGTAGCATCTAACGTGGACATGTTGCTTACAGACAACCATCCAGTCCTAATATCATTCTGAAAGTGCATTTTTAAACATTCGGCTTGTAACATAAAAGTCCGTATTTCCTCTGTCGTGCTGTATTTTAATACTGTCAGTGGCGTTTGGCAACTGCAGAACAGACTCGTCTCATTCACACACAAGCTCACATTTCAAGTTATTTGCTGGTAAAACATTCACATGATTTTAGAGGAGCGGTTAATGAATCTACTACTTCAGGTAGTAAAGCTTTCCAAAGTCCAAAGTTGACTTTGTTTTTACCATGTTCATGAGGAAAAATAAAGACGGTAGATACTTTTGTTAAATGCCTTAAAATTGACACCTTAAATTCTGCTTTTCGCCCACAACTTCAGATAAAGAGCTGATACCTTCATAATTCTTGATAAAAAAGAATTCATGCAGTCTTTTTTTCCACCGTAGCTTTCCAATATTCTCATACATTTCATCGACGTTCATAACTTGAATGTGAAAGATTTAAGACGGCAATAAGGCAAACCTATTCTACGGCATCACTGACCAGCACTGTATGCTTCTAGGCTTATTACCCACACCATCATTAGAGGGTCGTAATGTTCACAAGACCATTCCAGGAAGTGTTGAATACACTGCAAACACATGAGCCGGCAGTTCAGTCTGGGAGACGCTGGTACGGCACATAATTCACAGCAACATGGTCCTCGGTGTCGTCAGATAAAAACAGGGAGTCCGTTTCTCCATCAGTTTATTTGTGCGGTTTAACATGTCGGACCACTGTATCCTCAAACACCTTCTTCATGGTCTTCTCTATCTGCTTGAGGAAGACTTGAGGAATCCGTCCGCACAGCGTGTTGACTGTGTCTAGGAACTTGGTTTGGATCGGGTAGAACAGCGACTGGAACATGTTGTCCTCAAAGGGATACTGCAGGAACAGAGTCATTGTCCATGTGTCAGTTCTGATCTCAAAAGCTATTTGAGTTTGATAGTTTTTTAATGGAACATATCACGGACTAAATGGTATTTACACATTTCTGTCAGCAGGGGTGATGAGGGGCGGTGGTGGTGTTCCGTATTAATCATAAATTACGACCCAGCTCGTCTTTAAGAGGCTTATCTCAGCAGAGCAGGGGGGGAACTGACTCTGCAGCCGGGGAAAACAAATTCTAAATTTAAAAACTGACCCAGATTGTTTAATGCAAGCAAGAGAGAATCTGTACCACAGAGAAAATACTCAAAGCTGCTCCTTTTCTGAGCCGGAGTCATTAAAGGAACAGTGCATGATTTTGGGACATTTTTGCATTACCCAGAGTCAAGTGAAAAGATTAATATCAATAGCTTTGCACTTGTTGTGAGGTGTGTTTTTCCACAGGGCTAGGCTAGCAGTTTCCCTCTGTTTCCTGTTGTTGGGCTAAGCTAGGCTAAACGTGTCAGACTGTGTTAGGAAGCACAGAGTTGGACTTTATATTGAGCTTTTTACCTGGTTAAATAGTAAACAAGAGTATATGATGCAGAGTGTATTTGTTCCTCTATATTTTAGGTATTTTCACATTGCCCATATGGTCTGAACAGGGGTAACACCGGGGTCAGCAGCTGCCAAAACCCAAATACAACCCGTCACTCACGATCACATTTCTAACAAGAAACGGTCAACATACAGTTAGTTACCTCCGCCAGTGAGGGTATGTTTTCGGTTTGGTTTGTCTGTTTGTTTGTACATTAAGGCCTTTTCAGACAGGGAGAGACACTCCGCCTGCATACTCGCTTGGACAAGCGCTCTGCGAGTAAACGCCAGGCGTTATGCATGGCGACCATGGAAACGGCCTCTGTGCACTACTGTAGGCTATGTATCCCAGTCGGTACAACTGTGTGGTGTATCAAATATCCCTAATCACAGCTGGATTTGTTGACACATGTGGCAATGCTGTTTCACTTTCATTAACATTGCGAGATAGGGCAATTGTGCTGCATTCATGTGGTGTGTGAATAATCAGAAATCCGAGTTCCCAATTCACATGAATGCCCCCAGTCGGAACAACAACTCAAAACTTGAAAAGCTTTGGCAACATTTACAAATTATTCTGTAGCACTTTCACCATTTAAATAAATAATTTGCTATACATGATGTCAAGTGTTTCTAATTTCTTTCTACACCATAAAGGAATTGAATGGTGTGTTCAGGGATGCATGAAGCTGGGGGGCGGGAGGGGAACAATATCAAGCGATGACAGTTGGGGTAGCGTAGTAGTACCGGCAAGAACTTCAGTCTACTTTCACTACTGGGTTTGAATGAGTTTGAGAGGCTAAGTAGGAAAATTAGCAGTATAGGTCTTAATGCTGCATCCATTGTAGCCACATCATACTCATCATTACTCTAAATAACTTTGCATTTGCTTTAATAAACCACTAACGAATCAAAACCAATTATATACTAAATTGGGCTTATTACTGGAATACTAATATATCATAATACTATTCATTACACTGTAGTCTTCCTCAGTCGACCTCATTTACAGCAGCTATGTTGATGTGCCATAGCAGGAAACACACACAGGTGTAACTAATAACATTAACGATGGATAACAGCAGCACCCTGGAGCTGACACACCTGAATGGAAGGCAGCCATCGTTAATGTGATTAGTTACACCTGGGTTTTGTGTGTTTCTGCTGTAACGGGTCTGCTGTGAAATGCTCTATTTCATTGCAGCCAGTCTTTTGGGATGAATCTAGTAATAATGTCATAAATACACATGAATGAAAACTGCTGTTTCCCATCTAAGCTGATTAGGTGTTGATGACTTATAATACACACACACTTATATAATATAATTTAGCGTTATTTGAGTGTTTTGTGTTTAGTTCGTTTAAATAATTACCCAGAATTCAACGTGTTTTTATTGTATTATATATATATATATATGTATTAGGGGTTTCACAGAATAGTCAACTATCAAAACCACTTGTCAACACGGTGCATCGTTTCTGTGGTTTTAGCGCGTTGCAGTGATAAAGCAGTGGCAACTCCTCACGCTATCCCTGCAAGAAAGCAGTCGCGTTGTTACTGCAATGAAACACTGGGTGTGCTCCTTTTCCTTCACCCGGGGCACAATCTGGCGAGAAGTGATAACGAGCGGCGAGGGAGGAGCATATCTCTTACTATCTCTCTTAAACATGCATGGATCTGTCAGAGCGATCACCTGCTGACTGCTCCTCTGTATGTTAAGCATATTTTATCGTATTCGCTCATTCAGCTGTAATAGCATTGTTGTGGTTGTATCAGCCATGTGGTCGAGGGAGGTGTGCAAGCTGCTTTCGCTGCTTGAATTGAGCGTCTCCTGTCGATATGTGTTTCTCCCTACTAAAACCTGAACCGACTCTTAACCCTAACCCGAACTACATAGGGGGGCGCTATCATTTTAACAGGAGGGAAACACTATTTGACGGGGAACAGACTTCAACATAACACCGGTGTGGTAAAGGGGCGGACCCAGTATCTCCAGCACTGAGGGTTTAGTCCAATCAGATCGTGGCTCATTCTTTTCATTAGAGCCTAGGTGGGTCCCGCCTACATTAGTTAAACCTTTACTGGTTGTATTTGAGAACTTTCTGACGAGAACTGATCATAGTTATTGGGTAAAAAAAATTAAATAATATATATATATATATATATAGAATTTTATTACTAA
Organism: Sebastes fasciatus; assembly: GCF_043250625.1. Lineage (NCBI taxonomy): Eukaryota > Metazoa > Chordata > Actinopteri > Perciformes > Sebastidae > Sebastes > Sebastes fasciatus. The sequence continues at coordinate 5,162,459 of NC_133795.1, forward strand.
CTATATCATTTTTTACTAAAACTAATGAAACAGTCATTAATGTTATGTTATTGAGTGACCAACCACCGTGCACTGAATGTTAGGTTTCGACAGAGGGCGCTATGCATCAATACCATATTGTGTCAGTAAATCTTGAATATATCCTTCAGGAATACTTACTTCACGTATTGCATCATAGACTACTTTGAACGCTGGCTGCTTGTCATCGTGATACACGCCACGGTTGCCATGGAGAATGGACACGCCCTCCTCTTCAGCCCCTTTACAGTTACTCCCGTACATACAGTGATCTGGTCTGTAGTTCCACTGGCAGGGGAAGATGAAGAGACACTCTGGGGGAAAAAACAAGAACACATCATTGCTATTTATAACACCAAACACTGTATCTCATGTAAATGCGATGCTATAGGACACAGTGAGGACAGTAACTCATGAAGGATTCAAAAGGCAGGTAGATTGCTGGTTTGATTCCTCAGGACCCATTAAAAATAATCTGGATGGAGAACTTTAACTAGACGGTATAGAACATGTGTTATTTCTTTATAACAGACCGTTGCTATGTATAACAGACCGTTGCTATGGACGCAGTTCTGACCTAGGACTCTAGAGGAACATTTTTGTGTCAAAATATTGATTTCTTAAGTAAGTAGCCATGTAATAAGCAGGATAATGTACAGCTAGTGGGTCATTGTTGTGAAATAAACCCCTTCAGGGTGATGCAAGTCGGGGTTTATTTCACAATAATGACTGCCTTGCTGTACATTATCCCTTACATATTTAATTAGCGCTGGTCTTTGAATGTGATGTATAGTACCAGGCTAAAATAAATAAATAAATAACATACAAATATACAGACGTATTTTTCGCATTTTTACTTAAAAACCACATGAATCCATTTGATTCTCCATCAACTCCTGGTCTGAGGATATCACAGTATCTAGAAGCTTTCCCTGATTGCAGAACAAGCAGAAAGAAGCCAGAACAATGCTTTACGGACTAACTTGAAAATCCCTCTGGAGAGTGCAGAGAGCTCATGTACCGCACCGTGTAAAACAAACACTTCATTGGCTCTGGTTTCAAGCAAACACCGGCGATGCCAGCTCCACCGTAGCTCCGAGCACTTAATGCCCACATCTGGCCGCTGCAGCTGGAACTCAGTCTTCACGCTGAGGCCTGCTGTTGCCTGCAGCCACAGTGCAGCCTGGTGTGCTGTTTACTAATCCAGATTCATAATGTGGACTGGTTTACCAACGGTGAAATAAGACACAAGTCATGTGAACATCTTGATGGTTGATGGTGAATTCAAAATGTACACAGTTTGATATTCTGATTCTGCCTTTTGTGGGCCAATTTGAAACCTCCTTCTGGGATACATAATGTGTTTTCAGTGTGATTATAATCTGTTATATGATCATTGTAGACGACCACTAACAAGGGGTGTACCTGGGTTGTAGTGGAAGATGATGTTGAGGAGGTCCTGGTCTCCCCAGGTGATGTGGTTCTTGTACTTCTGATAGAGTGGATGTAGAATATCCTCCCATGACAGACCGCTGGGGATCATACTGTTCTGAAATACCAACAACAACAACATTCACTCGCTAAACAGCTCAAGAGCAATCTTTTTTCTCCAAAAACACATCATCAAAGGAGAGGCACATTTACATTCCCACTTCCATTTGCAATCTGCTGGCAGTATTAAGAGCTGCTAAATTGAGTTCTGAGGGCAGAAGTCTGTGCTTCAAGCGCGGTAATCAGAAAGCTTCAATCGCGGCCCACTCACAGCACTGCGACTGGAGCTCAAAGAAAATAACCTTCAGAATGCAGAAGGGAAAATCACAGCTCACTTCAGTCCTTTTTTACTGATCACAGTGTGAGGGAAAATATCACCGTGTTTCCACCTTACTTTGAACATCGTGCTGCGGATCCTTGTGAGGTTCATCAGCATGACGCCGGAGTTAACCCCCGTGACTCCGTAGAAAGGGTGGCGGGCGAAGCGGCTGTACCAGCCGATCTTTGGGACCTCGTGCTCCGGGGCCATCGCTGCCAGCTGGGTGCTGTTGAAGGACTTCAGGAGACTCCAGATATCATCCATGGGCCGCAGGAACAGCACGTCGGTGTCTACGTAGAGCAACGAGTCCACGTCTTTCAGGATGACCTGGGAGGACACAATAACAGTCATCATTAGAATATTTATGACCACAATATTTCATATAAAGAACTAGAAAGGGCATTATTATACCATGTAAAACTCAAAAATGAAGTTAAATAAATAAACGTACATGGTGTCAAATACTTTATTTTCTCACAGTGTCATACTACACCGTCTCTACCATGTTAGGTGCACCTCCTCTTTTGCATAAACAGCTTGCTCTTTCAGACAGCCACTGACATATTAATAAAACATAACTATAAAGTAAGCAGAAATCATCAAGGGGTTCAGATCAGACCAACTAAATGTCTGAGTGGGGAAATCGTGGGACTCAACATCAAACGAACCCTGCAGATTCAGGCTGTACTGAGGAGGCACAGATGTGCTTTGAGCTAAATGCTCACATTGACGGTGCTAACATGCTGATGGTTGTGAAGTGTAATGTGTACCATGCTCACTGTCTTAGTTTATTGTGTTAGCATGCATATAACATATTGCTTTCAAATGTATTTATTTTGAACAAAAAGCCAAGGAAATATATTTTCTTAGTTTTTGCCCAATGAAAAGATTCCTATTGCCCCGGATTGACAGTCAATAAGAGAGCAATGGAGCTGTTTAGCAGCAATAATGTCCATCTGTCCAGCTTGTCAAAAAGGAGATATGGTCCGGCATTAATTACTCAACATATTTAAAAAATAAACTAAGGTTACTACAAACAAGTTTACAATGCATTCATATATTCTTCATTCTAGGGATGGTGACGGCTCTCTAAATATACTAGAAAAACAAGGTAAAAGTGAGCATGGCTAACCCCCCCCAGCTCACTGCTTGACCCGTGCTAAAGTAGGGCCAAAGGTTTTGCTCTTTTAGAAAATTTAAAAAATGTTGGGCACCCTGGACTTCTAACCCCCAAAAGGCACAACTAGACCTAAACTAAACTAAATAGTTTTTGAGTTCTGCTCCGGAAACGAAAGTGTAACAGGCGAACGGACGGACGGACGGTAGGACGGACACGCGGAGCACTATATACCCCCCGACTACGTTGTCACGGGGTTATAATAAACTTGTTTTGTCTAAAAATATATATATATATTTCCTCTTCACATTTTTTCATTTGTAAGATTAATATTATAGATAATTTTATTTGTATTGTTCATTATACACAGATAATTATTGTGTCCTCATCAGCCATGAAATTCCTACATCTCTAGAACATCTCTATTATTAACGAGAATTACCGCTTCGCTGTTGTACGCCTCCGCTAACCAGTCAAGCTGCAGTTTACAACCATATCTGTCCAAAATGTCATCACTTCATTATGTTATCCTATTAAACATTTGTGCGGTCACAGTGACCTCTGACCACCAAAATCATCTTTGAGTCCAAGTGGACATTTGTGCCAAATTTGATAAAGCTGTTCCCAAGATATCACGAGAATGGGACAGACGTGAGGTCATAGTGACCTTTGACCACCAAAATCTAATCAGTTCTTCCTTGAGTCCAAGTGGTCACTTGTGCCAAATTTGAAGAAATTTCTTCCAGATATCGTGTTCACGAGAATGGTACCGACGAACGCACGGACAACCCAAAAACGTAATGCCTCCGGACACGGCTGTCGCCGGCGTGGAGACAAAACAAAACTATAAAGTTCAAGAGGTTCATGAGGTTCAGTCTGGATCTGATCAGCTAAATGTTTGGGTGTGGAAAAAGTGTGATTTATGGGACTTTACATATAGTTCAACATTAACCAATTTCCCCATATACAGGAATTCAGAAAGATTTGACAACCTAGGATTTTATAGTTTAGAGTAAAATAATAATAATAATAATAATGATAATAATAATAATAATAATAATAATAATAATAATAATAATAATGATGTGCTATAAACAAAAATTTAAGTCAGGAGCAAAACAGAGGTGATCTGTGGTAGAGCATCTTAGAATTCACATTGAAGCATTGAATTGAATTGTGGACTTCTGTGGGAGAAGAAAATCCACCGTCTGCTAAGAACAATAAGATGAGTTGAAGATGAGACAATTACTTCCTGTATCCACTGATGAATTGAGCTGTCAGTGCACGGTAGACAAATTACAGTCTCGGACAGTTTGGATGAGACGAGATTTCACCACCAGCCAGACTTCAGAGCTGAGGAACTTTGAGAGTTTAAACTATATCTCAGACAGCCATATGACTTCCCAGTATATAGTATAAGGACGTTATGTAACACTTCACTGTGTAGCACATGCTGTTACAGAGTGTACTTTATACCATTAAGACAGTGTTACAACACAGCTAACTGGGATGATGAAGTCTGAGATGCAGGGTCAATAAAGACAGAAGCACTTAAAGCCAATGGGTTGAGATTAGTGGTAGGTAGTAAGAGACCACGTCACCAAGCTGCAGTGTGTTCGACCGCACTGAGCTGGCTCTGCTGGAATTATGTTGCTGACAGCAGCGAGGAGCCGGCGCCGGTGTGTGTGACAAAGCGGCAATCGATACCAACAAGCCCAAACCGAGCAGTAACCCACTGTTTTCGTTTTATGTGTGTATTATCCGCAGCTATAATAATAGTAATAGCCACTGTGGAGTGAGTAGGAGATCACAGGTCTCTCTGTCGATATAAATGGTGCTGTGGTTACACTCTGAAGTTTTCTCTTGAAGCTCGTATCCACGACGACCTTAAATTAATCATGTATATTTCTATTGTGTGTGGGGAGTGTTGTTAAACCCACAAAGAATTATAAGAACACTATCGCTTAGTGTTGTTGATTAAACAATATAGAAAGCTGTTAAATCAAAATGAAGTGCTAATATTGATTTTCTTTCACGTTCTCATGTAATGACTTATAAATGTCAGTATCATTGAATAATGAAAGAGTCCCACCCACAGTAGGATAGAGAGGAGCAGAGAGAGAAAACAGGACTGGCACCAGACCACTTCTACCCCCCCAAGACCAGACCTCCAGAGACAAATGTGTCCCTCGAGACAGATCGTCTGCCGGTCCCCCCCCCCCCGAACTGCCTGATTCCCTCCTGACTCAGAACACGGGGAGGTGAAGAATCTGGTGGAGAGCAGACTATAGGAGTTTACTTCAAGAGAAAACTAAAATATTATTGTTGCCAGCCTGCCCTCCATCCAGGACTTACACACCTCCAGAGTCAGGAAGCATCACTGCAGACCCCTTCACATCCTGGACATAACCTCTTCCAGCTTCTCCCCTCTGGGAAGCGCCACAGAACACTGTACGCCAAAACAACAAGACACAAAAACAGTTCCTTCCCTCAGGCTGTCACTCTGATGAACACTTTATCAGTCACACACTGTCAATAACCCTCTAACACCAAATATCCACTGCTGCTCTTATACACTATAATTCTTACAGTCTTTAATGCACATTTTTCTGTAATATGTACATATCACCTGTCACTTTATGTCACTGTAAATATACACCGATCAGCCATAACATTATGTCAGCATGGGCACCCTGACTGGTCTGCGGCTACGTAGCACTGTGTGTTCTGACACCTTTCTATCAGAACCAGCATTAACTTTTTCAGCAATTTGAGCTCCAGTAGCTCCTCTATTGGATCGGACAACACGGGCCAGCCTTCGCTCCCCACGTGCATCAATGAGCCTCGGGTCTGACCCTGTCGCCAGTTCACCGGGGTTTCCTTCCTTGGATCACTTTTGGTAGATCCTGACCACTGCAGACCGGGACAGCCCTCAAGAGCTGCAGTTCTGGAGATGCTCTGACCCAGTCGTCTAGCCATCACAATTTGGCCCTCGTCAAAGTCGCTCACATCGTTACGCTTGCCCATTTTTTCTGCTTCCAACACATCAACTTCAAGGACAAAATGTGTCTAATATTTCCCACTCACTGCCAGGTGCCATGGTAACGAGATAATCAATGTTATTCACTTCACCTGTCAGGGGTCTTAATGTTGTTAATGTTATGGCTGATTGGTGTATATCCTACTCAGTGTACATACAGTATACAGACATCTCCTCATGTGCATACTGTACATAATCATCTAGTCCATGTACATCCATCCAGTATTTATTTTTTTGCACTGTATTGTTTACAACTCCCGGACACTTGACTTGTATAAAGATATCTGATTTTGTTTTATTTTAATTTTAATTATTGTAGTCTGTATTCTGTTATTTCTATTCTGTGTAAGTACATTGAGAGAGCTGCATAAAAAACAGAGTCAAATACCTTGTATGTATATACTTGGCGAAATAAACCTGATTCCTGATGAATATGGTGATGCAGTGTTTGGCTGCACCAGCCCATTACTTAATGTGGAAAATAGCTCATTACTGGAAATGTTACATGATTTTAATAATACCAACGCGACCTGAATGTTACTAGGAAATATGGCTGTCACTTTTTATTAAAAATTCGTGGGAAAAAAACCCATTTTCAAACTGTAATGACCTGTTCCAATTAGAAATGTATGTGAAATCTATGAGAGGAACTGACCTTTTTGTAGTTTGCCCTCTGGTCCAGCAGAGGGTGTTCTTAATGTTCACCCTCAGCTTGATCTATTACATGACCTATTGACCTATTGATCAGTTCACTAATTAGCTCAGTTAAAGGTCCCGTATGATGCTCATTTCTAGTTGCATACATGTAATTCATGTTTCTACTAGAAAATGTTTACATGTTGTAATGTTAAAAAAACTCTTTAATTTCCTCATACTGTCTGCCTGAATATGCCTGTATTTACCTTCTGTCTGAAACGCTCCGTTTTAGCGCATTTCAACGGAATTGCGTTGCTTGGCAACAGCTTGGCTCCATGTTTACTTCCTGTCAGCTGATGTCATTCTCATACACTGCAACCAGAAATAAACTGGGACACATTTAAAATGTTTGTGAATGTGAAATTGTCTATACATTGTAGATTTATGACATCACAAATCATGACGGCTTGTTTCAAAGGAACAGTTTCTGAATACGGGCTGTGTATACTTATTGTATTTGGATTGAGCGTTTCAATACTTTCACAGTATTTATACAGCAACTAGACCTGCTTTATAATAAATTTAAAAAAAAGACATGAAAATTTCAACTTTTTAACATATGGGACCTTTAAGTACAATTTCAAGGTACTTTACTTTACTTTACTTAAGTATTTCCCTTTAATGCTACTATATATTTCTACTCCACTACATGCTTCCATGTTGTGACGGCAAGGTAAACCAACGAAAACATTCTAAATATAGCGTACACTTAAACTGATACTGATTTGGTTAGATGGGCCTTTCTTTTAGGTGGCTAAAATATATTTTGCTGCCGCCCTGTCCACAGCAGTATGTTGCTTTGCTTCCCTGCTGTAATTCCTGTCTGTTACTACCGTCATCTACTGTAGGTAATACACTGACTATGGATAAGTACCTCATACAACCCCACTTCAAAACATCCAAACTATCCCTTTAAGTTGCGGTTCATGGAGTTCCCATAGTGGAAAAGGCCAACAAGAGATGCCAAACTACAGTACTTTTCACTGGAGGATCCACAACATATGTGCAGGTCTGACCCAAGTCTTAAGTTGACTCAACAAACCTGAGAGCTTGGTGTTAAAGGAGTTCAACATAAAAAGGTGCATTTGATTTTTTGCAGCATTAACTGCCAAAACATCTGCAGAATTACGTAATGGAACTGAGTCAGGACGGACAAATCCTCACGTAATTCAGAAAGACTACGAGCTTCTCAAAAGGTATTCTTGACAAAGTGAATGTTCATTGATTGATTGCCTTGCAGCGAGAGAAATCACATATGGATCGGTCTGACCTGCAATATGTTCATTACATGGTTAGTGAGCTGGCTGTTATTTCAATGAACACCAGCAGAAAAAGAAAATCAATAGTCTTCACTTGATGAAATCACTTAAGTAAATGCAGCAGAAAAAAGTGTGAAATCATCAATAATCACACAAGTAATTAACTAGAACCGTGCACTGGGATACAATAAAAAAGGGTAGGGAAATGCTGCTTAAGTAGAAATGAAATGGATTTTTTTCTTAACGCTGGTTAATGACATTATGCACGGTGAGGATATGAGAGGAGATAAGTGCTGCAGCCTTACGGGGAGGAAGAGTCTCTGAGCAGCGCAGGGCTTGAAGAGCTTCTTCCACTCGTCAGCGTTCCCCACGGAGAAGGTGATGGGGTAGATCCGGTACTGGAACTTGGATGAGACGGCGCGGGGCCACTTGTTCAACTGGAAATAAAGCAACACATCACATTTTACACAGAGGAAGTGTCTAATGGACTTCTTAGGAGCCGTTCACATGTAGCGTCTAATAACGTATGGAGAACGCCAGCCGTGCTGCTTTCATCCTATTATCAAAGATGTTGGGAGGGTTGTGCATATGTCGCCGTTACTAAGCAACCACAACCTGCGTGCTGCGATGAATTTAGCAGTAAAAGCCTCACTGACTAAACTAAACTCAGTCAAAACAAAGATGAATGGATTTCCAGCACTGTAAAGCGAGCGGTAGCTTGACGATCCTTCAAGATAATTCACAATGACTCCCGTGACACAAACTTTCTCATTTTACAGCTAAACCGCGTACTACAAGATGATTCTGAAAACATTTGAGGAGAGAAATAGGCATTAACGTAACAGAATATTGATTAATATTTGATCAGCGCTGCCTAGTTTGACCGTTTGGTTGGAGTTCGCGACTGATTGACAGCCGGCTCTCATAGACGGCAGCTGGACAGCAGACCTCAGATCAGCTCTTACTGCTTGTTTTGCTCCGGTCTGTGAAATCTTGCAGATGCCGTTAGGAGCACCGGAGGACACAGAGGCACATGATTTTTTTCAGGTTACCTGTTTCATGCACTACTGTCAGGATATAGCGACCGTTTAATAAAAATAACTTTAATTTAATCATATTTGCTCCAATCTCGCCTACTTCAGTTTTAAGGGATAGAACTCGTCAGCTAAACAGCAACAAATATGAATTGAAACAGAATATTTCATTAGATAAAAACATGTTGTGAATTTTGGAAATGTTTACACCTATCTTTTTCCAACAAAGTTTGACTTTCGGACTTTACAACGCTCTGGAGTTATTGTAAATGTTTGGATCACACGGGTCGGAAACAATCCTACGCAGCCGCCACTGGAATCTAATCTAATCTAATCCCGGTATTTCTGCAACTGTGCAGAAATACCATGTTTAAACAGAATGTGGCCTACTAAGTAGCAAAATAATATATCATCTTAAATAAATATATATACAGACTTTTGTATAAATTATCCAGTGAGTCAGTAAATCTAATTTTGACAACCTCCAAGCAGACAAATCCTGGCGCACCCCCTGTGATCTTTGGTTGGAAACCACTGCCTTAAAAGGACAAGTATGGAAAAAAGTGGTGTGAGAAACAGCCGTTATATATAAACAATCATTATTCTGAGAGCTAATCTCTCTCTTTTCACACACGTATCAACATAAAATGTCTCGAAAAAAGACGTCCGTTTAAAACAATGAAGTCACGTCTCGTGGTGCTGTGTGTGGTTCTGCATGAGACACACGCGGCCGCCAGCTGTTGTCTGATTAAAAAGCTACAGTCTAAACAAGTGAAGGCACCCTCTTAAACTCCACAGTGTATCGCCGGAGCTTGTGTTATTCGACCTGTTAGGCGCCGAGTCGCTCCGTAATCATCGGTTTAACAGTTTGGCCCTGAAAGGAGCGAAAGAGCGCCGCAGGCAATTGGCAGCGTTTGTGCTGACGAAGGCAAGAAATCAAAGGAGATTACGGACAAACCTTCTAACTCGCTCAACAAACGCATTCACCATGTCTCTTTACGCTGCGGCTGGACGTAAGCCCCATGCTGTACATATACACAGCATATGTGCTCTATTATCTCGGCCTCGACTACCACAACTCCCCCGTCTCCCACGAGGGGATTTTCAACACATGGCAATGATTCACCCTACACACGACGGCAAGCTCGCAGGTTTAGGGTTTGGATTTAAAAGCTGTTCAAGGTGCTTTTAGGTGCTGTTTAAGGTCCATTAATAGAAAGGATGTTAATAGACTGTTAGTTACAATATCAGGGGAACTAATCAAAATCACGCCAGGCGCCGCTGTAAAGGTGACTTTGAAGTGATGCATGGTGCTGGAGGAAAAAAAGCAGGGTGTCTTGGTGATAAATTACTCGGCAGCCTTGAGATAAAAGGGTTATATGTCTGTACTAGAGTCAGTCAGAGAGAGGCAGAGTTAAAACTGCTCTCATCTTGATATCATCTATTACAAAGAGAGGGGAGGATGTTTAACATGCGCTGGATTAAATCAGAAGTCAGAAGACTCACTAGAGAAGTATGCAGAGAAAATAAGCCGAAAATAGCGCCGCTTATAGCTCCATAAGTCTCCACGTTTCATCGTGTGCCTTCTTGTAAAAACCTGCACCGTATAGAATATATTTGGGCATCAGGCCACTGGAGGTTTTCTTACCCTTTCTTCAAACTGCGGGGCCAAAGGGTCCTCAGCAAAAATGTGAAACGTGATCCTCTTGAGGCTGAACAGGAGGGCTGATTTGACCATGGTGAGTGTCTCGTCCAGACGACTCCCACAGGCCACCACGGCCAGGTGCATGACCTCCTCCGCCCGTTTGCGCCTGGTCACGGGTCGGCCCACGTTGTTCCGCGGTTTGCTAAAACAGACATGCAAAAGACACGGATGAGAAGTTCTGACAGTCTAGTGCAAGAAAAGAAAACAGAAAATGTACAATCGATTATTTAAAGGAGACCTATTATGCTTTCCCCCTTTCCTTTAGTGTGTTATATACTGTAGATGTTTGTGCATGTAAAAGGTCTGCAAAGTTACAAAGTCGAAAGTCCACGCCCAAACTCTCCCCCACAGAAACACTACTCCTGAACTGCCTCACTTGAAGTCCCGCCTTTTCTTCTGTAACGCGGTGATGTCACCAAGTAACACACTTTGCCTAGCGGCTAGTTTGGTACGCCCTAAAACAAAGCTAGTTAGAGTTAGAGCGGAGCTGAGCCGTCTGTAGAGTTTGGCTCGGTTGACCAATCAGAGCAGACTGGGCTTTTTTGGGGGGGGCGGGGCAGGAGCTCAGCAGAGCATTTCAGAGGGTGAAAACGAGGTACTGCAGCACAGCCGGAATGAGAAAAGTAAAGCAATATTTGAACATTAAAGCGTGTAAACATGTTCTAGTAGAAACCCGAAATACAAGTATGAATGATAGGTCCCCTTTAAACTGAATAAAGATACATTCGAGCTATGGTTCTCAACCTTTCCAAGTCGCAACCCCCCAGAATAATCAGGTTGGTGTTTGCGACCCCACAGTTTTGTTTATTTTTAACAGCTAGCACCTAGGCGTTAACCAATGTGCTCCCGGCACTGTGGATTTTTGATGCAATCCGTGACTTTTTCTCTCCACCTGACCTGCCGTAAAACCCCCATCAGAAACTCATCTGCAGGCACACTTTGACTCTTTGACTCACAAACACTCACGAATATCTATTCTGAGGCAACTTATACCACTGGTACAGGCGATGTAATGTAAAAAAAACATTCCCCATCTAAAATATGTTGTTTTATTTTAATACTTTTTTTTCCCTTCTCCACATCCATCTGGCGACCCACTGAAATCATCTCCCGACCCCCGGGTTAAGAACAAGTATATTTTCTAGGGCTGCCCCATCTTAGTCGATTAGTCGGACGTTTTGGTCTTAGTCGACTAAGATTTCTTTAGTCGATTAATCATTTTTTTTACTTTTTCATGCTGAATGACTTATTTCCAAGAAACTTATGAGCACATCTCTGGTAAACAAAAGATTTAAAGTGGTGCTTTCGTGTGATTCTTTGTGGAGAAACTCAGTTTTACAGATCTGTCGGTCTGAGTATTAGTCGACTTTCTTTGACCGAGGACAGCCCTAATGTTTTCAATGCAACGTTAAAAATGAGGACAAAGAGATACAAATGGGAACCATTCATTTGAACAAATGATGTAAAATAAAACAATGTTTCCATCTCTAAATGGGCCAAGGCCATGTGTGGGGAAAGTGGAGGGGGTTTTGGATCTGCTGACAATCACTGAATACACAAACCTCGTTTCCCTCACTCGTCGCCTGTAAATTGGCCCGCGTGCTGCAGAGCTTGTGAAGAGCAATTTGTGCTCTGCAAAAGATGCACTGAACAACACTGAGTCAAAACAAAGTGAAGGAACTGAAAGAGAAACTGAAATTTAAAACCTCCACATTAGATTTGACCAATTTTAAAGGTTGGTAACCAAAACTCTGATTTATTTAAGCCACCAAATTCTGAAAGTTTGTGATATAATACTTACATGCCCATGGACATTTTTATACAAAAACCCCAAAAGGACATGGAGATTCAGCACTTATACCCTATAATTGGAAAAGCCTACAAAACAGAACTTGAACACCCTAAACCTTCTGCTGTAACTATGGCAGTTATTAACCTCTTGCTCCTTCAAATTCCCTTTTGCTTCAACATTTTTTTGTACAAAAACACAGCCTTTATCCGCTTCATTGCAGCGATATCATGCTTATATTAAACATTCAAAACCCAAGACACCAATTTTTTCTGTTTGCGTGATTCCATCAAATGGAAAATGATGTGTTGTGCATTGTTATACACACGTCTCTGTAATTCAGCCTGACAGATTTCAATGACAACATAACAACTGGCAATTTTAGTTTTAGGTATCTGAACAAAGCTCAGCTGCTCAACATGTAATTATTGACTCAGTAGTAGAACGAAAAGGGAAGTAGAAGTAGGGCTGAACTACTTGAGCAAGTTTCATAATTACTATTCTTTCAGACCAATATTGTGATTGCAATTTAATGGGTGATCTACATAATATCAAATCAAATAATCACAAATTAATGTTGTTTTTACACATGCAATCACATAAAATTATGCAATTGCTTTTTTTCAAACCAACATCTTCAATTTTTAAGTAAACTTGGCTCGTTTTAGACAAATCAACCAATTAAACTCACATTTACTGAAGTAATGTATTACATTAGCAGTATACTTCATTCCATACATTTTTTAAAGTGGCTTTATATTTACTGTTAACAACTTCATAGTTGTCACTAGTCATGTCTGACTATATTATATTTTGATATGTTACAGATTTGACATTTCTGTATTAGCTTGAGCTAATGTTAGCTTGCGTTAACAGACTAACAGGACCAGCTGCTTCACAGAGATGTTACAGTCATAAGCTTAAAACAATATTATGTGCTTAAAAGTTAGACTGGAAGATAACAACTAGCTACTGTTCACTATCTGCCAACCGTTGGTCATTCACACTCAACAACTACCGAGCTTGCTAGCAAACCGTCTGAAATAACACGATGCAATCTCCTTTTCATTGCCATTCTGTTGCTAGGGCAACAGCTTTGGTCCAAGTTTACTTCCTGTCCGCTACTGCATTAACAAACATTGAAACAGGAAATACAAAGGGACCCATTGGTCTATATTGTTTATGTAACGGTAGAGAGAGAATCACCACTTTCGCAAGATGGTTAGGCATTGGTCTCGAAGAGTTAAGGTTAGGATTAGGGCTGTCAAAGTTAACGTGATAATATTGCATTAACACAACTTGAGTTTTTTAGATTGTAGCGGGCAGTTTTAAGGCTAGTGAAGATACTGGCATCATATGAAACTAGAAAAACCTAAAGAATCCATTGGTACCAACCAAAACTAAATTACGCTCCAAACTTGCGCTAAATTTTGGCAAGGAAAAAATGTCATGGCCATTTTCAAAGATAAAGATAAAACATAATATAATAGTAGGACAAGTAGAAAAGAGTTATTCAGCAAACCGGCTGAATAAAGTTTCTAACCATAATCTAGCCTACTGGTCGTACCATACCAAGTCAGGCTGCAACAGCAAAACAGTAACAGTTTTGTGTCTTTCGTCGAAGGTTACAAAGTCTCACTTTAAAGTGTGTTTTTGTTCAGAATCTGGCAGCAGAATGAATTCAGGTAGAGAACTTTCCACAGACACCTCGTACTGAGCGAACAGATGTGTTAAAAAACGCTTCCGCCTGTGACTAAGTGCATCCAGTCTCAGAGCACAGCGGCACATGTAAGCTCTCCTCACCTGTCAACATGTCACTGTTGAACAGTAATAGCATGTCTCTTCATGAACATGTCAGGAAGCACAGATATTCATCTTGGACTTTATGAGAATCAAGACAGAAGAAACAAGCGAAGCATTCAGGAAAATAGCCCATCATCACATTCATCCTCCTGACAGACAGACAAGGTGAAGAATCAAGGATTTATCTCACATCTGTTGCCTTCATATTGTTCAACACCACACACACACACTCACACACACACACACACACACACACACACACACACACACACACACACACACACACACACACACACTACTACTTCTGTAGCTCTGTGAGTTCCCACCAGACTTTGTTCTTCGGCGCTCAAAGGCAAGGAGGTCCTTTATCTGATGTAAAAAAATGTGCTCTCTCTGCAGAGCTAGTGCTGCTGTGGTGTTAAAATACACTCAGCGGTGCGGAGTATCTCCCACCACGATACGGAAACATTTGTACAATGGAGGAGCCTGAAGCTGAGGATCTACTTGTCCTCCACATGCGCGCGCTGCATGGGGCTGGTTGTAATAACAACATGTTCAACATCAGTGTTGTCATAGCCGTAGGGAGAGACGCAAAAAGGAACAGAGAAGCGTTATTTTGGAGAACAGTGGAAGGTAAATGGTTTTACGACTAAAGACTGTTTATTCCAAAAGGCACGGATCTCCTCTGAGCCCGGAGGATGAAGTAACCATAAAACGGAAAGGGGAACAGAGAAGAGTGAAATTTGACAGGTGGGTTTTTGCGGGGCAGTCTCCAAGCGTGACACTTCGTTTTCTGCATGGCTGAGGGACAATGATGAACCGCAGATTAGGATGAATGAGAAGGTGCTGAGAAATCTGTCTGCCACGCTTCAAAGGCCCGATGCTGCTCTGTCAAGGTTGTTGAACACACATTCCTATTTTTGCCCGCAGAAAATGCAATCCATATCTCCTACACGGTGGGACGGAATGACGTGGCACTTTTACTCATGCAAAAAGAATGCCCTTGAAATGATTTCCGCAAAAAAATTGGAGGGACAAAAGAGAAAAAAATGTCTGTTGCGTAAAGCAAGGGCTGTACACATGATGTTTTGTGTCATGGCACTGTTCCCCACATCTGGAAGCAGTCAAAAAAGCCCAGAAGAGGCACAAAACGAACTGAATTCATTACTGGCTGCAGAGTGAGCACACGAGGAGCCCTCTGCCTACAAAGCACCACAGCCGACCCTTTTAAATCATGTAAGGAGGAGAGGAAAAAGAAGCAGCACCTTTGAAGATAATGTCAAAGAAAAATGTACATGTACAGAATGAAGAGCCAGAGTACAAACTACACCAAAGAACACCTTGAAGGCATTTCATCAATCAGCATATAACTGGCTCATTTGGTGGACTTGTATCCTACATGTTCACTTTGGTTTTGAACCAGCGGGGTGTCAAGACCATTAAAATGAACATGTTCCCATCATGTCTTTCCTCAATAGGAAGGAGGGTAGAGCTGATTTCAGCTCTTAAAAGCACAAAATGTTCGATCGCTTAACGGTGAAACCTACGGATGCTTCTTCAGACCGATTCATGGCTTGCACTTTATTCAACAAGTTGCCAAGACGTGGCAAAGCACAGAAGATTCAGAAACTTCAGCAAATCTGTGGTGATTGATTGTTCAGAAGCACAGACTGTATATAAGAAGTGAACGTGGTCAAAGTGACGTCACCCATTGGTTTGTGGACTGCCGTTTTGAAGCCTCAAGTTTGGCGTTTTGGCCGTCGCCAACTTGGTTATTTGTAACCAGTAGTGACACAAGAGGGTGGAGCTTAGTACCTCCTAATGCTGAATAAGACCTTTTTTGGCGACCAAAAAGGTTATAATTAACTTTCATGAATTGAAAACACACTGTGAAAGGGTTAAAGTTGTAAGACAAAAACCCGGACAACGCCTTGATAGTGACCTGTCAATCACGAGGTAGCCACGCCCTAAAGCATCCCCTGCTTTATGGTCTATTTGACTCTAAATGGGACCATCATTTACTAAATGAACATCATGCTGTATTAAAGAAGACTTGAAACTAGCGATTGAGACCATAAACTCATGTTTACAATGTTTACTGAGGTAATAAATCAAGTGAGAAGTAGGCTCATTTTCTCATAGACTTCTATACAATCAGACTTCTTTTTGCAACCAAAGGAGTCGCCCCCTGCTGGCTCAGAAAGAATGCAAGTTTAAGGCACTTCAGCATTGGCTTCACTTTTCAGACCCTGTAGTTGCCCATTGGTCGGAAGGAAATAGCTGTTGATGTAGCCACAGTCAGCTGATTCAAGCTTCCATGGGAACCAGATTATCTGTTTTCATTCCCTTAGCCTTATGGAAAGATTTTACACTCATCAGGATGTCCAGCTGAAAGGCCTAAAGCCAAATATCCCTCAATATGTGTCAAGCCCAACTCTTTATTCGACCAAGATGTGCACATTAAACTTGATGACATTTTACATGCACGTTATAAAAGGGACTTACTTTCATATCACTGAAATATGTACCAAAAAAAAAATCAGAGATCTAAGAAGTGCTATAAAAGTTCAAGCCCACGTATTGAACATCGAGTTAGTACTGAACACTAATACACTTGAATTAGATCTTGAATTAGAGTTCCACTGGGAAAGCTTGGGTAAACCCTCTTAGCTGGGTTAGCCACAATGGATGTATAGTTCATACAGAGAGTGTCTTTGGCATGGCAAATGCAAATGTGGAAGCTACAGCTGGTCTTTTATAACCTGATCCGTCAGATGGTTTGATACACAGAACCATCTGAGCAGCCGTCATTGGAAACTGTTTGGAAAAGGGCAGGCACTTCCAAAAAATACTTGGCAGGCGATTGGATGAACCATCTGTCAATCAAACTCTTGCCGAAGTCAGTCAGGAGAAGAGCGAAAACATCTTTTCCATCGAGAAAAGCATCCAGTGCCGTTCTTTGCTCTTATTTCAGTAAAGAAATACTCTCCAGCTCTGATATAACTGATGTACGCTTTGAGCCGCTATTGTTGTTTAGAATGAACAATTGCCTCTCCTCCGTGTCGCCTCAAACACCTAAAGCGTTCGTGGCTAGAACATCTCTTGCCAGATGGTCAAGGTTAGGCATTGACCTCGAATGGTTAAGGTTAGTTGCGGGTTACCTTCCAGACCCGACCCTTGACGCTGAACGAGATGGATTTCCGCGTGATCCCACGATTCTCACGCGATCTCGTCACATCGTGAGAATCCAGCTGCCATGCAAGGTAAGGTCATTTAAGTGAGCCTGCAAAGCAACGTGCATCATTGCAGAGAATTTTTGCGTTAAGGTCCTATTTCCCAGCGCAGGACGGTGGTTGTTGAGTGTTTATCTCATTGGCAACCCCAATCACCACATTCGGACTAACTCACCTTGACTACTACTTCTGTCTATGGTGCATCTGGTGAATCTGATCTGTTGATCGGGTATTCAATCAATCAATCATTTCAGCATTTGCTGGATCAGTAACTGTTAAGAAAAAGGTTATCGTCCAGGAATACAGTACGTGATTTGTCACTTTCTAAGCTTTGACTTTCAAATCCTGCTTCTTAGAAATGATTTTACCCTATGCACGTCTCTCTGTCTCTCTAGTTCCTCCTTCCACACCCTCTATGACTCATTCCCTAGTAAATTAAAAGTGAGTTAGCCCGTCTAACGGGCAGATTTAACTGCCCCTGATGAGGCTCACACCAGCACCCCCTCCAACCACGTCGGGGCTACGCAGGCAAGCAGGGAGATTTCAAAACACTCCTAGCAGAGAGAGTGTTCAGTCATGCGAGATGACATTTTTATAGCTATGCATAATGCCACAGCGAGAGAGTGACTTCTTTACTGCGAGGAGCGCTGCTGAACTGTATTTGAAGTGACGGGGCAAGGGATTTGTTTCAACACAAAGTATCTATGCCTATCTAATCCTGTAGATGCAGGCCTTAATTCAATGTAACAAAGCAGATAGAGGGGCTACGTCTGTATTATTCTGCATTTGAAACATATACTGGAGGTAATAAAGAGATCGGAGAGAAGGAATGTGTGACTTACGGGTAAAGGATCTGTTGTGAGGATTATACGTGACAGGTTGTGATGTCTAGGGCTACAACAAATACTTGTTTTCATTGTCAACTCTGAGACCAGCGGGATTGCCAGTGATCACGAACGACTTTAATGCCTTTCAGAAGCTTTAGCGGGCTCAGTTTTAGAGCTAGAAGGTATCATATGAATCTAGAAACCTAAGGAATCCATTGGTACCAGACATGTTTACCAAATTAGGCTACATTTTGGCGAGGAAAAACTGGCATGGCCGTTTTCACATGGGGTCCCTTGACCTCTGACCTCAAGATATGTGAATGAAAATAGGTATGATAATCACATGCAGTTTTTTGCATGCAGTACAGATGTGTTATTTTCGCCTATTCTAAAATGGTGTATTTGAATATTTCTGCATACTGGGGTAAAACTAAACTAAACAGTCTTGGAATTACATAAATTGGGTATCACTGTAAAACTGAGACTCTTGTGGATCCAATGAGCCCAACTGTATTCATGTGTGATGATGTTAGTCCCCATAGTAGCCATCTCATATCGCAAGACTGTTTTTTAAAACTTGACATCACTGTACAAAATGACCTGTGGTGACCTCTAGGATAATCACAGCTTCATGAAACTTTACAGACAAAAACTAAAGATCTAGAGCATTCAGAGGATGGATGGCTTTCCTAGGTAGATTGACAATAAGGGGGTTTCTGAGCAGTTTCCAGAACAGACGTGCTCGCCATCCAATCGCTGAAAAATACAATTCTTGCAGAAATCTCAAAATGTCAAAAGTTTTTGATACCAAATCAAAGTATGGCTTTTACTATGGTGTTCCTCAAGGTCTCGTTGTCTTAATGTGGTATTTTGGAGGGATTACTGATCATTTTTATCAATTCTCGAGTGGTAAAAAATTGTTAAATTTAGCACCAAAACTTACGAGGCATAATAGAGCATGGGAATGACCATCATGTACTTCAATCAAAATGTTCTCAACCCTTATGCACTTTCACAAGTTATTTCAATCAATGTTTCTTTCTGATTTATGACTAGAACAATTTGACACACAGTGCTGAGCAGCATCTCAAATTAATGTTAAGGTTCCCAGCTTTCAGATGATGTACACCACTTCTATGTGACATCTACCGCTGACCTGCTATCTCCCCCTAAAGACCCTCTGAACCCCCCTAAAAAAAGACAAAAACGGGTCTGTTGTGGGTCTCAGAGGGTTAATATGGTGATATTTGTTAATCAATTGATTAATCGTTCAGTGTATAAAATGTTCAAAACAAGTGGAAAATTCGCAGCAGAATTTCTCATAGCCTGAGGGGATATTTTCAAATAGATTCTTTTGGTCCGACCAATACTCCACAACCCAAAGATATTCAATTTAAAACAATATAAAAACTGTTTTTGAAGCATGTTTGTGAATCTGGAACCAGCAAATGTTTTGTTGTAGATTAACTTTCTATCATTTCACTAATTTATTAATCAACTAACGATGTTAGAAGAGAACATTTTCCAAGGACACCCTCATAATAGTAACACCGATTAAGTATAATGCTTACTACCATTTGTACTCTTAGATGCCATTGGAACTGTATTATACAACTTTTCAACCTAAATACTTCAGACTTGTTTCATAATAATAAAGAGAAACACTTTTCAATTTGAATCATGTTAATATCACTTATATACTTTTACACAGAGGGTCATTTTGATCCTCAACTTGGACTTAACTTCATCGTATTTATACTTTGAAAGTAATTGACCTTAAAAACTTTCAGAAAATGAACAGTAGCAGGACTGACATAGTCATAATCAATCCAGATATATAAAATCACCAGTCTAAAGCTGACTCTCAGTTAGTGTTTCAACTTCAAAAATAATGAACTTATTGCTGTGTGTCACAATCATATCAGAGTTTCTATTGGCCCAAAGCTAACGTGGGTGGGTGTAACGGACACAATATGCTTGTTTTATTGGCACAAATGGTCCCCATCTATGCACTTTTTTAATAATATAGCACAATTTTATGATTTTTAGTTAATTATTTTGCAAAACCCCCGGCCAGAGTATACCACAGACCCCACTTTGAGAATCACTGGTGTGGGGGGGGGGACAGATGGAGCGCTCTCTATTCTCTATATTTTTGGCCACAGGAAGTAGTGTGATGTGTCGAGAGGAAATGATATGATTAGGAAAAACAGGGATGTTTGTCTATTAGGCATGCTGCACAGGAAATCTGTCTGCCGCCGCTCACATTTACGATTGAATAGAGAGTCAAACAGCAAAGACACACACCTATAAAACACAATGTGTTTGATGCTAAAGACAATGGGGATTATTATAGAGGCGATAAACGGGCAACCCTAAAATCAAACATTCAGCCCTCTGTGTATACTTTGTTATCCCTATGATCCATATTAACAGAGCAGTAGTACAGGTTGGCTGCAACTAATGATTATTTTCATTGTCGATTATTTTCTAGAATAATCGATGAGTTGTTTGGTCAATGAAACGTCAGAAAATTGAAGCTCAAGCCCAAGATGACGTCCTCAAATGTCTTGTTTTGTGCACAACTCAAAGATGTTCAGTTTAGGGTCACAGAGGAGTAAAGAAACCAGAAAATATTCACATTTAAGAAGCTGGAATCAGAGAATTTGTCAACTTTTCCTTAAAGGTCCCATATCGTGCTCATTTTCAGGTTCATACTTGTATTTTGTGTTTCTACTAGAACATGTTTATACGCTGTTATGTTCCAAAAAACTTTTATTTTCCTCATACTGTCTGCCTGAATAAACCTGTATTTACCCTCTGCCTGAAACGCTCCGTTTTAGTGCTTTTCAATGCAATTTCGTTGCTAGGCAACAGTTTGGGTCCATGTTTACTTCCTGTCAGCTGATGTCATTCACATCCACTGCAACAGGAAATAAACTGGGACACATTTAAAATGTTTACGTTTAAAACCGTGTAACGGTCTAAATATTGTATATTTGTGACATCACAAATGGACAGAAATCCTAACGGCTTGTTTCAAACGCACAATTTCTGAATACGGGCTGTGTGTATTTCTCCGTATATTGAGCGTTTTGATAGTTTAACAGTATTTATAAAGCACTTAAACCTACTTTATAATATAAAAGACATGAAAATCTCACTTTTTACAATATGGGACCTTTAAAAAAATTACTCAAACCGATTAATTCTTGAGGATTAATTTAATAGTCAACTAATAGAATAATCGTTGCCACTCTCAGTGGCTATTTTTTGCCAAAGCTTATATGTGTTTTACGAGAAAAACTACACCCTATTGTTCAGATTCCTTCGTCTTTTATACTCCCAACCATCCGATTAGCTCATGCAATTAAATAGGAGAACGTTTTTTTTGGAGGCTTTGGCCAGATGCTCAGTGTGTTTCCACCTAATCGCAGCAGTCAGTCTTGAACGCTTTCCAAACCTGTTAGTGTTTTTTTTTTTCTTCTTTACGGCCACCGGTGACCCCTTCCACCCCATCTCCCCTTATCAGCGCTGAGCACACATGGAGGAGTGTGGCGTCTGGGAGGACGCAAAGCTCCTTTCTCAATGTAACGCCTTGATGGCTTTTATCTACCGAACAGTGTCCCCAACCTCCAGTCTTTGGCTTTTGGAGTAGAATACATATTACCGCCCCGTCTGGTATCTCCACGGCCACGTCGTAGCTATTATGGCACTGCTGGCATTCAGCCCGGTGGGGAGGAAACGTAAAAAGGGATGTGTGAGGCTGAAATTAGAAAAAGCTAGGGGGAATATAAAAAAAAAAAAAAAGCTCCCATCCTTGAACAGAAATAGCAACTGACACAAACTGCCTTTTGTCTGAATCTGACAAAGAGGATGGTGACTTAATCGGATCATCTGCCAGGATGCAGCTCCTCTTATTATCTGTCCAGAGAGGAAAATCACACCTGACAAGCTTTTTTCACTCCCACACACACACAGATTGTTTTGGCACATTTGGACAGCCAACAGGATGGGTGTCCGTTTTCTGTCATTTCCAGTAATCTCCTCACCAGTGTAATCATTTTAACAGGCGTTCTGTGCTCCTTATTAATTGCAATTTATGTCTCTCAAGGTGACCTTTAACCCCCTCCTCTTTAAAGCCTGAATTAAAGGCCCCCAAAGGGTCAAATGATCCAGATTTAGAGGTCAGGTAAGTATTTATCCTTCTGTTGTGCCATTGTGTGCCAATATGTCCACCTAATCACATTAGTCATGCTCTCTACTCACATTTCAGCCACACATTTGAGCAGCCCCTCTGATTACACACACAAAAAAGGGCATAAAATGCAGCCAAGCAGCAGATATGCCCAATAATATGCATGTTGGGAAGGGTTCCCTCTTTGACAGATCAGTGCTATTGTGAAGCCAGCATCCTTGAGCACAATGTAGGCTGTTTTTGATGGAGGAAGGATGCTTTCAAAGCAAAGATTAAACACTCTTTAGCTTCCTTAACGACAAGGAAGGTGTAGGTGCAGTCTACAGACGGATACCCACATGATGAGGTAGTCCCTTGCAGTTGAAGAGATGGAAAGAGGAAGAAAATATGGATTCTCAGGTTTCATTTTCAGATACATAATAGGAAGACTGGAGTAGAGAGCTAGGAGGAAATTGTGAATGTTATGCTGTTTTGGGAGAATTTGTATAGGCTTTACTTCTACAAATTGTGTCATTTTTTCTCTTGCTTGATATTCTGATATTTTCAAAAATGTACTGGTGCACAAATTATCTTGTGTATTGTATTAAAAAGGCAGTATATAGATGCCACACCAGGAAAAAAATTGGATCAGTATTGAGAACAAGTAAGTTAATGATGCACAAATGGAAGTAGGCGTGGAGGAAACCATCAGATCGACACAGATTTAGAGGTCAGGTAATTCTTTATCATTATGTTGTGCTATTGTGTGCCATCCTCTCTGCTGATATTTCCACATAATCACATTAGTCATGCTCTCTAGCCAGACATTTGAGCAGCCCCTCTGATTACACAAAAAAAGGATATAAAAATGCATCCAAGCAGCAGATTATGACCAATAATATGCATGTTGGGAAGTGTCCCCTCTTTGACAGATCAGTGCTATTGTGAAGCCACAGCGTCCTTGAGCACAATGTAGGTTATTTCTGCTTAAAAAGCAAAGATTAAACACTCTTTAACTTCCTTAACGACAGGAAAAGATGAGAACAAGTAAGTTGATGATGCACAAATGGAAATAGGCCATGAGATGGACACAGAGAGGAGAAAAAGAAACAAACTCCCCCCTTTACCTCTTTGCATTCACGCTGGCTCCTCTGTTGATCTTCTCTTTGCGTCCCTTTGGAGGCGCCTCTTTCTCTTTACGCACGGCGGATGCTTTCTTCGCCAACTTTGCAGCCACATCTCGTCGGATCTGTTTGGAGGAAGACCGAGAAGAGTTGTCCTCCTCTTTTTCTTCCTCCTTCTCCTCCTGCTGCTTCTGCTGCTCCCCAACTTCTCTCAGCAGCGGATCATCGTCCGCCGCGTTGCCCCCCAAAAAGTACAAAAGTAGGAAAACTCCGAAGCACAAAGCGATCACAACTACTTTGCAGTGGATCCGCATGGTGAAGGCGACTTGTTGCGGGTGTTAGAGGCCGACGGGTCGCCGCTCATGTCTGCTGGAGAGGAGGAGGGAGAGGGAGAGCAGCTCCAGTTGACATTTTGTTGCCGCTCCCCGCTCGCATTTCTTCTGCAGATGATGATGATGGAGAGCGGAGAGGAGCTTCTCTCCACGTCCATGGAGGATTACACAGCGGAGGAGGGGCTTCTACCGCTTTACCGTAATGATGGTGGTATTACCGCGCTGTTATACTGTAATTACCATGTAGCCTAGGGCAGGGTTGAGCAACCTTTACTGTCTGAAGAGACATTTTAGGCAAAAAAAAATAGTCTAAGTATATAGTATATAAGTCTAATGCAGTGAGGGCCCAAGTGCAAATTTACTACGGAGTATTAGGGCCACATTGAGGGAAAAAACATTTGAGATTTCCAGAATAAAGTCATAATATTACGTTTAAAAAAGTTGTAATATTACGAGAACAAAGTCGTAACTTTACGAGTAAAAAGGCATAATATTTTTAGAATAAAGTCGTAACTTTACGAGAATAAAGTCGTAACTTTAAGAGAAAAAGGCATAATATTCAGAGAATAAAGTCATAACTTAACGAGAAAAAAAAGTTGTAATATTACAAGAATAAAGTCATAACTTTACGAGAAAAAAGGCATAATATTTTTAGAATAATGTCGTAACTTTAGGAGAAAAAGTCGTAACTTTACCTGAAAAAAGTCGTAATGTAACGAGAATAAAGTCATAACTTAACGAGAAAGAAGTCGTAATATTACGAGAATAAATTCGTAACTTTATGAGTAAAAAGGCATAATATTATGAGAATAAAGTCATAACTTTACGAGAAAAAAAGTCGTAATATAACGAGAATAAATTCATAACGTTACGAAAAAAAGTCGTAATATTACGGGAATAAAGTCATAACTTTACGAGAAAAAAGTTGTAATATAGCGAGAATAAAGTCGTAACTTTACGAGTAAAAAGGCATAATATAACGAGAATAAAGTCATAACTTTATGAGAAAAAAGTCGTAATATAACGAGAATAAAGTCGTAACTTTACGAGTAAAAAGTCATAATATTACGAAAGTAAAGACGGAAGTTTACGAGAAAAAAGTCGGAATACTACGAGAACAAAGTCGGAACTTTACGAGTAAAAAGTCGGAATATTACGAGAATAAAGTCATAACTTAACGAGAAAAAAGGTCGTAATATTACGAGAATAAAGTCATAACTTAACGAGAAAAAAAGTCGTAATATTACAAGAATAAAGTCATAACTTTACGAGAAAAAAGACGTAATATAACGAGAATAAAATCGTAACTTTACAAGTAAAAAGTCGTAATATAACGAGAATAAAGTCTTAACTTAACGAGAAAAAAAGTCATAATACTACGAAAATAAAGTCGTAACTATACGAGAAAAAAGTCGGAATACTACGAGAACAAAGTCGGAACTTTACGAGAAAAAAGAAAATAACACGTAAAATTACTACTTTATAATATTACGACTTTTATTATCATCCGCATGGTGAGAGCGACTTGTTGCGGGTGTTAGAGGCCGACGGGTCGCCGCTCATGTCTGCCGGAGAGGAGGAGGGAGCGTTTCAGGTAAATACAGGTATATTCAGGCAGACAGTATGAGGAAAATAAAGTTGTTTTTTTAACATTCCAGCATGTAAACGTGTTGTATGAACCTGAAAATGAGCACGATATGGGACGAATCATACTTGAATTACAATATGCTGAAAGGTTATTATAGAATTTTTGCCTAATGATGCAAAAAACGTTCTGTCTACTGCCGCTTTAAATGTCTATTAAATCATCTGTCCCTTCTAGTTTTGAATCTGAAATGCTCCGTTTTAGTGCATTTCAACGGAATTGTAATATTACGAGAATAAAGTCATAACTTAACGAGAAAAAAAGTCGTAATATTACAAGAATAAAGTCATAACTTTACGAGAAAAAAGACGTAATATAACGAGAATAAAATCGTAACTTTACAAGTAAAAAGTCGTAATATAACGAGAATAAAGTCTTAACTTAACGAGAAAAAAAGTCATAATACTACGAAAATAAAGTCGTAACTATACGAGAAAAAAGTCGGAATACTACGAGAACAAAGTCGGAACTTTACGAGAAAAAAGAAAATAACACGTAAAATTACTACTTTATAATATTACGACTTTTATTATCATCCGCATGGTGAGAGCGACTTGTTGCGGGTGTTAGAGGCCGACGGGTCGCCGCTCATGTCTGCCGGAGAGGAGGAGGGAGCGTTTCAGGTAAATACAGGTATATTCAGGCAGACAGTATGAGGAAAATAAAGTTGTTTTTTTAACATTCCAGCATGTAAACGTGTTGTATGAACCTGAAAATGAGCACGATATGGGACGAATCATACTTGAATTACAATATGCTGAAAGGTTATTATAGAATTTTTGCCTAATGATGCAAAAAACGTTCTGTCTACTGCCGCTTTAAATGTCTATTAAATCATCTGTCCCTTCTAGTTTTGAATCTGAAATGCTCCGTTTTAGTGCATTTCAACGGAATTGCGTTTCTAGGCAACAGTTTGGGTCCATGTTTACTTCCTGTCAGCTGATGTTATTTACATACACTGCAACAGGAAATAAACTGGCACACATTTAGAATGTTTGTTTAAAACCGTATAATGATCTATATATATATTTTATATTTGTGACATCACAAATGGACGGAAATCCAAACGGCTTGTTTCAAGCGCACAATTACTGAATACGGGCTGTGTGTATTTCTCCGTATATTTTAGCGTTTTGATGTTGATTGTTTAACAGTATTTATATAGCACTTAAACCTGCTTTATAATATAAAAGACATGAAAATCTCACTTTTTACAATATGGGACCTTTAAACCTGCAGTAGGCAGAATATTTTTTGGCATCATTGGGCAAAAAATCCATAATAACCTTTCAGCGTATTGTAATTCAAGTGTTCTGCACCTCCTCATGGCTCTGTTTTCAGGCTTTAAAACATCTAGCCTGTGACAGGAGACTTTGACCAACCAAGGCAAAAGTGAGCATGGCTCACATACCTCCACTCACTGCTTGACCCCTACTAAAGTAGAGCCAAAGGTTTTGCCCTTTTGGAAAAATGTCAACAATGTTGGGCACCCTGGACTTCTAACCCCCAAAAAGGCACAACTAGATCACACTGTCAACCATCATACCAAATTTGAAGTTCCTAAGTTAGATTGATAGATAGATACATATTAATAAAAAGATACAAGTAAGTAAAACAGAGTATAAAAAAATATACTAGATATAAAAATAACAGGAGATGAAGAAACTGTTAAAAATGAATATAGTGCAGGGTAACAACTGAGATACGTGACTATGAAAAATGTGAATGTAGTGCAAAAAGTGATGGATAGTGCTGGATAGTAAAATATAGGAGATATAGATATTAAGAAATGTCAAATATGGAATATAATGCGGGATAAGAACTGAGGTAGAGTTTTTTTTTAAAAAGTAGACTAAAGTGCAGAATAAAGCTGTACATTGTTTGTAGAATGCAGTAAAACCAGAAAGTAACTCAGTTTAATACAGTGCACTGTGTGCATTATCTGTCCTGCAGACCGTCCTCCTTTGTCCCCCTCCTCCCCAGGGAGGTGTGGGGAGGTTAAATAGTTTTCAAGTTCTACTCCGAACGAAATTGAAGTCGAAATAAATCATAGTTTTTGGCCAAAATTTCAACAATTTTGGGCACCCTGGACTTCTAACCCCCAAAAGACACAACTAGACCACACTGTCAACCATCAGACCACATTTGGAGTTCCTAAGTTAAATAGTTTCCGAGTTGCACTCCGGAAACGAAAATGTGAATGGATGGAAGGACGGACGGACGGAAGGACGGATGGACAGATGGACAGACACACTAATACTAATACTACTAATACTCATATTAAGTACAGAGTAGTAACTAAAGATGTCAAATACATTCAAAAGAGTAAAAAGTTTGTCCCTGGATTGTAGCTAGTAATTTAGATGTAGTAGCCTAAAGTAGGTCTGCAACTAACAATTATTTTCATTTGCGATAAATCTGTTGATTATTTTCTTGATTAATTGATTAGTTGTTTGGTCTATAAAATGGTGAAAAATGTCGATCAGTGTTTCCCAAAGCCCAAGATGACGTTCTCCAATGTCTTGTTTTGTCCACATTTCAAAGATATTCAGTTTACTGTCATGGAGGAGCAAATAAACCAGAAAATATTCACATTTAAAGGGACTGTTTGTAACTTTTTAAGCGTATAAATGTACCGGGTTGGGACACATGCAAGCTCGCATATGCGCGCTTGCGTGTGGCCGGAGTCTCTCCTCCTCTGCCTGCTTGCCTTCACTCACACAGCGCGCGTTCTCGCTGTCTCGCTCCACCTCTAGACGTGAACGCGCGCTCACTCCACACTGCAGAAGAGTTAGTTTAGCTCTGAGAATATCTAGTGAATGCACAGTGGACGTTTGTGCAGAAATAAATGCTGCAGCTCCTCCAGACCAACAGAGGTTTCCCGTGTCTTGTGAAGTGACGGGGCTCTGCAGCGAGACACATTATCAGTGGGTGCCGGTGTCTCCCTGCGGGCGTGCTCGGAGACGATAACGTTTCTCTTCCTGCTTCAGCCAGCAGGAAAAGCCAACACTAGGATCAGCAGTGATTCATGGAGAGGCCTTTGTCTTGTCAGCTAACATTACTGCCAAGCAGCTGAAATATAGAGTGATATTGTGGTTTTAGCTGACTTGTGTCACCTCACTGTTTTGAGCGATGCTCGTTCATGTCTATGTAGAGCGAGCAAGCGCGAGCCCGACGCTGACTTTTGTAGACTTAACGGCCACAGGTGTCGCTGTTAACAAGCATTTCTGAAAGTTACAAATAGTCCCTTTAATGAAGGTTTAAGATGTTATTATTTTGTTTGTTTTTCTGTATTTTAAAATGATGCATTAGCTTGTGAAAGTAAGAAAACTAATCTGCATTTTAGCTTTGTCCATCTGTCACCTCCACAAGGACCCTTATGAGACCTCAACTTGGGGACAAATGTGTGCCACTCCTGGTAAAATACATAAAACTATTCTTATTGCTACACTGACAGAAGCTGATTTATTGTATTTATTGTCCATAAACATCTGTCTTGTGAAAAAACTATGAAACATTTGTTCCTGCCAGTTTACACAGAGTACTATGGTAAAACATGGGCGCTACATCAGAGAGCTGCATGTGAAGCCTGTTGGGAAACTCTGTTTATCTGGTGAGTCTCTATTCTTATAAACTATCATCTTAAATGTGTGTTTTAGTGACTAACACTTATTCAAATAGTCCATTCCCATCAACATGTATCTGAGTGACAGCAGTGTTATGTAACGGTAATCCGTCATCTAGCTCTGTTAGCAGAAACACGAGGAGACCACTCATGTGTTAGCGAGCTAGCCATGAAGCGAAACTTCATTCAAAAAACACGTGTATTCAGTTTGACATAAAGCTCATGGACACATGTGATCGCTTCATAGATAACTACACACTGTCTTCTGATTGTTAGAGTCTAATGTTTAATTCGGCATACATTTAGGCCAATAAAAACGCTATTTATTTACACTTTTGATGATTTATATGCATGTTGAGTCCCCATCTTCCTTCGCTAAAATAACGTTAGCTCCATAAGGTTTTCAGCAAAATATATTTTAAACATTATTCTAGGTAGATGAGATGTATGCCGAACATAAATACAGACTATTATATTTAGTAAAATGGGTTAAACAATGTTTTGAAAGATGCACAGGTTTGTCACAAGCAAGATCTCTTAAAATGTCTAGATTGTTGAATGCAGTTTGGTGTGAAGGTTTTTCAAAATAAGAGAGAATGGAAGGAACAGGTTACAAGCTATTGTTAAGCCAAAGTAAAGACACCTTTTGTAAATAGCTGCTTGGAAATGAGTCTTTATGTTTTACACAAGCTTTGTTGTCACTATCAGTGTGCCACATGTGGGCTGCTGCTTGTGTTTAACTACAACAACATGTAATAGAGGCAACCACAAGGTGGCATGCTATAGTCAGCAGGGCCACCATGCAATAACAGCCTGGCAGACTGATGTTGAATGCAATCCTATGCATTATAACTGGTGATTTTTCCTGATGTCATTGATGCTACAGGTCTGTATTACACCAGCAGTCATCATGATAACTCCTGCATTTGACCTGAGCCAAGATCCAGAGTACCTGATCCTCAGCATCCGCGTGCCCTACACCAGAACATCAGAGTTTGACCTTTACATTGATGGAACAGATTTCAAGTTCTACGCCAAGCCATACTTCCTCAGGTGAGTTAACAAAAATACACATACAACTAGCCTGTATGAAAGAAGGGGATGATGAAAGACGTTAATTCATGGGGTGTCTCAATAGAAATAGTATCAAACACATAGGGTGTTTTGGTCTTTTGTTATGAGTGACTGTAACCATCTGTGTGTTGTTTTCAGATTATCTCTTCCTGGAAGAATAGTGGAGGATGGGAGAGAAAAGGCCAAGTTTGACATTGATAAAGGTAGGTCACATTATTATATGATGATAACGCATACAATGGCGGTAAAAACAGCGTGACTTGTCATATCAGATGTATGGTGATGTTATATAACAAAATGCTTGGTGCTGAGGTATTTCAGTAAATGCACTGACAGCTGTTGCATTAAGCGGAGCACAATTTTTGCAATATTGTGGCTTCTAAGTAGCAATGTAAATTTAGCATGCACACAACCTTTTTATTTATTTTTTATTTTACATTTTTGCAGTATTGCGGCTTCTAAGTAGCAATGTAAAGTTAGCATGCACAACATTTTTTTTTATTTTTATTTGTTTATTATTTCTTTTACATTTTTGCAGTATTTTGGCTTCTAAGAAGCAATGTACATTTACCATGCACAAAACCTTTTTTATTATTTATTTATTATTTTTATTTTTTGCAATATTGGGGCTTCTAAGTAGCAATGTAAATTTGCCATGCACAAAACCTTTTTTATTATTTATTTATTATTATAATTTATTTTTATTTTTGTAATATTGTGGCTTCTAAGTAGCAATGTAAATTTACCATGCACAAAACCTTTTTTGTTATTTATTATTATTTTCTTTTCTTAAATATTGCGGCTTCTAAGTAGCAATGTAAATTTAGCATGCACACAACCTTTTTATTTATTTTTAATTTTTGCTGTTTTGTGACTTCTAATTAGCAATGTAAATTTACCATGCACAAAACCTTTTTTATTATTTATTTATTATTATAATTTATTTTTATTTTTGCAATATTGTGGCTTCTAAGTAGCAATGTAAACTTTGCATGCACACAACTTTTTTTATTATTGTTATTTATTTTAATTTTATTTAATACAGGCAAAAATACACATAACAAACACGACAATACATAAATAAATAAATTAACAAGAGACAAAATAAAATTAATAGAATCCCTTCAGTAATTCAGATAACTAGGTTGACAGCACCGATACATTTAGAAACTGAAATATTCATATGACAGTTAGAGCGCATGAACAAGCCGTTTCTCATACACATTTCCAACACTCAACTTACCTTTTTCTTATTTGATCAAATATGATTCAATTAGTCTCTCAGGTTGCTCTAAAGTTCCTGCTGTTGATTAAAACTATGATGTGATTCACTGTCTGTCATCCACTGCAATATACTGTAGAATATCAGCATCACTATGTGAGCATTGAGCCAGAGAAACGCTGGAAGGCAAGAGAATTGGAGGATCTGATATCTTCCATTAATTTGATTTCTCTGTGTTTTTGTCAACACAATGACCCAGAAACAAGTAATAGGATATGTTTTTAAAATCTAACAACTGTTGTTTTTCCCTCCGGTGTTTGTCAGAATGTGCTGACCTTTCTTTCAACAAGGGAAAAACAGTTTTCCTGTATCTTTTTTTTTTCCTTTTAAGTTGTACAAATGCTATCTCAACATATTGAGCTGTATTTTATTACAGTCATCTGTATGCTGAAGAGGGGGGGATTAAAAAACAGTGTAACCTTTTATAGGATAGTTTCACAGTGAAGATACAGAAGGGAGCTACAGGGAGAAACAGAGACATGCTTATGATTTAAAACAAAGGTTCATAGCTGGGATTGAACACAAGCCTCCAGGAAGAGCGCCGGCCATTGAAGCAAATTTGACACAGTGGCCGAACCGTGGAAGCACAACTTCCGAGTTTGTCACATGGTGCCATTGGGCCCAAAAATACTTTTTTACATAGACTTACATTGGGAAAGAGACGTCTGTGAATCAACGAATAATTTTTTCCAAGTACAAACACTTGAATAACTCTTATTTAAATCATTAGGTCATAAAAGTTGTAAAATGCACTAATAGCCGTATTTTGTGTCTTAAAGCCAGCAGGATGCCTCAAATTTGTGTAATTACATACATTTGCATGAAGCAAGCATATTTGCCCACTACCATGTTGATAAGAGTATAAAATACTTGACAAATCTCACATAAAAAATGTGCGATTAATTTGCGATTAATCGCGATTAGCTATTTTAACTGATATACAGCCTTAATATTTAATTAAAATCAAATTAGAAACTCTAGACATCCTGTTCCTTATAAAAACCTAGCTTTGCATGATATTGTTGACCAGTCCCTCTTCTTAATTGACTGGTTCTAGTTGCAGACAGTGACTGATCCCCGGAGTGTCTTTAGTTTGTACTTCAGTCAATCAGCCAGAGCAAATTAACCAGCTGATCATGTTATTTCATCGGGGCCTCTGGAGCCATCTGTAATGTCACAATGATTACAAGCTGCCTTTAATATCTCTTCTCACAGTGACAGGGAGCTCATGTAGGATTGTCTTTAAATATATAACGAGCAAATGAAACGTACACTAGTGTCTATACACTACTGTCTGTCACTGTGATCTGTCTTTGTGTTGCACATAATCAGTTCTAATGAAGTTGTCTTTATGGGGACATCTGCCTTATGGACTCTGACACCTCGTTGCCCGTCTGTCAGCGTGGCCCCAGTCAACTCGCTGCGTCTAAATAAGCCTGTAACATCTGCTAATAAAGCTCCGCTAATGAGTGTCCTTGTTTAGACTTATAATGAGCAATCATTAAGATCCCTCTTTCAGGCTCTTTCATTCTGCAAAGGCCCACAACTCGAGCAATTAGTCAGCTCCCATCGTAAAGCACATCTAAGCTTTAACACTTGGGGGCATTGAAATTTTATGAGCTCTTCAGGCGACCATCAGATTTTCTCTGTGGTGCGGCCAAATCAGTGTAATCATCAATCATGTTATTGCCTGTTTAGTTTTAATAGTTTTTTAGTTGGTTTTTAATAGTATTGCGTGCACAGGTGGCCACACTGATTGGCTATTGTTTGTTATGAAGAGATAGTTACTTTCAAATTAAAATGTGTGACTGTACAAAAAGGCAATCAATCACGGTTTCTTTTAAACTAAAATGAGGAAACTGTGATCATTGACTTCCTACTGTGTTATGTTTTTTCTTGTCCTCTTCCTCCGACACTTTGTGAGTCATCAGGTCATCATCATTTCTGACGTATCGCAGGTCAGTTTCTAAAGAGCATTTAGTCATTTCTTTCTCAACTTAGTATTAGAATTAGCGATATGGCCAAAATCTCCTATTACAATATACTGTAGGTCATTTCATATCTCAATAACAACAGCTCAGTCAGTTAGGACTTGGCCCGGGACCCGGAGGGTCGTCGGTTCAAGTCCCCACACGGACCAAGCACGGAGTGTGGGCTGGTAGCTGGAGTGGAGTATAGTAGCTGCCCACTGCTCATAAAATACAAGGATGGGTTAAATGTAGTAGCTGAATTTCACCGTGTGCTGTGCAATA
The DNA here is from genome assembly GCF_043250625.1 of Sebastes fasciatus. Lineage (NCBI taxonomy): Eukaryota > Metazoa > Chordata > Actinopteri > Perciformes > Sebastidae > Sebastes > Sebastes fasciatus. Next base: position 5,196,301 of record NC_133795.1, read on the forward strand.
TGTACAATTTGTGACAATAAACATTGGATGCACATGTACAGGAATAGTATTCAGTTCACAATATTTCAAAAAGTAAGCAAATGCTCTCATTTGAGACGCTGTCACCAAATCATTGGTACAGTTAAATTACATTTCATAAATCACAAAGGATTATTCTATAAAGGAGCTCTGTAGTGGTTAATAAACATCCCTTCATCTTGCTGCAGGTGTCGTCACTGTTCGGGTCCCAAAGGAAACAGCTGGAGAGCACTTTGAAGGACTCCAGATGCTGACGAGTCTCCTCGCCCCAAAAGGCTCACGTTCAGCGAAACCACTGATCGAGGACTTAAGCACAGGTAAATCAAATCTCTACATCAGTTTAATTAAATAAATAATGAAATTCATCTGGAGCCAACCATAACTTCTTAACATTTCAAAGGATGCGGTGAAGGTGCGGGAGATGATGATGAAGAAGAAGATGAGGAAGAGTTTGACTGGCAGGTTGAGCAGGAGGTGTACAAGGAGAGCTCTGAGGAGGAGCTGAGAGCCCAGCAGAAATATGGCTTCGGCAATCAGAGGTCTGGAGTGTTCGCAAGATTACAGGTGAGGTCATCACTATAAACAGATTCTGCATTCACATGTAGAATCTGCAGGCATGGAACATGATTTTGGTACCGGAAGCGTTCAAGTTTCCATTTGTAGTCCTAGTAGTATTGACCGATCACGTTCGAGTACGCTTTGGTTGAATGCAGGGAAACAGTGGGTCCGCACAATTACCACGCTGGCGTACGCCTGTGGTGCGCCGAGTAGACAGAGTCTGCACACTATTTAAAAGGCGTATCAGCCGGCGCATACACCGGATGCCTCGCTCAATTCAAGTGGTGAAAGCAGCATGTACGCCTACCTCGATCACAGGGCTGATACAAACACAACAGGGTAAATCTTAATGCCAAGCAACAGTGCAATCTCATATTGATGAGTAAAGTCAGTATATATTTAACACACAGCAGAGCAGCCAGCAGGTGATTGCTGGTTTGATTTTTGTCTCTGTAGCATCGTTATCTCCTCAACAATTAATGACACAATAAACCTTGATCGCTCTGACAGATCCATGCTTTGTTTAAAGAGACGCCTCCTCCCGCCGACAAATGTCTTCCTCTCCATTTAAGAGGTATGCTCCTCCCTCACCGCTCATATCACTTCTTGCCGGATTGTGCCCCAGTTGTATGAAAAGGAGCGCACCCAGTCTGTGTGGAGAGTAAAAGAGGGGGAACCCATTGGGGAAATGCAGTCTCGGAACCCAACAGCTATCGTCTGATGATGATTTAACTTTTTAATGATTTCAAATTTGCTTTTAAGCTGGCTATTTGTGAAACAATCCGGTCGTACGCGTCATCTCTCAACTCCAGTCCTGCATCTTGCTAAACAGGCTTTAATATAATCCTTCGGTTCAACTCCTCCTTCTCGTCAATTTCCGTCCACTAAAAGTGTTTCTTTTTGCCACTGACAGGCTCAGATTGATATTATAAGAGTCTGACAAGATTATTGGAAAGGTTATGAAAAGTGTCATCCCCAATAGTCACTTAGACACAAAAACATCGGAAAATAGAGTCCAGGTTGAAAAATACCAGAGTTAAACTTCAAGATGACATTGCAGATTTAACATGTTGTGGTCTGTCCTGCCAGGAGGAACTGAGCGATGTGACTGATAACAAGAACCCAGAAGGAACGACAGCAGCCGACAGGAGGAAGGCACGGCTGGATGCAGAGGCATCTGCTTTTTCTCCCGACCATTACCTGTGAGTTTATCACAGTCAAATCCTCTGAAACACTAAAACATTGTTTTTTTGCCCCCCCCTCTGTACCGTCTGCTGACATCTACGTGTAATTTCAGGGCTGATATGTTCGAGGACGATGAGATAAAGGGGCTGCTGAAGTTCAGGCCGTGGTGGGAAAAGCTGAGTCCTTCGACGGAGCAGGAGGGAGAAGCTGGTGAGTTCAAAATATCCTTTTATAATCTTTAGGTCTTTATTTGTGCATGAAATAAATTAAAACAAAAAAGAAGAGATATATAATAACATAAATAAATGCACAGGTGGATTGAAAAAAAAATAATAGGAACCCACCTAACCTTGAAATTAAAGACAGCTATACATGTATATGCTTGCCACCAATTTACAGTTAATAGACATTAATATTTTTTGAAAATACTATACTACGACTTTTTTATGACTTTTTTCGACAGGCTTTATTATGACTTTTTTAGGACTTTTTTGACATACAAAGAATACTATTTCCAAACAAGGAATACCAAAAAAACAGTAGCATGAATTTGTGCTTTGTGCTCTTTTCTAGTGAACAGACAAATTATAGGTGAAAAACAAACTCAAAAAAATTAAATGATTTAATAAAAAGATAAAATAAAGGTTTGTCTTTGCAGTGTAATAAATACCACATGTTAATATAAATAATAAAACATTTCAGTATTTCAAGCAATTAAAAGTAACCAGTGAAGTAGTGACTGAAGGCTACCAGAAGGTGGCATGAATTTGCAGATAACTGAGGGCAATCATGCATTGTTTGATGATATTACTTTACCAAGTTAAAAATACTCTTATTTACCATTTTTACTATCCCCAGTAGTACTCCTCAAAAACTTCCACTAGTTAGTAGTATATATGTTGTTACTTGAAATAGTGTATATGCAGAGAAACGGGGAAAGTGTTGGCAGGGATTTATGCCTGCAGGGCGCAGACATTGTTCTCTGAAAATATATTAATTCCCAAAGGACACATGAGTCTTTTCACTGGCCTCTTCTGGAGGAAGGTCGGCTGGAAAGCAACAGAGCTGAGCTCCCTGCCAGAGCGCCTCGGGGCTCTTCAACAGGAAAGACACTTTCCATTATGAGAGATTGAACTTGGACCTTCCCTAATCACTACATCTCTCTCTGCTGCATGTTGACCAGTTTAAACATCTGCTGAGTTAGAATGGGACAACTCAGAAAAAAGACCAATAATTCTACCGTCTTGTGTTTTCAATAGGGCTGTCAATCAATTAATCGCATGATTGTCAATAGTTAATCGCGATCAATTGCAAATTAATCATATTTTTTATCTGTTAAAATGTACCTTAAAGGGAGATTTGTCAAGTATTTAATACTCTTATCAACATGGGAGCGGGCAAATATGCTGCTTTATGCAAATTTATGTCTATATTTATTATTGGAAATCAATTAACAACACAAAACAATGACAGATATTGTCCAGAAACCCTCACAGGTACTGCATTTAGCATAAGAAAATATGCTCAAAACTTGCCCCAAACTGCATGTGATTATCATAAAGTGGGCATGTCTGTAAAGGGGAGACTTGTGGGTACCCAGAGAACCCATTTTCATTCACATATTTTGAGGTCAGAGGTCAAGGGACCCCTTTGAAAATGCGTTAACTTTGACAGCCCTAGTCTTCAATATATTTTTTCCAAGGTTTTCTCTTTGCGTTAATGAGTTCCCATCCTTTTCAAATCAATGGCTCATTCACTTAGATTGAGACGTGCTGCTTGTTGGCTGGAGCTTCACTTCTCCTTTCATAGCAGCGATAGCTCGTGAAGCCCCGGCACTGCGAGAGACTATTTAATTGTGCCATCCGGCTCCTCTAACAGCCTGCTAATTCCAGCACTTCCACTGTTTAAGCGGACGCGTGGCTCGCAGCCACAGCTTATGTGTAGTGCATTGGGTGTCGCACTCCTGCGAGAGGATTTAGATTAAACAGATAGCATTATCGCAGGAGGGAGCGCTCTGCCAGGTCGCGGTCTCCACCGGCGTGAGGAGGGCCCCCCGGTCGTTGATGAGCAGCCATCAGTCAGCAATGCAAAGGCCATTAGCCGCAGCCTGAGTTTAGCCTCCGAAGACCATTACGGCTCCCCGTAGCCCCGCCGGCTCCCTCGCCTCATTCTGCATTCTAAGACAGAGTGCCTCAGTCGGGAGCCCGGGCGTAGATAAATGGGCCAAATTAAACTTAATGGCTTGATTGACAGGTCGAATAGCATTAGCCTCAGCCGAGTGTGAAGAATGGCGAGATTTTAAGCGGTTTGCCATCAAATCTCAAAAAGCACGCTCGTGATTTTTAACTGTTTGTCGTATATTTTTAAAATGGCGACCACGACTCCTCCATGTGAGACTTTTTTCCCCTCCTTTTTGCTTCTGCTAAGTCTGATATATATGTCACCTGACAGATGGTTGTGGACACAAGTGCTAATGAAGTAGAAACTGGCCCCTCTGTGTGCTCTCCGGTGTCGGGGCCAGGACACTGACAGGCCACAGCTGTCCACTGGAGGCCTGCGTTCACACACTGGTCCGGGCTAAATGGTGCTGACAGCTCCGTCTCTGTCTACCTGCTGCACATTGTTATGGCTGGCTGTAGAAATCTGACCAAGTTAGATACCCAGAGTTTATAATCTGAGCAGACTGCGTCGTTAAATATCCCTTTGATTTGATGCTTGACATGATCACAGTGTGTGTGTGTGTGTGTGCAGAATTCTGCCATCCAAGGTCGCATGCCGACCTTTTGCATTTGTGAAATTTTCGAGGAGCGTTTTCCAAACCCTCAGCAGTATTTCTGACAAAGCATATTTACTCCACGCCACCCGGCCATCTGGACCTGTAGAGAGCAGTGAAGAGCCAGGCTGCCGTTCCAACTGGAGGAATTAGGTCAGAAATTAATTTGCAATCAGCAGAAGCCCTCATGCGCTGTGTGCTAATGCCCGATAGAGCTGATTGGCTCCGTAGCGGAGATGAATGGACGTGCTGTTGGGTAAATCTATCAGGTCTGCTAACCTCCCCGTCACCGGTTTGGCTGCAGAATTAATGGAAAAGAATTAAAGCCGGGGGGAGGCAGGTTGGAGCAAATATGATTAAATTGAAGTTATTTTTATAAAACGGTCGCCATATCCTGACAGTAGTGCACGAGACAGGTAAATTTGAAAAAATCATGTGCCTCTGTGTCCTCCGGTGCTCCTAACGGCATCTGCAAGATTTCACAGACCGGAGGAAAACAAGCAGTAAGAGCAGAGCTGTAGTCTGCCGTCTCTGAGCAGCTGTCAATCACTCGCAAACTCCGATCAAACGGTCAAACTAGGCAGCGTTGATCAGATATGAATCAATATTCTGTTACTGTAATGCCTATTTCTCACCTCAGATGTTTTCAGAAACATCTTGTAGTGTGCTGTTCAGACACGGGTAGACTAGAGCCGATGATGCGGGACACTGTGGGAAAAAACTAGGCTTGGTGTCTTAGGGTCTTTTGGCATTGATCTCGATCAGATTTTAAAATTTCAGACACAACCCCGCCCACCAGCCAGCTCCTTGGTGTTGTCTAATGAGCTCCAGGCACTGTGGATCTTTGATGCGTTTTTTTACATTTTCTCTCCCCTGACCCCCCGGCATTAGAGTAACACAATATTGATTCATATTTGATCAGTGCTGCCTAATTTGAACGTTTGATCGGAGTTTGCAAGTGATTGACAGCTGCCTCCGTTGAATGAACAGCCAATAGGAACGCTCTTTCTTTCTGAAATGACCTGTGATTGGTCAAAGTCTCCCGTCACAGACTAGATTTTCTAAAGCCTGAAAACAGAGCCATGAGGAGGTGCAGAAGTCTAGTTTTCTCTCAGAACACTTGAATTACAATATGCTGAAAGGTTATTATGGAATTGTTGCCCAATGATGCTAAAAACACTGCCTACTGCAGGTTTAATGAGGAATATATCAGCATCATGAGTCCAACTTGCAAGAGGGTTGGTGCTCTGTCACCATTTAGATGTTACTATTATTCATTTTAAATATCAGTTTTTAATTGCAAAATCTGAGTGTTGTGCAACATCTTTCCTCGGAACAGACGGCACTTACAGTCGTTGAAATCTCCAGGATTATTTGTGTGTGAATGATGATCCACAAACACGCTTTTAGAAACGCTGCGTTATGTCAACATTTGTATACTAGATGCGTCTATTTTTATCCCTCGAGTGCCTGTGCGTCCTCGCCGTTCGCTTGCATATCTGTTTACTTGTGCTAGTTAGTGTGTTTAAATCTTCTCTCTGTGTGTGTGTGTCTCTGCAAGTGTTTGAAGAAGCGTGTGTGTGTGCAGGGCGCACGTGCACGTGTGTCTGTGTGAGTTCTGCTCAGCTGCGGCTCTCCCCCGCCGCAGCTGCACCGGCGAGGGACTCAGGTAGCGCCTGCAGGGAGCTAAAAGCTGACGTAATGCAGCAGGAATCTCCTTCCCAGCAGAGCCAAGTTCCCACTGCAGCCAGAGAGATCACTCTGAAGCGCTGTGTGTGTGTGTGTATATATTGAGTGTGCCCTTGTGTGTATTTGTGCAGTGCGTCTTGCACATACATCTCAGTGCAGGGACTCTCCTCTACTCATGCAGAGAGCAATTGCTTTCAGCTGTTTTATAAGCTGCTTGGAGAAAGAAAAAAAAGCAGTTGAGTTGCAGCGCGTTCCTCCTGCAGACATCCAGAGCGCCTTTCAATACCGAACGCCGCAGATAGCTTAAATGGGATTGAAGTCTGTTTGTGTCGCCCCATTAGGCTTGCCACAGATCCCCCATTAAGCAGATGTCTCTTTCAAAAGGTAACAGTTAGTGAATTTGCAGAGAGCGGCGAAGTAGAGGTTTTGAGATATTTTCATATGATGGAACTTTATATTTGTAGTCGCTCAGCTGTCAAACATGTCCAAACGGGATTGGCTTTACTAATTTTCCTAATTTAATATCTTCCTGTTTGGCCTGTTTTCCTTCTGCTCCTCATCAACTCCTCCTGTCATGTTGAGCCTCGACGAGGCACTTTGCCCCCAGCTGCTCCACTATAGCAGTTCATAGGCTAATGGTAGAAAACGTGTTTGTGAGAATATGTGTGAACCTGAAGCACAGGAAAATACATATAACTTTTAAAAATCATACTTTACATCACAGTTTTCAGGTATCCACGTTAGCGGTGTGTTTGCTCTGACGCTGTGTGGTTAAACTTTGTTCATACTCGCCGGAGGCACCGTGGCGCGGGCCTCCACAGATGGCACGCGAGCTATGAAGACGCACAAAGGCGTTTATGCTCAACGCGTTGTTCGCTGCAGGATTCTCTGAAACGCCAGAGGGCAAACAAACAAAAGAAGTCAACTACTGCCATAAAACCAAACTCCTCACTGCCGAGGAGGAGTTGTAATTAACTGTAAACTCCAGACATACTTTTATCACCTTTATACAATCCCTTTAAAAAGTATTAAATGTATTCTAATTAAACAAAGGTTGAAAGGTTTAATATCTTGGAAACAATTTGATTCGGCTGAAATATTTACTCCAATGTAGATTTCCCGAAGACTTCCTGCTTTTAAAGCATTTAAAGTCGTCTTTCTAATTCATTATTTTACTTCTTAATTTAAAGGTCCCATATCGGGCTCATTTTCAAGTTCATACTTATATTTTATGTTTCTATTAGAACATGTTTACATGCTTTAATGTTAAAAAAAATAAAGTATTTTCCTCATACTGTCTGCCTGAATATGCCTGTATTTCTCCTCCTGTCTGAAACGCTCCGTTTTAGCTCATTTCAGAGGAATTACGTTGCTAGGCAACAGTTTTGATCCATGTTTACTTCCTGTCAGCTGATGTTATTCACATACGCTGCAACCGGAAATAAACTGGGACACATTTAGAATTTATATGTTTAAAACTATATATATATATTATATATATTGTAGAGTTGTGACATCACAAATGGACAGAAATCCTGACAGCTTGTTTCAAAGGCACATTTTCTGAATACGGACTGTGTGTATTTCTCCATGGATTGAGCATTTTAGATACTTTTTTTACTTTTTAGTATTTATATAGCAATTAAACCTGCTTTATAATATATGATTGCTTTTATCCTTTTGTGGCAGTCATGTCTGAAAAGCCCACACGCACATAGCGGGCGCCTAGTTACAACAATTCAGATGTGCACAACCAAGCGCTTTGACAACTTGCGGAGCCTTTGCGCTTTACGCAACATACGTGATGATGTCAGTTTTGGCTCTCGTGCCGGGGACACCACGGCGAGGGAAAATCCATTTCATGCAGCTGTTTGGGTGCGTTGACTCTGTGGTAGAATTGTAGAATTGTTTAGTTTTAACGTTCAGACTATCACCTGCTCTTGATGTCGACTTAATGAAAGCCGCTCTGCACTCTGATGTGGAGATGGAGCCTCCGTCCCGCCAGTGTGATTAAACATAGTTGTGTTTTACACCTTTAGCCCTCCACTTTGTTCACACTTATTCCAAGCAATGTTTTGCCGCACAGCTGGACCGTGAGCTGCTCCTTCAGAGTGAAAACCACCTGCAGCTGGACAGTTGATCCTATTATATTACCATAATAATTGCATTTCAAGGTCGGACTACATCGATGACACGATGCATTGTGGCGTTAATGAGATTTGGAGACGGTATACTCTTCAGTTGGTGGACACGCAGGCTCTCCCACATAGACGTGCACACACATGCTACAAATCCAGGCTCCCTGCTGATTTTGGTGAGTTCACAGGAAATACCAGAATCTCAGTCCAGAGCGTTTAACCCTTCACCATCACGTCATTGTTTTCCAAAAGTGCTCTGTTCACACTAGAATGTGAAGTCTGTGTTTCAGCTTTGGATGTGAAATCAGTGGGTTTTTGTCGACAGAAGGACACAACTGAGAGAAAATGATGCAGATTCAGCCAGTTTGGTGTGGACGTCATCTTAAAGACGTAGGACACTAAACCTACTTTATTAAGCTGTTTTTATCACAGCAGTACCATAATGAAACATTAAGCCTTTTCTCTTGAAACATGATGATGTTTGGGTGGTGTGTTTGTCTTTGCATCAAAAGCTTCTGAGTGCAAACTAAAGCAGTGTATCGCCAGATTTCCATCAAAAGTTCCCGGGACTTTTACTCCCTGGAACTATTTTTCTAGGAATTAAAAGGTTCCTTCAGCCCACTGTTATTCGCGTTTCCACCGTGGTTTAAAGACCTACAATGATTAGGCAAAAGCTTTAGAACGTAACCGCCGTGAAACAATCAGAAAATAACTTTGTCTGTCTGTCATTCACAGCACCGCCGTGCTGTCTGTCTCTTCTGCCACTCGCCCTCGCAATCTCTCTCTCTCTTTCTCTCTGTATTAATGAGTCTCGAAGCCTTCAGCAAAGCCTGACTTTACTTTTAATGCTATCAAACAAAGAAAAATGTTCTCCCCTCGCCCTTAAATGGTCCTAAATCAATACTAGACTACTTCCTTGTTTTATGAATGAAGCGGTACAGTTGAAGCAGCGGCACTGTGTGTGTGTGTGTTTTACAAATCAGCGACGGTCATCCCTGCAAACTCCACCATGAAAGTCACGGTACTTTCAGAAAGTGCTATTCCCCAACCGGGGTATTTTTGGAGGTAAAATGTATAGAAGTTTTTATTGGACTTTATTAGTTGTAATCCACAGAAGACAATCCACAAATGTGTTCCATGATTTCCAAATATTTCACCATCCACAAACATGGATTTTTTGTATTTGTGTTGTGTAAAGTCACATCCACAAAAATAAAGGACGATTTGCAAATACGCATAACTCACTCTGTAAATACATATTTTAAGGTTTGCATGTAAAGTGATATATACGCATTTGTGCATCTATTTCTACACGTGGAATGATATTTGCGCATTTGCAGATTATGGGCCACATGACATTTGTAACTTTCCTCCTGTTTGTATACAGAATTTTGTCCGATTCGTACCACAGCAGATCTGTAGATAATATTTGTAATCCACAGAAGTCAGTTCACAAATATGTACCATGATCTACACATATTTCGCTACCCACAAACGTATTTTTGTATTTGTGCTGTGTAAAGTCACATCCACAAAAATACATGTTTGTTGATAGTGAAATATTTGTAAATCATGGTACACATTTGTGGATTGTCTTCTGTGGATTACAAATAATAAAGTCCAATAAAAACTTCCATAAAAATGTCCGCGGAACTTAATTTAGACCCTGGTCCCTACTGTCAAAACGCAATGCGTTTCCTCAAAAGGTTCCTAGTTCCGGGCCAAAGTTCCTGCGGTGGAAACGTGGCTAATGCAACTCCTCCAACCCCCTGACCGCCACTGCTTCTCACGCCCACTACAGGATCCTTTTGCAGTTCAGTGTCTCAAATACAACAAAGACTCGTGGCGACTTGAAATCAAACACTTAACTGTAAATTCCCTTGTTGTCGTGCAGCTGTGTCGTTCACCGCCGACGAGAAGGAGCAGCTGAGAAAATTCACCAACCGCTCCTACCTGCTGGACAAGACGTCCCGTCACCAAGTGTGGCTCAGCCTGGTGGACATCCTGCTGGCTTACTGCTACGAGGCGCGCTCTACAGAGGGAGAGCACAACGTGAGTGAGTGAGTGAGTGAGTGTGTGAGTGTGTGAAGAGGAGGCTCCTCCTGAGCAGCACTTAGCCTTGGATGACAAAGCCCTCTATCCTCAAATCCTTTAGACCCCCTTCCATTTCATTCAGAGCCTTAAGAGATTACCAGCAGATCCAAGAGCTCAGTCCGGGCCTCTTTGTGTCACTCCTCTGAGGTAGCTGCAGAGAGGCAAGGTGAGCGGGGCCGATTCATAGCATGCGTGAATGAAATACTGCTGATATCTGATACAGCAGAGAGCTGAATTAAAACAAAATCCATCATATGTAAATGGGCTATTCTAATACAGAGAGAGTCTAGAACAAGTCCCCTAGTTTGTTTCAAATCATTTGCAGCCTGCTCTTCATTCTGAACATGCTTTTGTCCAAGCAGAATTAATTATAGTGTATATTCCCTGTCTGTTATTGTTGTGGTGATAAGTGGTCCCCTTATTCATCTGCAGGTAGAGTCACCGTGGACCATCAGAAAACTCAGCGGGACTCTCAGCTGGCTGGAGGTGAGTGAACAAAGGACCAAATGATGTTCTGTTTCATCCCCATCCCTAGTTTCAACTAGCCAGCTAAGAGACTCATGCAAGGAGAGAGACAGTTCATGGTGGAAACAGGGCCTGATTTCCATTGAAGTGTATCCTAGTCAGCGCCAGACAGAAGGTTTTTGGAGTTGAGAGGTTTGCCTTGTATCTTGATAAATTTCTCTCAGAGGCAATTCTTTTAATCTTCAAGTAAAGGTTTATGTTGGAAAAGAATTGTAAAAAAAAGAAACAAAGTACAAGTCTACCTTATTCTGCCATTATTTTCTACAGTTTGTATTTCAGACTTTGAGATGAACTTTGTAAAAACATTAGGCCTCATGAAGGAAGCGATCAAACAAATTTCCTCTTATTTTAGTTCATAGCCATGATCTTATTTTGTTACTTAGTACCCGTTGATTTCTGTGACTCACCAATGTTTTCTTATTTTTGCTCTTCTCTTACGTTGAGTCACACCAGAGCGGCGTTAGGTGCTGCCAGCACCAAGGTGCCATGCAATGTCATTGAAAAGCTGCGGGCGGCCGCTCCCGAGCTCAGCGAGCTGCGGCCATTTGATTCTGCGGCAAAGTGCGGCCCAAAGTAACAGTTGGAAAAAAGTTTCACTTTTAGCGGTGAAGTGCGGCGATAGAATACCCACAGTACCCAATCGGTAAACACTAACATGTTGACCTGTGTTACAAAGAACTTCTTCTCGCCTGAAACACATGAACACGCCTCCTGGCCGCACAAAAATGTAATTATTGCGGCATTTCGCCGCTGCCTGGTGTGAATTTGGCCGTTAGGTAAGAGAACATTTTACGAGTGGTCAAGAGCATTCTTAACAAGATAAGAAAAAAACTTAGTTTTCACAGTCCACAAGTTTTTTGTTCAAGTTTTAAATTTGAGGAACATAAAGAAAATGCATGAATATCATTTATTTATTGTGTTTTAGAAATTCGAATGGATTATTAAATTCATGGGCTAAAGAAATACTATTGGTCCATTGATCCCAATTAAGACAATAATGGGATGATATTGCATGTGTTCAGCTTCTGAATGGCTTACGTACTGCTCTTTGATGCTTTTTGATTTTCCTGAAACGCCAGTACTGACGCTGTGGAAAGTCACATGTTTAAGTTTATTTAACAGTACCTCATTTCATAGATAGATAGATAGATAGATAGATAGATAGATAGTAACTTTATTGATCCCGAGGGAAATTCAAGTTCCCAGCATCACAGTTCCATAGTGCAAAACATGTTAGTAAAAAGGCAGTAAAAAAGTTAGTAGTGCAAAGTACAAAAAATATACCAGATATAAAAATACCAGGAGATGAAGAAAACTGTTGAAAGTGAATATAGTGCAGGGTAACAGCTGAGATATGGGACTATTAAACATGTGAATGTAGTGCAAAAAGTGCTGGATAATAGAATATAGGAGATATAGAGACCAGGGGATAAGAAATCTCAAATATTGAATATAATGCGGGATGAGAACTGACATACAGAGTTTTTAAAAAAAAAAAGACTAAAATGCAGAATAAGCTGTAGAATACAGTAAAACCAGTGTATATATTAAAAAGTAGCTTAGCCTATTAAAGTGCACTGTGTGCATTATTATCTGTCCTGCAGATCGTCCTCCTTTATCCTTTGTTTATATAGTGGGCTTTACTTGTGCTAATAATAAACAACTGGCAGAATGTCAGAAATACATATCTCTTTTATTATCCTCTCGTAATTCATGGCTCCGCAGCAGCACTTCAACGAGCTTGTTTTGACTGGCAGCGGGTGGGTTGGATGTATTACAGGTTGGATGTGTTATAAAATGATTAGAGAGACTCTTGAGGTGATTATTGACGTGTGAATGCGTCTGTGAGACTTTTCACACATGGTTTCACTCGGTGTAAATATGTTGACAGTTGCATCGGTGTTTGAAGACACATTAGAGACTCTGAAGTGAACAGTCCAGGTCCAGGATCTGTTCATGTCACTAACACGAGGCCTGCTATGCGAACTATAGGGAGTTGTTAATCGTTAGAACTTGGATGGTGTACAACAGCGGTAACAGGTGTTCCCAATTCAAAGAGCAAATGATAGGGTGTGTGTGTGTGTGGTCTGTCTGCTCACAACCTGCCACTAGACAGCCAATTGAGTGTGCAGCGTGTGTGTGACTGGCATTAGAAATAGGAGTTCCCTGATGTTGTCTAACATCTTACCCCATGTGCACAATAGCAGGACAGATTTTAAAAATTGAATTCCACTGGTGTTTTTAGATAATTTCCTAGAAGTTTGCTTTCCACATTGACGAGCCAAAACAGCAGGAAATGGTTAAATCTCTCCCTCCTGCTGGGGCGATGATGGCTGTATTTAGGGCTGGTGTTTGAAAGGATACTTTATTTTGACAGTCACTGTTTGGTCCCGGCTCATTACACCTTTTATTCTGTTGTTTACTGCTCTCTATTATCACTTATTTTAGTATTTCTGTTCAGTCAAACACACAATTCAGTTGTTTACATGGTGATTACATTTTCCTTTTGTTTTTTTTAGATGACTGCACAAGTGTTTATTCCTCAGTGAAAACATGAATACAGATTCAATTTGATTCTTAGGGTCTGTTCCAAGAAGAAGACACTGAGTAATCTGGATAATTTTCGTTGAGTAAAACCTGACCTGGACGTTGTTACAGACTGGAGGAGGATCCACAGTTTACTCAGCACAGTTATCCAGATTACTCAGTGCACCAGCTTCTTGGAACAGGATCCTGTATCGTGAGAACAATATCTTGACGTACAGAATGATTAATCACGGGGATGGTGGCGACAGAAATTTGGCTTCTTAACATTTCTGAGATGTAATATCTTTTGCAGGAATAGTTTTGTGAAAGTGTGTTTTTTCTCTGTCCGTTCTGCAACGCTGCAGTATTGCTTCAAATCCCTCCACTCTAGGAAGCTGAGTGTGGAGGTCACGTTGTAGAGGAAACCATGCGTTTACAGTAACCAGTGCAATGCCCGTTCGGAACGGTTCCCGGGAATTGCTGCTTGCAGCGTTCTTGAGAAACCGCTCAGCGCTTGTTGACTCCAGGGAAGTGAAGAAGAGTTTGGTTGTAGCGTTAGTATATCCAGCATCCAGCAGCATGCTCGACTCAGTCCTTAGAGCCCTGAAGCCCTGCACCCGCTTCTGCATAGAGCACCATTCAAAGTATTCAAAGTTTATTAATATTGAACCTGTTCCTCAAAACCACCAGACTCCAGTCAGACAACAGTCATTTCACCTCGCACCTCATCATTGTAAAACACATTCAACCTTGACAGAAACCAAATAAAACTTTCATCAAAACCGTCTTTGTTAGACTTTCCACTGTTCCAACGATCAATAGTTTGGGAGTTTGAAAGAGAGACTGAATAAGTAGCAGATATAAACAAAAAGGAGAAACCACCTCAACATTTTCACTGTTTTCTAACTCCGCTTCCGGTGCTGGCCGGCCGGTGCGTCTGTGACGTTGAACATGACACACCAGGAAAAAAACACAGAAAGGCCGGTGCAACGGCACGGCATACTCGCAATGGGAAAGGAGTCTTTCGTCTATATATTTAGCGTATTTCCCGTGTTTAAAAAAAACTGCATACTGTATATGCACTGATTTTGATGGGAAAGGGAGCATTTCGGCAAGAAACATTTCAATGGTAGTTAACGTCCAACTCCAAATGTATGCAGACTTGTACCTTCGACCTTTTATCAAAGAACCAAATATTTTCTAACGCAATTCTTAATCTTTTGTACTCATAGTGTAACTGGCACTTTCATGCTGATCCGAGCTGTAGAAGTGCTCTACCTGTGAGTCGTGGGACTTTTACTTTGGGAGCCAGGGGCTCTCGAAATAGCTCCTTCCACTTCGCAACTCTTTCTCTGAAGCCAAGGAAGCCCCAAAGTGTAGACACATTTTTTAGGAGGCGCATGTTATGACGTAGCCTCTGAACGAACAACCATAAATCACATATAAGCTGACACTTATTAGCAGTTAATGAAGGCTTTTGTTTCTGTAGACCAGGCTTAGTGCTCAATACTGTTGCATTATTATTCTATTATTGTTGGTGCTCAAGAGCGTTGTGGGTTGTTGTTGTTGCCAGTAGTTTCAGGCTCTCAGTGACAGCAGTTCCTAGACACATTTGAATAGAAGATCCTTCATTAATGCCACATGTTTGAGCTCACACACACACTACACTACAGATGTGTCCCTGAGTGACCTCATTATGTGTTGGGCAACTCAGTCTAATTATAAACGAGCCAATGAGGCTGCTCGGTGGGAGTTTGGTTGCCTCGACCTTGACCGCAGTTTGCTGTCTTGCCGCTGCGGTGACTGTGGAGTAAAGAACAGTCTCCACCTGCCTGGCAGCCCTTTACTGCTCGTCAGTCAGCCGGCAGAGCTGTCGGCTCCTATTGACAAGCCACCTCGCTCAATCCCCCCCTCCGCTCCCCGCCTCCTCCTCCTCTTCCTCCCTTCACCTTGTGCTCTACAATAGATTCCTCTCTGTCTTTGACTGCCTGTCTGTCTGTGTGTCACCGCTGGAATCAGCCCTGCTCCCTCACTCCATTCTCCCTCTCTGCTATCTCTCTCTTTTATACTCTCACTGTCTATCTCTCTTCCCCCGCCTCCCCCCCCTACAACCCATCATCCCGCCCCTCTCCCCCTCCATCTGCTGCATGTTTACTTGTCCTCAGCCGACTGCGCTGGTGTGACTATGCGAGTCCTCTCCCCTCCCCCCCTCCCACCTCCCTGCAGCAGCAGACCTTATTTACACTCTAAACAAGCCCGAGGGAGAGCATGATCCCGGATGACACGTACTCGCGGAGCTCGCAACACGTCCTTAACGAGCCACAAAAAGAAGAGAAAGAGAAAGAAACGTGAGATACAAAAATCTCTGTTTCTGTCTCCGGGCTGCGTGTCCATTAGTGCGGAGAGAAATCTGAGAGTGGAGGCAGTGATTAAAGAGAAGCGAGCTGCAATTAACAGGCCGGGGCTGCAGAGGTGTTTAAGAGTTGTGAGCCCCCTATTTTGCCAGCTCAATAAATGAGTTAGGAGTAATTAGCACACCAGCGACTGCGGTGCACACCAATGGGAGCCGGTCTTTAAAAAAGAAAAGGAGAGGATGAAAAATGTTCATGGGCTGAAATATATGACCGAACCAAACCTGCACTGTCAGTTTCATCTCCATTTCCTTCTCTTATTGAATAAAAACGTGGTCTGTTTTTGTGCCAGATAGCTTTCTGAGTTTCATGTCCTCGTGTTTTGCAGACGTACGGCTCCTTGCAAGACGTCCTGGTTTCATTTGGACGGAGGGTTTTGTGCTACCCACTCTACAGACACTTCTCCATGGTTTCTGCTGCTGTTCGTGACACAACTAAGATTTTGCAGTCAGGTGAGTCAAAAAGCACTGCACCATCAACCCTCCAACACACACACACACACACACACACACACACACACACACACACATACGTACATCGTGAATGAAAGATTTGCCTATGCATCGCAATTTTCCGAATTGATTTTTTTAATGCCAGAATCGATATATTTGCTTCATTTGAGTCTATGCAGAGGTAGAAGGAAGTTACGGCTTTTATTGTTGCAGTCTGAGTAACGTGACGTCATATCCGTTCCGTATCCGTCAACCAAAACAAACCGCAGCGAGCCAAAATGAGAAAGTAGGAAACGTCGGAGGTTGCGCGTGGATACGACCTGCACCCTCACATTTTAAATCCAACGTGGTAAACACTACACATCCAGTAAAGGATGGAAACACTTTGGGTTTCACACATCGCCAGGAAAAGCAGAGCTAGACATCACGGCTGAAGCTGCATGCTAACTCTGTCACGTACAGGAAACGTTATCGCATCGCGGTAATGTGCGGTTGAGCCGGCTGTCGCTTTCATCTCCGTGGTCAAGTGGGCCGACGCTACAACTGTAAAGCACCCATATACTGACATTAATGTTAAATGCATTCAAACGGCCCGATGGAGCTGACTATGGATGTATAAAGAGAACGGAGCTGACGGGAGAGCTCGAGACGGACTTGGCGAAGTTAGCGGAAGTATGCATGTGTGACTACGTCCGGTTTTCAAAATAAGGTGTTAACAAAGGGAACTGTATATACAAAATACATATATGTAAATAAGATTGATTGATTATATTCACCAGAAGTATAAAACATTACGTGCAATTATATAAATTAAAAAGAAAATGCCACTAATTTGTGAGGGAAATGTCTTTATTCTTTGATTTTTTTAGGATTGCCGGAAAGAATTTAGTAAATAATTGCTGACAATGACTGATATATTTGACTTCAGGACATCTCTGACTACATACATGCTGAAAATCAAACATTTTTACAGTATTAATTTAGAGTTTTTCCAAAGTAAAAGTCTCTAGAAGTGTATTATTCAACTTTTTCCCATGGTCTAGTGTGAAAAAAGCATCGTGACAGTATTGAATTGGGAGATAGGTGAATCGTCCCAGCCCTACTAGAAAGACATCTTGACTTTTTTAGCAGGGTGCTTTTTGCGGTGCATTGTCGAGCAGAAGCAGCCTGCTGGACCGACCGAGTTCGGAGAAAGTGGCTCATGAGCACACTGTGTGTTTTGAGAGTAATATTCCTCCAGCCAAACAAGAGAGTGGCCCCACTCCCACCTCCTCCTGGGAGCGAAATGTGGATTAGTCGAGAGCGGACTGTTGACTTTGATATCTCAAAGCCCGGAGTAATCTTTAAATCAAAAGCCCCCACGGATAGATGAAACTCAGCAGTGTAAACACACTCGCAGGATGTGTGAGGGCCAAGATTATCCAGCTTGTGATGATTTTAACGCTGGTAAATGACAGCAAATTAAAGGCCTTTTAAGCTCCAGATTAGCATTTCCGCGCCTCATTAAGTAGGAAGATGAGTTGATCAAAAGAGCCAGGGAAACGGCAGTTGGAGTCTCTCTTTCCCCTCACCTTCTTTCTCCTACCTCCGAAACACTCTTTCCGCAATAAGGATGAAATTATATCACTCTTGTTTTTCACTCACGACTCCCAACATTCATTATTTGCGAGCATTAGGGAAGTGTGAGTGAAAGGGCTTTTCCTTAATGAACTGTAACACTGCAGTAATTCGGCCTGGCGTGTGTCTGAAGGCGTGTTTCCTCCCAGCATTACTTTACACACTAATTAATTTGTCAGGATAAAGCAAATGGAAATGCACGCTCCAGTTTTGAGGCACTTCATTTAAGTGGCCGTGAAAGCAAACATTCATAGGTATTAGCAAAACAAACCCATTAACGGCGGCGCACAGGTTGGGGCCCTTCGAGGAAATGTTATCCGGGGGTAAATATTTGAACAGCCCTCAGGAAGCAAGTGGAGGAGCTCCTTGAGAATACTCGCTGTAACTAAAGAGCTACTGGGCAGGTAGAGGAGAGCGGGGGGGCGACTTACCTACCAGATACTCAGAAGGCTGCGGTTGCTCAACCGGTAGCGGGCACAACATGACTGCAACTTCATTGCAAATGAAGATTTAAGGACCAAATAATCACCTCATTTGCATATTTATTTTGGACCAAAAGTATTGGAATTGTGGATAACCTTGTTCGATAGCTTTCCGATAATAAAAAAAGACATACTGTTATATGTTTAAATTTAAAGAAGATATCTGTGTCTTCAAGGGACTCTATGTAAGAATCAGAAACATCACACGGACAACAGAGAGATCGGATAGAACCTAACGTTAACGTTCTGTGTTGATCCAGTTTGTGAGACTGAAAAATGACATCAACGGGGGTCCGAGTGTCACGTGAGATATGTATCATTTATGTATTTATGCCTCCGCGCCGGCGACAGCCTTGGCTGGAGGCATTATGTTTTCGGGTTGTCCGTCCGTCCAATACATCTGTCCGGTCCATTCTCGTGAACACGATATCTCAGGAACACCTGCAGGGAATTTCCTCAAATTTGGCACAAATGTCCACTTGGACTCAAGGCTGAACTGGTTCGATTTTGGTGGTCAAAGGTCAAAGGTCACTGTGACTTTATGTCCGTCCCATTCTGGTGATATCTCAGGAACGCCTTGAGCGAACTTTTTCAAATTTGGCACAAATGTCCACTTGGACTCAAGGATGAGTTTTGATGGTCAAAGGTCACTGTGACCTCACAAAACAAAGTTCATATGCTAATTATGACAATTTTAAACAAATGTCTAATAGGACAAAATGATGAAGTGGCAACATTTTGGACAGACATGAATGTAAACTGCAACTTGACTGGTTGTTGGAGGAAAACACCCATGAGGCGGTAATTGCAGTTTTTCTATAATAAGATATAGATTCCAAGCTGGAGGAATATTAACCTTGACGCACCAATTGAAATGGAAATAAAGCGTGAAATGGGGGGAAACAACTATCACTGTGCTGCCTCTGTAGTTTTTGGAATTTCTGCATTTTTGTCCAGAAGACACAGCAGGCTTTGTTTTTGGTCCACTTCACACCCACTGCTACATCTATGCAAGCCTGCTCATTCAGCAGCTATGAAAGAATTGCTGTTATAATTACTGGATAACCTGCTTTTACCAAATTAACACACTTGCTCAGCTCTCTTGGGCATCTCACCAACAATATCAGTGTTGAACTGAGAGCAACCTTTGGCCCTGATTTTCTACAAACAGCTCATGAATCTTTTCTGTGAAAAGCGAGTGTGTGTTTTTGCCTAAACATGATCCAAGTCCTGAATTTGAGGGCAGAGTTCCCTGCATACGATCCCATGCTTAAACGAGAACCAAATGTTTGTTTAAGGTTTTCCTCGCTGGGAGTGCGCAGTTTATTTTGATTGGGCTGGAATGTCTCTGGACAATGCCAACCGGCTCTGCGGAGGTGCCGGGGAGCATTTTCTCTTCGCCCTCGGAGGACTGTCGGCCACATCATAGCGCTATTTATACGCCCGATTGGAGGGAGAAGTGTTGTGGCGGTTTGGCTCGCTGTGGGCTTCAGGGAAAAGTCATTTGTCAGAATAACAAATTGAGGTTCTGTGTGATGCGTGTGTGGTGCTGAAAGCTAAAACGATCAATGAACATGTTTCCAAAGTGCAGGTGTCGACCATAAACCATGTCACATGCAGCGTAACAAAAAGCTCCCATGGTTAAACATGTTTGATAGTTTACATACTTTGGTTGGCAGAATATTTATTTACATAGTTATTAAGCTTCTGTAACTAATTGCAATCACATGCTGAAAGATACCACAAGGAATCCTGTGCACACAAAATCCACATTAACTTAGCTTAAGCGTGCACTGTGTAAGATCTGGCCACCTGCTCCATAGGCAGTATTTTATCTTTACTACTGGGTCCATATAATTTGAATTTAGAGTCATCAGTTATGAAAATACAAAAGCCAACGACTAACTAACAGCAGAGCAAGAATATGCAAAATTCAACCAAACTGCTGAAACTCTGAGAGCCGGTCAAAATAACGCTGCTGTCTTATGATATTCACGCGTGGCGTCGGCCTATAGTTTACGTTAGCCATCTTTGTGTTTTCTATGGTACGATTTGATAGTTTGTTTATTGGATTAAATCCAAAGTGGCAGAAACTCCAGCAGCGGGAGTCACAGCGGGATGGTGGAGCACTGAGTCTAACCTGTGTAACGTCAGCAATAGAAGGTTTTCTGATCCAGCGAGGATTCGGGAAGGTCCCCAAGATCAGACTCCTGGCGCTGGGGTTTGCACCGCTGGCTAACTGCTAACTGAAAGTCGAAGGTTTCGGGGAGGACGAAACGAAAACAACGTTTTCTTGTTTCTGCCATCTTTAATCTAATAAAGAAACTATCAAAACATGCATTGACCCTGTACCTTCAACGTGATTGACAAGCCCTCGGGGCAGCTCTACTTCTTCGTCCTCTAATGTTGGACTGAGAGCAGGCTAGATGCTACAGTGACTCACTAACACCTCTAGAGGTTTAAAGGGACTGTATGTAAGTTTTTACACATATAAACGTTTTTTAAACAAGTTGTAACCAAATGTAAAAAATGGGACCTGCCATGACTTTCTGGGTT
The DNA here is from genome assembly GCF_043250625.1 of Sebastes fasciatus. NCBI lineage: Eukaryota > Metazoa > Chordata > Actinopteri > Perciformes > Sebastidae > Sebastes > Sebastes fasciatus. The sequence continues at coordinate 5,217,325 of NC_133795.1, forward strand.
TTCTCCATCAGTCTGTAGACAGATTTTAATGTGAAGAATGCGGGACGTTTTTTTCCGGGAAAATCCAACGGATGTGACGTCATGCGTGCCTTTATTTTCAGCTCCGCTACACGGCTAACAGTGTGCAACCAGAGCTAACGTTCGGTTGGGAATGGAGTCCGCTAACGCCAACAAATGACCAACCCCCACCACAACTCAGACACAAACACAAACACAAGCACAAGCACAAGCACAGGGGCGAGCAACAGGACGCTGACTGTCATTGACAGTCCGCAGGTGTCACTGTTAACAAGCAAGAGTCCCTTTAAGTGGTATTACAAGACAGCACGGGCAGGGGCAAGCTGATTAGCACGCTCATTTCAGTAGATATATCTATAGAACAATACATAGACGTCTTTGACATAACCTCAACAATATAACCTCTTCGCATTCTGTAAATAATGTTAGTTCTTTTTTTAATATTTTAAACCAAAATTCTGGTCAGATCCTACACATTGCACCTTTAAGTCTGCCTCAAAACAGTTTGGTACCTTTTTGCTTTTTCAAGTGTTCTCCATGACATTGTTTTGACACCTTTTTTGGTACCTCTTGTTCTACATAGATGATGTTGTGTTGTGTACTTCTGGTCGGTGTAGACAAAACTATAAGCTGTATCTGTATCTGTTTATCTAAGTTGTTAAGACATCGGCTCACCCACGTCACCAACGAGCACAGATTTCCTCAAAAGCACCTTTTTGGACCGCAGGAACTATGTAGATAGCTGCAGTTTTATGTGCCAAAGTTTTGAGAGATGTATCTTGATTTTTCTGCCGCCTCCAAACCAATCCCATGGAGGTGAATGGAATTTTTTTTTTTTTGGTGCTGAAAGCATCAAAAATGTAGTTTCATAAAATGCACAAATACACCTTGTTTAAGCGGGAGACATTTGCATTCAGGATGGGGGAACAAACGGTTTTGTTTGAGCATGAGCCAAGCAGTATCACATTTGTCTATAGCTGTGTCCATATTTCATTACATCACGACATGCCAATTCTAAGCAGGTTTTTGAGAAGTGGCAAAATTAAATCTACTGGAATAGTTTAAACGCTTAAGCTGTGAGTCAGAGTGGGTGGCGAATCCATACCTAGGAATCGTCACGATAAGATTGCAGCTGTGTTATACGCTCTTGTTTGCTCGGCTCCCTCGGGGCTAGAAAGCTTTGACAAGTTGACACTCATTCGTTTAAGACCAGACAAGATTTTTAGGGAATTATCTTCATCTTCATGAGTGCTAGACAACAACGGAGACATTTTAAAGCTTCAAGCTGTATAGTTAAGTGACCTATATTGGACTTAATGCCATGTACAGTTAATTACCTTGGAGGATTTAATTATTGATTTATTTAAAAAAAATAATAATCAGACCATTATGTTTGTCAGATCACAACGATTCAGATCAGCACCATAATGATGCAGCATGGGCAGACTTGAATGGCTGTCAAGTGGAAAAATCATCAGAAACATTCAGCGCTATTTTCGACAGATCAAGGCGAACACATTTTTGACAGAAAGTCTGAGCAGAGCCACCATTAAATTGACAGATCGAGTGCCAAAAATAGAGTTTGTCTTCTTTGGCTCTTTTTGTCTCAGACGTACCACATCTTAACCAGGAACTCTTCTTAAACCGCACGGATCAAATTACTCTGCAGCTCGCTGGGATTTTCCTCTGATCTCGTATACCTCGGCTTTTATGTATGGAACAATGACTGCGAGCCTTTAGATGCACGCTGCGTCTCTGCCAGCAGCTGAAGTGCATTGTCATCCTTAATACCGAGCACGAATAACACTGTTTTTCCATTTGCCTGCCACGGTGTGTGTTTGCTGTGCCCAGGGAAAGCCTGTGTCCTCAAATGCCTGCTGGATATTCACAAAGTGTTCCGAGAGAACGAGCCGGCCTACATACTGAACGATCTGTACATCACCGACTACTGCATCTGGATCCAGAGGGTCAAGTGAGTCCAACAACACACACACAAATAAACCCATGTGCACACACCTCAGAGACCTTCATCTTCAGAGAATTACTTTCAGTGCCACTCAGCCCCCATGATGCATCAGCGCTTTAGAGAGGAGAGGATTAGACGAGTCATTTGTCACAGCAGGTCCAATTCAGTGACCGAGCCCAGCGAGAGATGCAATCTCCGTTGTCTCCATTATCATGCGTCAAAAGTACCATCAGCGAGTTTTAAGAGTCACTCAGCAGATTCACTCCGTATGAAACTTTTAAGAGCACACATGCGTGTGAAGCTTCTCACCATCCTCCAGCATCACAAGCCAAACACACAAAATCTGCCCTTTTCTTCTCCATATGATATAGGTTCGATGGCTCTCTCTCCTCCTACGACTATATGTTCTACAATTACTTACACATTTCAAATGTGAAGCCTGCGAGCACATTGCTCAGTAATGAGCTCTGTTTTACTCTTGGCCAGGGTTCAGCCAAGTGGTGTGCTCGTCTGGAAAAAGCCCAGTTGAAAAATGTGTGCCTGATGTTGTAGGCTCGGCGCCCAGATGCAGACACGATAAAAGGTCTGCAGGGATTTAGTGCCCCCCCCCCACCCCTTCCTCCCTCTCCTCCTCCTCACATTCTCATTTCTACATTTTTCCAACAGAAGTCTTGAATTGTGCTTTTAAAAATGCTACGGGTGCAGGAATCTTAAATGCACAATATGTCATTTTCTGCCACTAGGGGTCTTCCCCTAAAAACAATAATGGTACATGTCCACATGGGCGTTTTTGGATGCTGCAAGGGATAGCCTCTAGGCACCACCTGATTGGACGAACGCTTTCACTCTTGGGCTGCTGCTCCCAGCCAAAGAGTATAGAAGCAAAGAGATGAATCTCCAGATTTTTTTTGACAACAGCCGCTGCCGCCATTTTGGACTGAAAAAGCTCATTATATTTATAATATTTTATTGTTCAACACTGGCCATTTCGGTAGAATATAACAATAAAATAGAAATGATTTTGTTTTACTTTTGCACGGCCCTTTGTAGGCGGACGTTTTGCTGCCGTCCGGTAGTCGCTTTCAGTCCAAAATGGCATACCTTTGCAGCTGGCCGCTGGTGTTGCAATGGAACGAACAATTGACTTTCACTTCTTGGCAATATACATTCTTTGCCCTCAAACCAAAACCAATATGGCGGCTCGTCTGGAAACGTATTTCTCGTATATTACGAAAACAGTTCAGCGAAATGTGTTTCTAAAAAAACATTTGATGTGAGAAATAAGCCGTGCACTCGCTGAATCTGTCTTCATTTTAGATCGACAACGGTTAGTTTAAAAGTTTTTGGGAGTTTCCAGAGTCGTGCTGGACGCCCCTAATTTGCATAAAGTAGCCTAGACCTCAACTTTATGCAAATGAGGAGCAGGCAACGTGACGGCCCGTCTCTCCAAACGTACTGTTACGCTACCAGAATGCATTGCACGGCTGCTTACATAGACAATGAATGGGAAGCGTGGAAAGGACAGATCCTGTGGATACGTACCGTAACAAAAGACGGAGAGAGCAATAGAGCAAGACACAAGTATATACTATAGTAATAGTGCGTGTGGGAAAGATAGAGGAAGATCTTAAGTATCAAACAAGACCTTTTACTATAGGATAATAATCCGTTGTATTTTCCAACCACCTTCTGTCTACCTTCTGTTTCCAACCTACCTTCATGTGTATGTGAACGGTCATGTCAAATGCATTTTCGGGCGTGTTAGTATGGACGGAGATTATTCCCAAAACGGTGCTAAAACGCTTGTGTGTACGAAGATGTTAGTAGTGTGGATGTTGCCCGATTTCCTTCATCCGGTTAAAATATATGGTTAAAAACATTGTAAAAATGTAACTTAAAACTGGATAAAAAGTCCATTTATGACAGCTTCTGGCAGACAACCACAACGCTGATGCATGCACAAAGGGGATATGACGCCATTGACAGGCGACCAAAATATATAACATAGGTCTAGTCGTTTTTTAGACATTTCAATGCGGAAAAGTTACATATTATATCTTTTAATGGTTGGGAAAGCTGTCTTTCTTAGAAGACACAATTGCACTTTTTTTAAAGGGTGCAACACAGTAAGATAGAGGGATCTTACTGTTCGCACACGGAGCTTCTGTCAAGTCACTGAAAGACTCAATCAGTCTCTTCTTTCCGGAGGAGCGCTGCCTCCCCTCCCTTCTCCTCCTCCGCTGTACACTGGAACTAAATGTCAGCTTGACCTAACATGCTGACTCCTACTTCACCCTGCATCGATCATTAAATGGATTAGCTCGCGCTCTCGCAGCAGCGACCTGTGATTGAATTGTTACATTTCCTTTTTCTGTTTTTTTTTTTTGCCTGTCAATAAAGGAAGAAGTTCGCTTTTTTTTTTTAATCCTCTAATATAAGCTGTCATGTAATAAAACCCACTTCTATCTCCAACCACTTTAAAGAGCAACCAGTTCACTTTCAGTACGGGTCTTCCATGCAGTCTTCACTTGTGGTTTCTGAAACTGTTCCCGTGTTGGGAGTGTGACATTAAAAGGAGCCTGCAGTCAAAATGCAAAGCAGCGCAGGAGAGAGCGAGGCGTGTTCTCTGAGGTTTCGGAGCGATCGCGGTTTCCACAGACCAACCTCCGCCCGTCATGTATCCGGTTTGTTGTGGCGGCCCCTTTTGTGTCGTCTGACAGGTTTGATGACAGATAGCGTAGGCGTTGCTTTCTTCAGTGCGAGATATTCCCCTGCTCGCACGGGATTTGTCATCCTCCGCTAAGTGAGTCGCCTCTGGGAGCCGAGCGGTAAGATGAGATGTAATCTATACCCCCGGTGCAATCCCTGTATCTTGTCACTCCGCGGCAGCCGTCGAGGCAGACGCGATCGGGCTGCGCGTGATGGACGTGGCGATTAATGGATGTTTGTTGGCTGGGTTGATTTATTTAATCTCCTCACCGTCCCACATGCATTTCTACTCCTAAAGTTCCTCCGACTGCCGAGACATCGGTCTCAAATTTACAACCTCGTAAAGACTTCACTGTGATTTAAGCCTCGGGGCAGGCGCTCCCCTTTACTCTGACACACCGAGCACAACCCCGCGCATTGAAATCAAGAGTGCAACCTCCAAGCAAATTGCTCTTCACATTGTTTTCACTTTGTTTTTCGCCGCAGTGGTCATTGTTCCAGACTTTAACACTTATTCCCTTGATGGAAACTTGTTTTAACTTATCCCAATTATTGCTAGCAGAGAGTATTCTTTCCAAATGGAGCAGCGCTGCAGTCCCCAGTCTATTAGTTTCAGGGCATGCGTTTGGAGATCCTCAGATGCCAAAGCCCCCGGCTGCTGGACTGCGAAGAGAAGTCGCCTCACTTTCTCTCTCTCTCTCTGTCGTCTCTCCCTTTATCCAAAAAGCTTGGAGAGAGGCCAACGCAGATTCACGGCAGCCAGCACAGACAAAGCTTATAAGCCCGGTGTCGTGTTGCAGCACCTCCAGTTAAATCAGAAGGACTACAACTTCCCTTTATTTCAGCGCCACTTCACTTGAAACCACCTAACAACCCCATATTAATTGGGTCAATTAGATTCTAGAAGGGGGGAAAAAAACATGGCAGCATACAAGTGAGGTGCTCCAGGGTTCGTGTAAGAGGAGGGAAGTGAGGTGAGATTCATGTTTCCATATGAAGTCATTAGTGGAAAAGGAAAAAACTGGTTCTATGTACGTGTGTTTTTTTTCTCTCTTTCGTGGAGTGAATCTGTAACTCGTCTATAAAGGCCCTGACACACACATTTTGGGCCGTCGGTGGGCGTCTATCGGCTTAATTTTTTGTCCTGCACCGTTGGCACTAGTCTGCCCTTGTCAGAGGCTTTTTGGCTGATTCAGCATGTTGAATCGGCGGCGGAGCCCGTTGGTGAGAGAAATCACTCTGATTGGTTGTTCAGCTTAAACGAATCAGAAGAAAAACGGAAGTGAGCGAAGCAAGCAAACAAGTAAAGGCCCAGACACACAAAGCCGACATCAAAGAATTAGCGACGATGAAGACCGACTGTTACGTCGCCTCACGTCGCCTATGTCTTGGCGGCCAATTGGCACGTTTTTCGTTGGCTTGCATGCTGAATTGACCGAAATTCAAGTGCAACTTTTTGGCCAAGACAAAGGCGACGTAAGGCGACACAACAGGCGGCCTTTGTCATCGCTAGCTCTCTGATGTGTGTTTGGTGTGTCTGGGCCTTTTAGATGTGGGTGTTGGAAAATCGCACATTGCTCCAGAGACTGGAAAATTGACAAGAAATGGTTGAGGGATAAACCGAGCCTAGCACCATAACAGCTGAATGGACTCAAATAGTTGTGAATGGGAGGTGTGAAGTGAGCAGTCGCCCAAAAAAAACAACAATGGGTGTTGTTTTCACTGAAGAAAGGAAGTACAACGGAGGAACAAATGTCTGCAGCACTGCATGAAAACAACAAAGGAAGCTGCCAAAAAAACAAGTTGTAGACATTCTTTTTTTCCGAAGCCATCCAGGAGGATGAAGCCGCCCTCAGGATTTCTACACGCTCTCCTCCTCCTCCTCCTCCTCCTCCTCCTCCTCCTCCCTCTCCCTCTTCTCATTCGTCCTCAGCATTGTTTGCACGACAATGGCCGCTGGCGGAGAGTCGGCAGCTCTGACAGCAGCTCCCTCGCGGGGAATAGCATCTGGAGCTCCAACAACTGGGACAACCGGGTCAATTACGGGGTCAGCATGTCGGCGAAGACCTGCGGTCAAACGCCTTGGGAATGCACTTGTGCATGGTGGCGTGGTGTTAACACCCATCCCCCCCTGTCGTGCATGGCTGCCCAATTCACCTCAGTACACCTCTTTGTAAAGCTCAAGGCACTTATGACACAGATTTTCCCTTCGGCTACTCGGCGTAATAGGTGTTTTCATTTTACTTGTGCTCGGGGGCTTTTCTTTGAGAATTAAAATTAGGTGTTCGCATGCTACTTCTGTGGTGTGATGCTGGGAGAAAATGGTTGAATTGTCCTGTAGCCAAGCCTGGCAGCTTCCTTATGTTGTGGTTTATGTGACAACCAGATGTTTGATGGGAACCACCAGGCAGCATCACACACAACTGTCAAATGCCCCGTCCTGAGGGCTTTGAAACGGATAATGGAGCGGCTCTATCAGATGTTAGCCGCGGCTCTGAAGGAGATCCTAAAGGCCCCCGCTGGGGAGAACAAAGATGCAAATGTCTCCCAGCTAACAGGGATAAGTAGTACAGATTTCCTCCCAGCGTGAGGCCCACTCCAGCTTTTTTGTCTTGAGTACACAGGCTCATCTTAAACACAGACTTGCACACTGTGTTTGCATAATTTCCTCCATCCATGTTTGGAGTGCCCACTCCAGTTATTACAATCAATTACAGTGAAGGGATTTCTTCTGTCTGAACAGATGCTGATTAAACAGCTGCTCCTAACATCATAATTCCTGTCCCTTTCAGAGATATAAACGAGATATTAACAGTTGAATATAAAACAGACACGCCGAACAGCTATTAATACAGTTTCAGGGCTTTAATGTCTGAGGGATTACATAAATCAAAAGGTTAGAGGAGACAGTAAAAACAGATGAGCTGAATATTGTTTGTAGTAAAGATCCCAACAGTAGAAGCTGCAATGTTTAAAAAAAAGAAACCCACACAAATCCAAGCCTGAGGGCTATGAATTGTTTGAACAGAGACCAAACAAAAGCCTGCTTTGGTGACGATACTGTAGATACAATTTTCAACTTGACCTTTAAACTTAAATGATGATGTGGGACATACAACAGAAACTGTCTTTTTAAGAATCCGTCCACATTTCTTCTTCGTATGCTCCACCACACCCAAAGCCTTACAGGAAAATACATTTTTTAAAAATACAAAACTGAGTCTTATTTTTGTAGATTTGTTCATTCTTTCTCTTGGTTATGGTAATAGTTGAGATGTGGGAACATGGCTGAACATGGATCGGCAAAGTCATTACAATTCACCCTGAGGGGAACATGAATGTCTGTAGAATATTTCATGGCAATCCGTCCAATAGATGTCGAGACATTCTATTCAAAAATGATGTTGGGCCGTCCATGTAAGATTGCCTTTCCCAGAGCCACGGCGCTAGCTGCTGCTAAAAACACTGTGCTTGCACAACTGCTGTAAGTACAGTAAGACCAAGTAAGTCTGCAAATTGCAATCTGCAACCACGTCGCTTGATGCCATTAAATCCTACACACGCTACCTTTAAAGGTCTGTCATTAAATTGTTGACGTTTTATCATGAATCATCTATCATCTATCATAAGTGATAGGAATAACATTTAAAGAAAACTTCACACAGAACACAAATATTAGGCGTCGAAAAAGCAAAGTTTTCTCGGAACAAGGTTGATTTTTCTGAGCTTTCACACCGCGAATAAAGGGCATCAACCAATCAACGTTGTGTGGAGCGGGTTGAGTTGCACCTACATTTATGAAACGGCAACACGCAGGCTCCACTCTGTAGTCCGAACCAAGACGGCAAAACTTTATTACTCCTTTCAACCTTGACAAAGGCAGCGCAGACCAGATCCACCCTTCTTACCTTTTACAACAAAAGCCCTAGACATGCAGGCGAGTATTTTGTGCATCATTTATTGGTCACGTCCCCCGTTGTGTTAAGGCCTTGAAGCTGCAAACCCAGGTTGTAAAAAAAACCAAACATCCATACCTGTCTCTGACAGTCAACAGATATTTATGACGAATCAGTGTTTGTACAGTGCAATAAGTCTTTTCATTGGCGGCTGTAAGTCTGAACTGGAACACTGGCGTGTTGAATAAATACATCTGTGTTTCTCATTTCTGGAATCGAAGTGGCATCCAATGCCTCAGACCCTTCCAGTGTTCAGTCACAGTGACGGATCACATCTCCCAGCGTCGGCTTTTATCCCCCTCGGCTAGTGAAGGATGCAGTGTTACACTGAGGAAATCTGCTGCTCATATTACACAGATTTATACATCTGAGGACGAGCTTTATCTGCGATGTTTTCAAGAGCACAGACGTGCTGAATGAGTTGCTCTTTCAATGAACACGAGCCCGATGAAAGAAATGTCAGATTGTAATTCAGCTCGGCTCTTCCACACACACACACACGCACACACATCACATTCTCATCTAAAGACTTTGGCAGATGGAGGTGTCTTTGTCTCGCCAGAAGTTTTCCAACCTTGAAAAAGCCTCTCCTCCTCAGTTTAATGAAGGCAAGCCACAACAGCGGTGTAGTAATGACTGGATTGTGTACAACATTATCCCTCCCCCCTCCTGGACACAGCCTTTGTATTCACCGCAGGCCGAGCTTCTCCAACCACAGAGCAAAGGAGGGGAGAGAAAACAAGCGCGCCTCTCCCCAATGCTAACTCAATAATGACTTCCCACGGGGGGAGAGAGAGAATACGGGGCAGTCTTTGAAGTGGCTGTGCTGCAGGAGGCTCTTCTGCCCCAGCCTCGCTACAGGAAGCTCTCACATGGCTTTTATAGAGCCCGGGACCTAAACAGGCTCCATACAGCCTGCGCACACTCGCCATCATTAGTCGAGGGTTACGTTTTAATGTCTTGATATCCTGTAGTCACTGTGGGAAAAGACCATTTGTCATTGTTTAAAAAAGATGTGCCTGTCTTTAGTGGCTTTCACACATGGAGACCACAGAATAACTGGACTCCAGAGAATGCAGTGTTTTTTTGTCATTCACATCTTCAGACAATTGTGTATAGAGATGAAGCAAGGTGCCTCCAGTACTCGTCTTTAATTTATAATGCACAGATTGATTTGGAAAGTCTGCCAGTGTGGTGCATTTATGTGCTGCTGTATGAATTGGAAAATTAGCATCCCCTGCACAGACGTTAAGCAGACTCACTTCCATGGTCGAGGGATGGCAATGTTGGTCAGTTCAGACTGAAATATCTCAACAACTATTGGATGCATTGGCGTGAAATTTGGTACAGATATCCGTGGTCCCCAGAGAATGCATCATAATGAGTTTGTTAATCCTCTGACTTTTTCTCTAGCGCCACCATGAGGTTCACGTTTGATGTTTTGACCGAAATGTCTTGACAACTATTGGGTGATGCATTGCCATTAAATTTGGTGCATTCTCAAAGACACTGTATAGATTTTGAATTAATAGTTTACATGCAAAGATGAACTCAGTCAATACTTTATTTCATTTGCAAATAGATGTACCCTCAAAGTAGTGCTATGATGTTAGATGTTACAGGGACTGTGATAAATCAGATCCCACTGTTCTGATTGCATAAAAAAATGAACTCTTTTTACTCAGCTTTTATGCATATGGTGGTTTGTTCTTTCTAATATGAGTTTTCAAAGATTTAAAAAGTCTCAATATGTCTCAATATATTAAATCGTAACCCCAGTATCATGATACGTATCGTATTGCCAGATTCTTGCCAATACACAGCCCTATTGCTGACTGTAGTGTTCAGCCCAAAGCACTGCTGTGTCTAAGATCGAAATCAGCCCGGTGCTAAAACAATGTCGGTGAGGGCGTGTTGCTTCAAGTACCAGTGAACATGAAATACAATCCAAGTCCAGTTTGAGCGCCGGGAATCTGAAGAATTCTCCAATGCTAAAACGTTGCACAGCGGTCTATACTGTAACACTATCAGAGAGGATTTTACAACTCTTTAAAGTGATCACAGCAGCAATTATTTTGTCTTTCATCTCAATGATCGCTTCCCTCCCCTGTCTGTGGCACTCAGCCTTCCTACTGAAGACGTAAATCATTAAAAACAGGTCAATTAAATGTATTTATATTGTTAAATCAGGCTAAATTATGTCCTATAACAGCTGGGCGCTGTGGTAATGAAGGAACATGTCACCCAGCGCAACAGTGTGGCTCACTGATGTGTTTTTAATAGGAGCTCTATGGTTATATCAGGCTTTAGCTACACAAACGATACTTGTGAGTGGGATCAATGAAATGCATTAAAGGATAAATATTTATCCTTTAATGCAAGAAGCAATAAAATTCCTCCTCAATATACTTTTTTCTTTAAAGTATTTTGTGGGTTTTATTTGATCGGATTTACAGATTTCGTAGCTTGAGAATATCATGTATTTCAGCCGCACTCACAGCGCCGTGACTGAAACCACAGGGGAAGACTTTTCAAGAATTTTTTTTTTCTCCACTCTGAGCTGGCAAACTGCCCGAGCATCTTAGCTGGAAAAAAAATCGACTTTGGCTACTGTTTTCAAAATTCTGCCACGTTGTGACCGAGAAAACTGCCAAAACATTTTTTGGATTAAGGTGCGTGTGAGAATGGGCATCCTCCTCCTTTCCCACATCTCCCCCCAGATTATTCCTTTTCTCCGTGTGCTCGACTATAAGATCTGTTTACATAGTCCCTCCTGAGGTCTTAAATGAATACACAGCCCCTGCACGCTGCTTCCATAAACACTTTACTCGCCAGAATGGGGAGCTCATTAGGGCTGCGACGGTAATGAGGAGCCGTCCTGGTGCTCAGCAGTGGGTTAATTGGGCCAGAGAGGGCACCGGGAGCTCAGTGTGAAAATGTGAATGGCTGCGGAAGAGTAGCCACTCCACACACACACACACACACACACATACACACACACTTTATCCCACCCTGAATGGACATAGTCTGAATCGCAGTGACCCGCAGAGGTCACCTTGTAATCACCATGGCAATAGGGGCGGCACACACGCCCTAACCGCGCTGGGGGACGAATAGCAACCACTTAAGTTTTTGGCAGCGTGGCGGGCATTCCCAGCGTGAATAATGTGCAGGCGGGGGCCTCCCAACAATCTGATGGCTCTCTACACAAACAGGGGGCCTTGTAGGAGGACATTCATCAGCAATAAAACACCTTCTCTCTCTTCAAGGAGTCTGTTATGTCTTCTGTGGCGACACAACTATAAAACTGAAGCTTTAGGACGGGGGGGGGAGACTTTGTTTAATGTACTGCTTTGTGAGGGCGTTCTCTTAATCTCGATCTGTGGAGACATTCTCTGTCCAGACTTTTATTGACTGTATTGCAGTCAGAGTTTGTGCAATCTGTCGGGCCATTCGGGGGTTTTACCCTGCTTCCACTCTGCAGGATTTATTCTCAAAATGTGCTTCTGTTCGTTCTATTAGTTCCCTTCTGCAGTAGGGATGCACCGATCCGACTTTTTCATTCCCGATACCGATAGCGATACCTGGGCTTTGGGTATCGGCCGATAGCAATGTTTAATTAATAATCTGTCTGCCTCACTGTGTGGAAGTGACTGGGATCAGGCTTGACTTCTATATTGGTTTTCTAACTTTGTAAAACATAATGTGACAAATATATACATAGTAGAGCAGTCAAAGTTAACGCCATAATAACACGTTAATGCAAATTTGTTTTAACGCCACTATTTTCTTCAATTCAATCAATGACACTTGTGATTTTTAGGTTGTAGCGGGCTCAATTTTAAAGCTAGAGTGAAGAAAAACCTAAGGATTCCATTGGTACCAGCCATGTCATACTATCTTGTCGCGAAGGAGGTTAAATAACGCTCAAAATGTATGCTAAATTTTGGTGAGGAAAAACTGTCATGCCCATTTTCAAAAGGGTTCCTTGACCTCTGACCTCAAGATATGTGAATGTAAATGGGTTCTATGGGTACCCACGAGTCTCCCCTTTACAGACATGCCCACTTTATGATAATCACATGCAGTTTGGGGCAAGTCATAGTCAAGTCAGCACACTGACACACTGACAGCTGTTGTTGCCTGTTGGGCTGCAGTTTGCCATGTTATGATTTGAACATATTGTTTTATGCTAAATGCAGTACCTGTGAGAGTTTCTGGACAATATTTGTCATTGTTTTGTGTTGTTAATTGATTTCCAATAATAAATATATACATACATTTGCATAAAGCAGCATATTTGCCCACTCCCATGTTGATAAGAGTATTAAATACTTGACATATCTCCCTTTAAGGTACATTTTGAACAGATAAAAAAATGTGTGATTAATTTTAATCATGGACATGAATTAAATATTTGAAGCAATTGACAGAACTAGTTTTTGGTTAGATGCTTGAAATAAAGTCTGTGATTAACAGAAGCTTAAGAGATTTTAATGTTTTATTCTACAATATAAAATACGTCAATAAATATCCCACTCGTGAATTTTGGAGCTTTAACGTGTCTTTAAAAAGGCGGTTGCTAACAAGTGACTAAATGAGACTACTAAACGTCATCGCGATGACTCGTCCTCCTTTACAGCCTTGTTGTGTATACTCATGAGACTGGTGTAGTTTGTTTATAGCCTAAGGTCAGCTTTTTACTTTTGGTGATTGAATTCACACTTCAAAAAATCATAAAAGTGGTGTTCATTTGTGGAGATTATCTAGCTGAGAAAAACATGTAAGTATCAAACGTTTGTTTACCACAGAGTTTATTTTCTGCAATAATCCAAAACCCAATGGAGAATCCTGTTGGCTTTTTGTCTAGGGAACCAGGACGATGCTAACTTCCTAGTTGGCCTTCAAAAATACGTCATCCCTGCACAGCTCTATTCTCTGTCCAGACTTTTGTTGACTGTTTTGCGGTCAGACTTTGTGCACAACTGCAATCTGTCGGGCCATTCAGGGGTTTACCCTGCTTCCACTCTGCAGGATTTATTCTTGAAATGTGTTTGTGTTTGTTCTGTTATTTCCCTCTGAAGCCTGATTTGTTGGGTAAACTATCCAGTTTAAAATAAAAACAATCCCACTATAAGGATCTCTGGCTTCCATCAGATTCTCAGGACCTGTCAGCCGCTGTTGAAATCATTTTTAAAAATCCTTTAAAATATTAAAATCAAATCTCTCCTGGTGTGAAAGGTTCCTCTGATTGTTACCGATCCCTCTCCTCTCACAGCCGCTAAACTGTTGGCTTAGCCTCTCAGGGATGCCGAGGTGAAAGTGTGCGCGTGTTTGCATGTGCGAACCCGAGGAGGAGGAGGGGTCTGCCTCTCGCTGTAATCCCTCTCTCTTATCACCTCTCGCAGGGAGAGCAGCGGTGGGGGAGGAGAAGAGCCCGAGCCCCGTGTATCAGCGCGGCTCATCTCCCTACATTATTAAACATCCATATTTCCATATTTCATTGAGCCCCCCGCGCCTCGGCAAATCGCGGTCTACTTAGCATTCAGATGAGAATGGGATATGGTTAATGGGTATTAGATTTGTAGATGGTTATCCTGTGGCTATGTCTTTAGTACGCAGAGCCAGTCGATCAGTCAGTCGCTCTCGCTCTCTCTCTCTCTCTCTCTCGGGTACCACTGATGAAGTTTGATGTCTCTTTTTATTTTCCCCTCTCTGCGTAGCCACGCACCGGGTTTATTGAGGAAAGTGAAATTGCTTTCCTAACTTCCCACTCTTTATCTTCACAGGTCCAAGAAGATGTCAGCCTTGGCCGCGACGTTACAAAAAGCCTCCCTGCGGAAAAAAGACTTGGAGCTGGAACTTGAGGAGCTAGAGGCGGCAGCGACGATGGTGGCGGGGGAGGAGGAAGATGATGAAGAGCAGGGAGCCACCGACTCCCAAAGTGACAGCAGCAGCAGCAGCAGCAGCGACTCGTCCGATGAGAGAGAGGAATCTGAGGCTGAAGGGCAAGGCTGCACCGGATCCAACGAGGGAGGAGGAGGAGGAGGAGGAGGAGGGACGTCTAAGGACAACCCTCTACAGCCCCAAACCATCCAGGCTGCCTCTCCCATCCCCCAGGAGCCCACACTCTTCTCAGCGGAGAGGAAGGTGGACGCCCTCCCCTCAGCCTCACAGGGCTCCAGACAGCTGATCCAGGAGCTGGGGGAACGGATGGCGGAGGAGCTGAAAATCTCTCAAGACTCCAGCTACGAGGCGTGTTCACAGGCGAACGGCGCCGCGGCACAGACAGAAGCAACATCTGGGAGGAGCAGCAGCAACAGCGGTGGGACTTTATTAGAGCCGAGTCCTCGCAGAAACCCTCTGCTCATCGTCCAGACACGGGAGGATCCGGATGAGAGTGACTTCATCTGCTGATTGACAATGTTGTGGAACCTTAAAGCCACTTGATGAACTTTGAACTGTTGAACTCCTCCGCATAAGGGATGTAAGAAAATGTTTGTTTTTAAATGACTTCATTGTTTTATATGATTGTTAGAGCTTCAACCCTCCTCTAAAGGACTTTATTATATGAACTTGCTAAGCCTCATTAAAATACTTCATATTGATGTGGTTGTTTTAATGAGCATGTGTGAGTGCTTTTCTTATTTCATTAGAGGATAGAAGAAGAATTAGAGGCTTCTTCTTCTTCTGTCTCGTCTCGTGTGTTATCTCTATATCCAAGCTGCCTTCATGCTATACAAGAATATTTTTAACTCTCTGAACATACTTTGTTTGATTTGATATGAATTATTTCTGCTCCTTTTTAATTATTCAAAGTGATTCAACAGAGTTTGTGAACTAGACATCTTACTAGTGTAGAACTTCTCTATTACCCATATACAGTAGATTTCCATATTAGGGGCGACCCGAATGCTTCGAAGCTTCGACCGTTGCCATGGTATTAAACCTCCAAATCGCTATTCGAATGCTTTATTTTGAATGTTGTTTTTTTTAATTATACCCGCGACAAATATTCGGGGGTATATAGCGCTTCGCATCTCCCTCCGTCCTTCTGTCCTTCCGTCCTTCCGTCCTTCCGTCCATGTGTCACACTTTCGTTTCCGGAGCAGAACTCGGAAACTATTTAACTTAGGAACTTCAAATTTGGTATGCTGGTTGACGTCGTGGTCTAGTTTTGCCTTTTGGGGGTTAGAAGTCAAAAATTTCAACAATTTTGGGCACCCTGGACTTGAGGAAGGTGAGCTAATAACAAGCTAGATTGTGCTCAATAGACTAATTCCATTAGTTCTTAAAGGGCAAAACCTTTGGTCCTACTTCAGTCTGGGTCAAGCACTGAGCGGGGGTATGTGAGCCATGCTCACTTTTGCCTTGTTCTTTATATATATAAGTATGTAATAATAATGTATAAATCCCAAAATAGCCCATGAAATAAGGAATAATCCCACATTATTCTTATTCAAGATTAATTATTATTATTAGTTATGAAACGGGGGATATGAAGACAGACAGAAGAACATGTCAGCCTGCCACGCTGCTCCGCGAAGCTTCGAATACCTTCGAATATTTGTCACAGAAGCCGCAAAGCCTAAAAATTGTTTTATTTGGGCCAGCCCTAATACCCATATTATCAAATTCAGTCTATCCATGTCCATGTTGGGCTCCAATAAACCAGCAGTTATGTCCTCCCAGGGAGCTGACAAACATTTGTCATCGTCCATGGTTGTATATCTCTCAGCCAAAGTGGTTTCGGAGCTACTTTTGGGGAGCTTTTCTTTTCCTAATAAACAGAAGGAAAAGCACTAACCTCTTCCTAAAGCATTGATTGAAGTGGAAAAGAGTCTGTCGGCGCTAAACGGGGGGGCTGCGGCGCGCGCCGGAGTGATTGATTCATCTGGCACGAATGGAGGAGCGCCGTCAACACAGCTCAATATCATCGGCCCCGCGTCTAGCAGGCGAGAGAAAACAAACAAGGAAGCACATGTCAAGCAGATAGATGAGGGGCTGCGAGCGAGGCTGTGGCGCCGGGGAGCCGTTTGTTTGAGAGATAAGAGCACCCCGGGGCCCCGGGGCCCCGGGGCCCCGGGGCCCCGAGGCGGTGGCGGAGACTCGCTGACACTGTGGCCAGCTCGGGCATGGAGACGTGCACGGACGCTGGCAGCGGCAATATCCACCTACTCTGCAATAAAATTTTAATTTGTGTCCCCTGAGTGGGTTTACGTTGATTACCGTAATCGACGGAGAAAAAATACAGAAATGACCCAAATGAGGTGAATTTGTGGGGTTTTAATGGGTCATAACTGGCTGAGGGAGCGATAGATCAACACTGTTGCCTCAGGCTTTTATTTTTTAAGGTGAATTTCTTCCTGCATGAATGAAGGCGGCTCAGGAGGAGCCGCCGGTGATGATGACTCCTTATAGGCGGTGTCTGTAGCATTGTGTTACCGAGATGGATGGCGTTGTTAAGCACCTCCCAAGAAGAGACAACCTCCTTGCAACACCCCCTTGGGAGCGAGCGCCATCATCGCTGTGACTGAGATGAGTTACATGGTGAGAGCGGGCCCATTTAAAACCCCCTCCGTTCTGGGGACATGAGTCCAGGGACTGCGGCGGCAGCAGCCCCCGCAGGCAGTTCTCCCCTCCTCCTCCGCCCCCGCTGGGGTTTCACATTGATTAAGTGACACCGGGCTCTCTTGCCGTTTTTCATTTTAAAGTGGCCTCCATATTCTCCCCATTAGTGCAGACGTCTCGGAGCCCGACCGGGGGGATCCGCGGCCAAGCCTCGGCACTTCACTCGGTTCTTCTGCAATTAATGCTCCTCGCCGACGGACATTTTTCAAGAGAAGAGGCCGCGGTTTAATGAACGCGGCTGATAAATTATACAAGAGCAGTAATAAATGTGATGTCTATGCTCTATTTTGACTCTGATTTGATAAATCAGCCCCCTTACTCGTGTAGTGAGTGCGCCCTTTGACCCCCAAGGGTCTAAGAAAGTGGAGTAATGTGTTCAGGACTCATGTGGGCCACCGTGGTAATTAGCCCATTAGCAGGAGCACATGTCTAATAAGGAAAGGCTATTAAGGCTTGTGATATATCTGCTTTTTGCCAACGCATATAGACGCATTGACAAACAGCTGCATTGTTCACATACATACCTGCATACTTTATGTGTTCCTGGAGGTTGTTAAAGTAAAATGCTGGAGGACGGGTCATCATCCGGCCACCGCCAGAGTATCTTTCTTGAGAATTTTTGAGAATATTTTGATTATACAAAAAAAGTAACCATTACATGCCGGAGCTCATTCTTGACCTTGGAAATAGTTTGACAAAATAATCTCTTTGGAATAATTCAACATTTTGGTGTACAGCCGACGCTAAAGCTTACTAAATGAGTGAGAATTCAGGAAGTCACTGCACCCGGCCAAGAGATAGTCTGTCACATAAACCCCCAGTAAAACCACATTGTGTTGTTTTTACACTACAGTTTTTGTAAGGATCAAACAAACAACATATAACATTTGTAAGCTTCTGTGGATTTTTTTTTTTTTTTTCGCTGTTGGACAGAATTGGTGGCTGTTTCCAGTCTTATGCTAAGCTAAGCTAACTGTTTCCTAGTCTCTCATAGCCAGACCTATCTCCACAGCGCTGTGTAAGTGCTAAAGAAAGGTCTGGCTCCACCCATCTGGTATAGAATGATTAAAAGAAATCACAATCATCTTGGGCGGCGATAAGCCCAGGATGCAGCAACGCAAAATAGATAGCGGAAAGAGAGGAGAATGCTGCGCGAGATGAGTGTCGCCAACTGTTTTCCAAGGAAAGTATCTAGCACTAGCTCCAAAAGTTGCCAAATGATGTTATATGCTCATTTGCATATTGATGACATCATCGTGCATCATTTGCATAAAGCTTAGAGGAGAGGGAGAGACCATGTGCTGGTGGCAGAAGAGCCGTGGACTGTGATTACTCCGAGCAGAATGCCTGGGAATGAATTACAATAGAATATATTTCTCACTTTTTCCCCTGATGTGGATAAGTCACTAAATTTGACGCTAGTCTTTTTTAGAAATAAAGTCCCAAAGAGGGTCTGAAAAGTCGCTAAATCTAGCGACAAAGTCGTCAAGTTTGGCAACACTGCGTGAGATTTGCGGCCAGTGGCAGACTTAGTCTGCATCCGGTGAGTCAGACTAATCGTCTCCTGGCTGTGGCTTCATATTTAACACACAGATATGAGAGTTTTCAACCTCATCTTCAACGTATGGAACGTCCGTAAAGCCTCTTAAACGCATCAAAAAACGATCTGATCATGGCTAAAAGCAAGTCATATGAGAGGCTTAAGACTTATTTACTTATACAAATGCCATCTGTTGAATGTGTAGGGAAGAAGAGTTTGACCATATGAACTAACACGCGGACTCATTTGAAATCATTCAGGTTTTATGTCCGTGGAGATTACGTGAACCATTTGGCCGTGCGTGTTTCTGTGACCTTGCTTGCCCCGCCGTGTACAGAAATTAAAAAATGATGTCACTAATGTGATAATGTAGGCCGTCCCCCTCCCTCCTGTTTTTGTTTTAAATGGGAAAGGCAGCGGCAAGGACAGCGTGGTCGCTGCCCCCCCGCTCGCCGCGACACACACCGCCTCTGGTTGATTGTAATAGAAAACTCAATCTCCTCTCCCGTTCCTGAGAGGCAAAGTGATTCTGGTGCTTGAAAAGATTAATAGCCCTCAAGAAGAAATGAATCAGGTGCTCTCCAGGGCCTGACCCCCCCTCCCACCCCCTTCATCCATCCAATGGGCGTGCAAATAGAAAATCCTTTTGTGCACCCTCTTTCTCTTGCCGGGCCGTGTCGCCTGGCGCGGCTCGGTCGGCTCTCCCTTTTGTGGCCTTCCGTACTGTGTCATGTCGCTCCAGGCTTGGCCCGGCGAAGAAACGAGGAGCGGCTCCGGCGCTCCCGGAAAAAAGGGAAGCAGGTGGCCCGTTCCCTTCGGCTCATTCTTCGCTCTTTTGTAGTCGGTCCCTCTTGAAATGACTGGCGTATGGTAATGAAGGGAACGAGTGCATGGGATGTGTCAGTGTCTCTCAGGCTGACAGCGCTGACAGGGAGGGATTATCTAAATGGGCTATTTTCATGCTCTTAATCACAAAAGAAACAGCGAAATACCCCCTTTTTCCGCAGTGTGTGGGAGCGCGCGTGTTGTGTGTGTGTGGCTGCGTGTTGACAGCGCCGGCATCCACTTGTCGTCAGTAGCTTCACTTGGCTGATTCACTCTAATTGGTGTGAGCAATGTCCGTTAAATCACTCCCTAACTCTCGGCGGACATGTGCTATCAGGCGGCTTAATGCTGCAAATTGCCTCCGCCGTGCTGGAGCTGTGTGTGTGTGTGTGTGTGTGTGTGTGTGTGTGTGTGTGTGTGTGTGTGTGTGTGTGTGTGTGAGCGAGAAATCCTCTCATCGCTGTACCACCTTGTTAAGTGCGTTGGAGTCGCAGGGATGCTGGTAGGTGTTAAGATAGAGGAAGAGTCACGCATGCATGACGCTCCCTCACACTTTGACCCGCTGACATCCGAATGTTCATTTTTAAACTCCTCCACTCAAAGTGCATCACCAAGCTTTACACCCCGAGGACGTGACAGCTGAGATGCACACGCAGCTCGTCAACACTTCACGGCCGGCGAACAACGGCCCATTTCTAATGAGGCTGCTTCCACATTGTGCTCGCTGTCTCGAGTCCTGCGTTCTCCTTTTTTTTTTTTTGCCCGCGACAGTTGTTCGTTATCAGAGCCAGTCCACGCTCGAACGTATGTCTCTGCGCTTTCCAAGAAACGCTCCGGTCTCGTGTTTGTTTTCATAGCTAAAACAGCTGTCAAACACGATTAATATTTCAGCGAGAGAATGTGCTGGAGGGAACCTCTAAGTGCTAGGGGAGTTGGAAACAACAAACCAAACGCTGTTGCTTTCTGGCTGCTGTATATTTATTCGCCTTCTATCCCGGCTCTGCTTTCGTGGAACTGAGCGGCTCGTTTTATGACTCCTGAAACAAAGCGGCACACGATGGTAAATCAAAACAAAAAGCTCTTCTGCTCGGTGTCAACAAGCTGTTGGTGTATCACTTCATTTCAAGGCGCGGTAGTTTGAGCAATCATCAGCGTCGGCTCTTTGATGTTTTCCTTTTCGAGCAGATCAGAAGCTTCGTCAGAAGAGAGGAAGAAGGGAAACCTCTGAGCCGAACCTCCGAGGCGGAACCCGTGTTTGCTCTGCCTCGTTTCCACGGGACGGTGCCCTTTAGCCCTCATGTCAAGTCCACGTTTCTGCCCCTCTCGGCTTGAGCCTCAGACTAATGATGCCTCACGGATGTTAGCATGTTGCAACCAGACGGTGAACAAAGGTTTCTCATGCTCCCCGAGCGCTCTGCAGACGAGCTCCCCTGACGCCGCCGACACAGGTTCTCGACACAGATAAAAGCTTCTGCTTGCGTGTAAACACAGAAACACACTCTTCTCCTTTTTTCTAAATTCGCTCAGTTCTGGTGTTTCTGTTGACATGCCCTATAAGCAAACAAACACACAGACTTTCCACCCTGTCGTGCTTCATCTACAGCACCTCCACCACGGCTCTCCTCCCAGTTAGTCCATCGCGCTCTCTATAAAGGCTGGCCCACACTAAAAGATTTTCACATCTTAACAGATTTTGAAAATGTGGGAAACCCCACACATAACGACATGTCATTTTAGATTTAACAGTTTTGTTCCTGTAGCGTGTGGAGAGCAACGATTTGGCCAAAACAGCACACCACACACTAACAGATTCATTCAAGTCAAGTCAATTTTATTTGTATGGCCCAAAATCACAAATCACAAATTTGCCTCAGCGGGCTTTGCAATCTTGTACAGGATACGACACCTTCAATCCTTTACAGTATGACCCTCTCATCGTATAAGGAAAAATGTAACCAAAAAAAAAACTTTTAACAGGGAAAGAAAATGGAAGAAACCTCAGGAAGAGCAACAGAGGAGGGATCCTCCTTCCAGGACGGACAGACGTGCAATAGATGTCTTGTGTACAGAGTAACAACATAATAACAGGCAGAGTCAGAGCAACACAACCTCCTCTCCACGCCAAACAGGGAGAGCCAGAGCAACACGACCTCCTCTCCACGCCAACAATATAGAGCCCAAGCAACACAACCTCCTCTCCATGCCAACCAGATAGAGCCCGAGCAACACAACCTCCTCTCCACGCCAAACAGGTAGTGCCAGAGCAACACGACCTCCTCTCCACGCTAAACAGATAGAGCCAGAGCAACACGACCTTCGCTCCACGCCAACCAGATAGAGCCAGAGCAACACGACCTCCTCTCAACGCCAAACAGATAGAGCCAGAGCAACACAACCTTCTTTCCAGTCCAAACAGATAGAGCCCGAGCAACATGATCTCCTCTCCACGCCAACCAGATAGAGCCCAAGCAACACGACCTCCTCTCCACCCCAACCAGATAAAGCCCGAGCAACTCGACCTCCTCTCCACGCCAAACAGGTAGAGCCAGAGCAACACAACCTCCTCTCCACGCCAACCAGATAGAGCCCGAGCAACACAACCT
The DNA here is from genome assembly GCF_043250625.1 of Sebastes fasciatus. Lineage (NCBI taxonomy): Eukaryota > Metazoa > Chordata > Actinopteri > Perciformes > Sebastidae > Sebastes > Sebastes fasciatus. The sequence continues at coordinate 5,239,573 of NC_133795.1, forward strand.
CCTCTCCAGACCAGATAGGTAGAGCCAGAGCAACACAACCTCATCTCCACGCCAATTCACGAAGGATGGATGGATGAAGTCACGGAGACACGATAAATAAACACTTGCCTTGTTGCCACAAATCAACAGGTTGGTCCTCCATTCCTGAGGTGCATCTTACCACCACTTTATGCTTCACGCTTTGCATGGTGGTTGTCCTTCCATCTTCAGTCAGTCTTTCCCACGTGACTGCGTCATCGGCTGTCCTCGGGGTTCCCCACACACACAACAGGATATCCGATCGTAAATATCGAACATGTTTCATATTTACGATTTGAGATCGGTGCGGCCAGGATGGACTTCCGAGCCGACCGGGGGATGTAAAAAAAAACTCTTAACACACCTCAAACCACAGGAATATCTGGAAAGATAAGATCAAAAATCAGGGCTTTGCTGATGATTGTCAGGAGGGGGGAATTGGGCACAAAATCGGCTTGATTCTCGTGGTGTGCACCCGGCATAACCTGCTCTTTCCATTTCATGCTCTGTCTCTCACACACTCCCTCTCGTCCTCTCACTGGTGGTCTTCTTCCTTATCTCCACCCAGCTTCTCCTCTCCGCAGATCTCTTTAACGTGGTGTCAGCCAGCCCGCGTACGTCCCACCCAGTCGTGCAGCGTTTTCCAGCGCCTCTCCTTTTCACCCCTACACACATTACAAGAGTTGGCCTCCTACCATATTCCTCCACCCCCCACCCCCCTCCCTTGGGATGTGTTACATGAAAGCAGATACCCACACATGTGTCGCTATGCCGATCCTGTCAGCATGTCACGGATCGGCCGCCCGCCGCGTTTCAATCGCTGCTCTCTGGCACGGAGAGGTGTAGATTACATCTGCATGGTTCAGCGCCGTGCCTTCCAGCTGACACACGGCATCAACGGAGAGGGTAAAACACGGGGGCTTAGGGGGAGACGAGAGGAGGGAGGGAGAGGTGAGGGGGGAATCAGTCAGTGCAGCACGACTTTAAAAAAGACGTCTGTCTGAACATCCTGTCTTTCTAGTTTGAAAGACTTCTTGCTGATTCTCATCAAAGAACCAGACTTGGGGCTAATGAAACATTCCAGCGAGCGTGTTAACAAGGAGTAAAACGCAGAAAAATGACTAAAGTGTCATTAAGTTTACAGAATGTGGGGCCTCGGTTCTGGCGTCGACATCTGCCGCTACGTGACTGGCAGCTCGGCGGATTTTCCTGACATCAGAGCAATGGAATACGCATGTTGTATGTTAATGCTGCGTCAAGCTGCGGGAACAGTGTCAGATCAGATAAGAGCCGATAATGTGGAATAAAACTATCTGCAGCAGGCTGTCTGCGAGCAAAGTGACTCTGCACTTTAAAAGAGAAAGGAAGCTATCAGATAACCGGCTTGCTCTTAAATAACTCTTGATAAGGTCGGTGGATCTATTTGCTGTACACAAGGGCTGTTGACCTCTGAACCCTGGCAGAGTGGCTGCTTTAACTGACCTTGAGCCGGTCCAAATGGCGCCGGATTACTGTGTGCGTGCTGAGTGGAGACTTTGATCTCTCTGAAGGTGTGCTACAAGATTGAGTCTGATATTAGTTGACAGGTTGTTTGCATAGGTGTTTGAAATAAGGAGAAATATTTTCTCGTACAGTATGTGAATAAAGCCGAGGCTGCTGATTTATACATCACTTGTCAGTACGCGTCAAACTAAGTGCTAAGAATCGGAGGTCTGCATGTGTTCGACAAGATTTGTAACTTTATGAAAGTGACAATCTGACAGAGCGCCCTCTCAGTGATTGGCCAGGTGTCCTCTCTACTCTCTAATATTTCTGTCACTCGTGTGTACAACCAAGTGCAACGCCATGAACACCTTTTTGAGGAGAGACTGTGTGAAAGTGTCTGCTGTTCTCCCCATTGCTAAGATTGTTTTGCATCTTGCCCCTCTCAGGCTGTTCTCATACACCGTTCGTAGCTATACCTACGAAAAGAAATGTACTGTAAATTGGATATATCCCAAAAAATCAATTTGTATGTATAAAGAATGACAAAAAAGCCACGTAGGGAGGAGGAGGTCGGGGTGGATGGGTGGGTCCAAAAACACCGGACTTTCGCCCAGGAGACCGCTGTTATGACCCATGTGAAACCAAAAGTCAACATTTTGTCACGTAACTTCCGTACTTAAGTAACGCCACTTCGGTCGTTATTTTAACCCAAACCACGATCTTTTCCTAAACCTAACTGTTCAGAAGGTGCAGCAGTTTAACCCAAAAGCATCCCCTCACCAGCCCATGCATTGATCACATGCACGGACCAATAGTCTGTGGCTTGGCGCATGGTCTTCACATGATCAGAGAGTGCTGTTATTCCAATCACCTTCTGTGCAGATCGCAAGCCTCATTTGCCCTCCAACTCAGCTCAGTATCAGTGTTGCACCTTTCTGGACTCCTTTCTATTTATTATTGATATGGTCTTTCCTGTGCGTCCATGAGAAAGTGAGTATTTGTTATAGTTGTCTATTGTTTAGTAACTGCATCGTTATAATAATTCTAAAGTCACCTGTATCATCACCAACGCCTATTTTACACTAACCAAGTACTTTTGTTGCCTGAACCTAACCAAGTTGTATCCTGTTAAAAAGGTACTTTATTTTGAAAAGACCGTATTCGTGCAGCAAGCGGAAATTGACACATGCTACTGGACATTTGTAGGCGAGTGCACAAAAAATTAGGAATAACTTTTCATCATACGAACTGCTGTATGAGGATACATAGTCCCTCTCTACGATGGTGACTTTGATTATGGACATTTGTAACAGACTAGGGCAGTTCCTGTTTGGAGCGCGATCAGAGCGAGATTCACTATTAGACGAAGTGGATCAGTTTACCAGATGCCATTTTCGATGATTTGCATGTACGGTGGCTCTGAGTGGTCAAACAACCCCCTTTTGCCTTGTTTACGGATGCGAGGTTGTGTTTATTTTTTTAACATGTGACAATTTTGGACGAAAAATACAGACTTGGTGTGCAAAAGCCTTTACCCTCCGCAAAAAATCGCATTTCACAAAATTGTTTGTGTCTTTTAAGAGCTAGTAACTTCAGGAAAATATTTTTTTCTCAATATGTAATATTCCTTTACACACTGTAGCGATGGTGTATGCATGAATTTCTGTCATTAAATGTTTGTCTTTGGGGTTTTTGTGGCTGGACCCAAATGCAGATGCTCAGGGAAAAGTCAAGTATTTTATTATAGGAGATTTTGGATAATGCTGGCTGGCGTTGGCCGTGGTTGAGGGAAGAGGTGGTTCCGGGGATGTGAGCTGGCAGGTGGGCAGGATGAGGCGGGTTGGATCAGCTGAAGTGGCTGGTAGGTTTTTCCCTTGAGGGTGGAGAGCAGCAGTTAGTGGAGGTGAGCAGGCAGGCAAGCAAACAAACAGATAAACTGGAAACAAACTGTCAAGATCACAAGCAGGAGCTGGAAGCGTGAGCGTGGCACATTGAAGTGGAGAGAAGCTGGCTTGAATGGTGGGCAGGTGTGCTGATTGCAGATTGCGTCCAGGTGAGTATTGAAAGAGAGAGAGAGAAGGAGGACAAGGTGGGGAACAAGCAAACAGACAGACAAAACCAAAAACCTACCAAGCACATGTCACTCATACTGACAGGCAGAAAAGAGAAAAAAAAAACACACTCACACCTGGCAGGCAGGTGTCACAGAGGAGGGGCTGTGACATTGTTGTGGTGTCAACATGGCATCATAAAAAAGGAAAACAACATGTTAAAAAGCATGTTTTTCAAAGAGAAATGAAGAATTTCTCTCCACTTAATAAGTGTAGGTGTGACGCTAGTCGAGATCTCTTTTGAAGAGTTGACCTCACTTATTTTACTCTTGTACTGCGCACATGTCAAGGAGCTCGACAAGTGCTCAGCATTTCCTCTTTGAAAAGCTGAAAAGGCAGCAGTGAATAAATCACAAAGTATGTGATTCTCAGTATTCATCTCAGAGAGAGAGAGAGAGAGAGAGAGAAAGAGAGAGATGGAGTACAACATATAGCAGAGTCTAGTGCCAACAGCCTCATTCTTGGAAATGTACATCCTGGCAGTGTCACAGCCGTCCATTCTGTCAGAGGATGTGACAGACGGCATCGTGACGACTCTAATCGAGAACAGACCTCGATTCTGGACACCAGTATTCGAGAGAAAACGAGCATCTTGTCATCTTCCAAACTGTGAGATGATGTCTATTTAGGACCAAATAGGGAAAGTATGCTGTGATGCTGTCAACTTGTTCGCTGTATTGTTTCGTCTGTTTGGCATCATTAGTACAAATTATCTCCATGTTTGTTATTCAAGTATTTTGTGACCTTAAATCAAGGAACTTTGTTACTCACCCTACTTTATCACCACATTGTTTATTGATTTGTTTGACTCAGAATAACAGGTTGAGTCACAATGACATAGTGAGCTTTGTAACATACTGTAACAAGGGAGGCTACGTGGCTGGTTCTTACTAGTAATCTAACCAACCTACCTCTACAGTTCTGACTCAGCCATCTCAGTAGTAGGTTACGCAGTAAAACACGACACATTTGGAAGCTGCCTGTTGACTTGGAACGGATCATTTCTTCACTGATCTATCATATCATTTTTTTGTGTTTAGACATTTAACTAGTTGTCTGGTCAGCTACCTATCACCATCTTTTTGTCAGTATTTATAGTTTGCATAAGAGCTCATACCATTTAACAAGTAGGCTGGTGCTCACTGAGACTCGGTACTGGATTGAAGGTTTTCCCGACAGATGCAGGAGTTTGTGAGTCTACAGCCATGCTAGCGGCTTTGTGAAGCTGTAGGCACAGCAGTGTTTTAAGTTAAATGCTAATGTAATGTTAGTGTTAAGCAGGTATAATGTTTACCATGTTGACCTTATTAGTTAAGTGTGTTAGCATGCCAACATTTGGTACATTAAACACGAAGTACAGCTAAGACTGATGGGAATGTTATTATTTTTGCAGGTATTTGGTCATAAAGAAAGTACTGGTCAAAAGAAAAAACGATGACCTGATTTGACCTAAGTAAGTAAGGCTCACCAAAGTTATTACAAAGCATCCTAATGTGTATAAGAATGCCCGAACCAAATTTCATGGCAATCCACCCAACAGTTCTTAAGAAATTACACTGAAAACCACATGAATGTGAACCTTGTGGTGATGCTGTAAAAGAATTCAAAGGATCACCAAAGTCAGAGGAACACTTCTTCTGGGCACCAGGAATGTCTGTACAGAATGTTGTGCCAATTCCTTTGGTAGATGTTAAAGCCTCTGAACACCCACACAGATATCTTCCTGAGTCTCCTGTTAGCTTTGTTGAACCTGTTAGACCGGGACAAATTACACCTTTATCATTCTTATTGGTAGATGACCTAATGAATTCTCATCATAGCTCCACCTACCTTCAACCTCAGAGGAATTACTGGAAACACCACCAACTTTGACTTCCTGGACAAGTTGATAAGTCAGTGGAAAAGTTCCTCCGGGGACAGTTGTACCAAATTTCAAGGAAATTCATCCAATAGTTGTTTAGATATTTCACAAAGAAAACATGTCAACCTCATGGTGGCGCTATAGAGGAAAATCCCCAAAGTCATGAGGATTCATCCTCTGGGGAACACGAATGTCTGTACAAAATTTGATGGCAATGAAGCAAATAGTTGAGATATTTCAGTCTGGACCGAAGTGGTGGATGGACCGACCAACTGACAGACGGTGCCATCACTAAAAATGCGATCACTTGACACTGTTGCATGATCACATGACTAATTGCTGGCAGCATTATATTGAGGGCCATGGATGCATACCTCTCTTTTTCTGTTGCAACACATGGCACACAAAACAAGCCTTCTTATTTGGTCAGACTTGAACTGGATCAGTTTACAGGACCCTGCAGGAGACCTGAGTGGACAGACCATAATCCTGACCCTAATGAACCCTAACCTGACCTGAACCTCCTGATGAACTAGATGCCTTCAGCCTAAACTCCAGGAGATATCCGGGGCGACTCTAAACCCTGTATTAGTAAAAGTGTTTTTAAAAGCTCTCAAATGATCCCCCATATTTTTTTTGTGCTATGACATCAATCAATGAATTTTATTTGTCACTTGTAAACATAAAGTGCTATTCCAGTGAACCGTAATCCCGCCAGTTCCTTCAATTTGTGCATTAAAAAGAGTTTAAATAGAATAGGAATACTGTATGTGTATGATTGGGGTGGCAGTCTTGAGGCCTTTGCACACCAAGTCCGTATAATATGACCTCACATTGTGTCAATGATGTTTACACACAGACTTCCAAGACTTTTGTCCGTCATTAAAGTTTTCGGAACAGGTTAAATTTTCTGTTTCCGTTCAGTTTTTTCGCATCCGAAAATCATCATCCAAAATGGCATCTGATAAACCAGCCCGTTCACACACAAAGGCGTATAAATGCCACGATGATGGGCAAGGTGTTTAGCGTGTAATACGTACGCCTTTCTTGATTTCCGCATGTCATTTGTACGCCATGTATCCTGTACTGACACAACACATTCACGTATAAATGCTACGGTAAGAGTTAGTGAGGTAGTATAAAAAGCAAGAAAGACCGTCACGTGAAAAGGCTAAAATGCGTACTCATGACACACGGAATGTCCTTGTAATGTCATGGTATTTATACGCCTTCCTGTGAGACCGGGTTGGATAAACTGACTCACTTCATCTCCCAGCACAAAGCACTTTAAGATAAAGAAATACAAAAATACAGAGATGCGGAATTTAAAGTTAGATTGTGACAGGTGATAATAGAACAGCTTGGAATCGGGGATGATTGCAAAAAAGGATGTACGATAGATTAGACAGTAGTGATTGTGCTCTCTGCAGCTAAATGATAGCTTCTTGCGTATGTCATTCACTCATTATCCTCGTTTGGGACTCGTGCTATCCATTGTACCCACGTAATTAGTTTAGTTTTGTCTCGTAATGTGAATTTTTGCAACCAAGGGAATAATAAAACGCATCGGACTCAGTGTGCAAAACAACGCATAAGAAAACTAAGGACTTGGTGTGCAAAGACCTTTAGGCGGTGACCTCATTTGGGATCCTAGTGGATTGTCTTCTAATCATGCAGCTATCCTCCTCTGTGACAGTCTGTCGTCTGCAGGACGAGTCATATTTCATGTTTAAGCGTTGTTGCGATGCCACACGGTGTTGTTGCATCTGGTTCCACTGCGTAACCATGATTGCATCTCAGCCACACGAGCATGTAACACTTGCTCACAAGGCAGAGAAGTGGAAGCATCGTGTAGTATTTTATATGTTACAGTTACATGGATGAGTGCCGCACACATAACCTGCCCTGGGCCTGTTTCCACTGTGCAAACACTCGCCTCAGTGGACAAGGACAAGCTGCAACCTTCCCTGACATGACAAAGCAGTGGGCTGTGTAAAAGTCTGATCTGACACAGCTGCTTGACTCTTAATGGTGTGTTTCTCCTCACATGACGGCACTTCTCACAATGTTATGACCGCAGATTGTTCATGCTATGTGGGGGCCATTAGGGAGATGCACACATAGGATTTATCTGGGAGTGCTTTGACCTCTCTGGTGATAAGCTATATGTGTGTCTGTGATATACGTGGAGAAATGTGTGATGTGTTTCCCTCCTGTATTAAATCACGGGGAGCAGAATGCTGGATCCTGTTTGCTTAACGTGGTTAACAGAGTTAGCTTGATTTGATTGCCAATGATTTGACACAAATCTGATCTTTTAGTCATGCTCTATGGATGGTCTGGTAATGTAGGTCAGTCAGTCACTTGGGTCCGGACGATAAGATCTCAACAGCTCTCGGATGGATTGCCATGATGTTTTTTACAGATATTTATGGTCCCCCGAGCATGAGTCCTAACGACTTTAGTGTCCCCTGACTTTTCCTCTAACGTCATGAAGCTCACATTTTGTGTTTTTTATTAAAATGTCTTGAAGACTATCACATTGATTACCATCAAATTTGGTACCGATATTCATATTGCTCAGAGAATGAATCCAAATGACTTTTTGTGATCCCAAGACCTTCCCTCTAGCGCCACCATCAGGTTGACATCTGTGGTTTTGAGTAAAATGGGTGGATTGTTATAAAATTTGGTAAAAACCATAGACTGTATATAAGAATTGGACGTAGTCACCGTGACGTCACCGATTTCTTTGTGGACTGCCGTTTTGAAGCCTCGAGTTCGGCTTTTTAGCCATCGCCATCTTGTTTTTTTTTGCAACCAGAAGTGATGAGAAGGTGGAGTTAAGTGCAACCGAATGCTGAATAAGACATTTTTAGGCGACCAAAATGAACTGAATCAACTTTCAGGATGAATTTTTTCATCTAGCGCCATCATCAGGTCAAAATCTTAATTTGTCCAATACTTTTGTTTATGACCAAATACCTGCAAAACTAATGACGTTCCCATCAGCCCCAGCTGTACTTTGCATTTAGAGCTAATTAGCGAGCATGCAACGTGATAACTCTTAATCCCCTCAATGTCGTTTTGATGGTCTAAAAAAGGAAACCCTCTCCCCCCCGCACCTTTCCGACGCTGGAATTGGAGGAACTGCGTCTGATAATTTCTGTAACTTCCCAAAACAAGCTGATATTCACACCCACTTCACGCAGTGATTGGCCAGACAAGTGGAACTGAACCACTAAGCAGGGTTTGAACTTCTCTCTCCAGCTCTCTTTTCTTTGTTCTTTACACGTCTTCTGTCACTTTACATGTTAACAATCGATTGCAACACTATGAACATCTTCCAGAGGAGACCATTATCTCCTTATTTAGGCGATTTTCGTGTCTCTGACAACCAGCTGTTCACACCACCTTCCAGTATGACCATTCAACTATGAACACTTTTGATTTCCAACGTGGTACGACAACACGTTGTACCAACCAGTTCTCTTCTAGCATATAGCTAAACCCTCAGTCTGAGACTGGCTTAAGTTTATCTGGACTTGTTGTCAGAACAACAGACTGCTATAGGCTCAAACCTTTGTTCACAGTTGTCTTTATTACGAAATGTATTTAACTAATTAATTACGTTGACTGTAATACAGGATAATTAGATTAACCAATCAAACCTCTAACTGTCTTAATTAACGGTCATTTTAGCTGGCCAATATCACGTTAGCATGGCTTAGTTCATCCACATTGAAGAACAGAGCCGTTTTAATGGCTATACACATATCAAGAAAAATAATATGCATCACTTGACCTTTTGGCTTAGAAAACAGAAATTACAATAAATTGTAAGATTATGTTAAATGTAACTCCAAAGCACAGATGAGAAGAAGCAGCCTCAGACAGCGCTCAACGCGCCTCATTCCACTGGGTTTTCCCTCTTGGTTCGTTAATGATGTTGATTTTATTTGCACGCTTGTTTAACCAATGTGTAAAGTGTTAGTATCAGCAGCCTCTTAATTAAATCAAGTGCACGGCGCCCACGTGGCGCGCTCGTGTCTAACTCTCCCCATGGAAGACAGCAAAGGGCAAACTGTCACCCTGGGCAAGGAAATCAGGTGTATTAACAAGTCAATGAGAAATGCATGTGTGTATAATTTCACAGTGAGCACATCTGACCTTTGTTAATGATGCCACTCAAACCTGCAGGTGGTGTTTCTCAAATGAACTCCCGGGGGAGCGGCGTGCGCGGCGTGCACGGCTGCTGCGCTACAGCGGCTCATTCCTCCCGACTGGTAGGAAGAGGAAGGATCAATCAGAGTGAAAATAAAAGGAAACCATTGTCCCGATCACTTTACATCAAAACTGGCTTTTTTTTTTTTTTTTATTGCTACGTCAAAACGGATCTGATGTGTTGCACCACATTCCTGTGTGTGTTGTTGGTTTGCAAACATCATTGGTGAGCACTCATCTGTGCATGCTTTTTTTCTCTCCCACCCACCCAGCGGGGGGCTTTCTTCTCCACCAGCTAGTAGAAAAGAGACCGAGAGCACCAGGCTTTACATTCACAGATGCCTAAATTCACTCATGTGCCGCCGCTGTGATGGATCACTCTTGAGATCTTTTTTTTCCCCCTCCCTTATATTGTGCCTATTCTACCTGGAGCACTGTTGGTTTTTCAGGTAGAGCTCTGTTTCCGGGGAGGGGGGGGGGGGAGGGTGTGACGAAGTCCTTGAAAAACAATTTATCCTCTTCCATCCACCGCCACCGCCACCTTCTCCGTGCTCGCTCTTCCAGCTATTTCCAACCATCTCCTCTTCTCATCTCCTGGAGCCCTCTTCTTACTCCATCTTAATTTTCCACTGTGCTTTCATCACCTGCTGACTCACCCTCTCCATCCCATCCTCCCTCACACCTCCCGTATTACTCTCTTTCTCCGCGCTGCATCACACACTTATCGCAAAGAGTATCGTAGGAATCAAATGTGAAGGCCGGCCCCGCTTAAATCTCCCCATAATGGAGCCCAAGGGTATCTGAAATTGAGTGTGAAGACTACATCAAGGTCATTTACTCCACCCCACAGGATAGTGATGGATGTCTTGTCTGATTGCTCGATTTGGCTGCCCTACTTGAGGAGGGGGAGCATATCCCGTTGCGCTTTTCTGAGCGAGGGGAGAGTGTTGCTTTTGCGCGGACGGCCAGAAAAGTCATTCCTAGCGGGAGAGAAGAAGATGGAGGAGTGAGGGAGGGAGGTGTAATAGGAGAGGCGGAGTTACTGTATAATAGCCGCTGGAGCCTGGGGAGAGAGGCGTTCTGCATCCAGATTCTTGAGTAAACAGTTGAAGGGATTAAAATAAAACATATTGATTGCTGGATGGATGGCACGCCATCTGTCAATACGCTAATCTGCCAAATTGACTGCGCCTCTCGGGGCATTGTGCGGCTCCAAACAGCTGGATCCAGTCATAGAAAACCATAAACATCAGCCGTAGTCAGCTGAAACCTTTCCCAAGTGCCTGTGATTTATAATCCCCTGGATTGTGTGTGTGTGTGTGTGTGTGTGCACTTGTGGGAATTACTATAGACTGCGGTTGGACATGTAGGGCTCAGCCCATGCAATTGTATTGTGCGGGGTAAAGAAAAAGGCTCATACACTCAGAGATCTAAAAGTGGACTACATTGTGTGTCTTTGCCATTTTTCTTGGTCCATCCACTTTCTTAAAAAGCAGCGTTGCGGAGTAGAAATCGGTGACCCGTGACGACCCCGCTTATCCAATCTCATTTGTCACGTCTCTTTTATGCTTGACTGTCATGAAGATTAGGCTCATTATCTCATTTGATTCACCATAATAAACTGTGTGATAAAGTGTAACGTCATAATGAGTCAAGACACTAATTATATTTGCGTCTGGATTCTGAGGCATGGGAATAAATCGATTATTTTTTCAAGCACATTAATAATAATTTGTCGTGGAATTATTATCAGGCAAAGAAGAATTTAAATTGGGCAATTGTGCTCCGTAACTAGAGAACACAAAATAAACTGAACTATTTCCGTGTTGCGGTCAAGACGACCTAAACCGAGACCAAGTCAAGACCAAAACCAGACCAGTGCAAATCCCACACTGCATGATGTGGAAGTTTCCTCTTCATTCACCTCTTTAATTGCCAAATATACTGTATATATGTCTATGGATAAGAGTACCATGAGAAATGTCTTGATAGAATAATCAAAAGGTATTGCAGAGGGGAATTTTATGTATAGGAATTTTCCTTTGTTTTCTATGAGCAATCACAGTAATGATGTTAACAAATAAATCACACATTGCACAGTTTAATGATATCACCGCAGTCGTGGTCTTGACCGGTCTTGAAATAAAAGCCAAACTCCCCTTTGTCTGAGGACGAGACAAGACCGAGTAAAAAATATGGTCGATTCCAAGATGATACTTTCAAAAAGTGGTCTTGAGACCAATTTTGAGTACTACGACACTGCTATTTCAGCCCGTTCTCATTCCCAGGGCGTCGAATACCGAGGCTTTGGGTGGATGGGTCCAACAAACACAAGGCTTTCATCCAGGAGACCGCTGTTTGTGTCCTCTATTCACAACGTTCAGTTTAATTTTCCCTTGACAAACGTAGTAGTTTTAAGCCCAGCCATGTTGTTTTTTCCTAAACCTAAAGTGACACCAAGGGGCAATGACAAAGCTGCGGTATGTGACAAGCTGGGATGAGAACGTGTTGGCTATTTCCCTAGAGACCGATAATCCTACTAGCCATTGAATTGGAGACAAAATGAAAATGAACTTGTTGAGCCAAGAATTTATTTCCGTTTGCTCTGAATAATGTGCTCTTTTGCTACAAAAAACAAAACTTTTGCTGGTAAAAAACAATTATTTTTCTCGATGGCTTGCTCAAGATTGCATCTCAAATACAATCTCGTAAAACTTCGAGACAATGTGACGCACAGTCATGGCCCTTTCACACAGATCGCGGTTTCAATCAGGTTGGGTGCAGCCGTTGTTGCACCATGGAAGTCATTGGAAATAATGGGTCTCAGAGTGCGGTGGTGCCGTTTCCGTGTTCTCACGTCCTGCAGGAGGCAACAGCTGCTGGAGTCATGTATGACTCCTACAGTCTGAGGTGTTGAGCTGTCAGATTCCTAATCAACAGGCAGGTAATTGACAAGCGATGCGTGATTGTCTCAGTCTTTATTCAGTGTTATGCTTGAGAGTTAACAAAGCGTGAGATTGGGCCGTGCCTCTACGCTGCACATTCTCAGCTTGCAGGCCTTTTGTTCTGCAGCCCTTTGTGGAGTCTGCCCCGTATTCATTGAAACTCCCCACTGCTGAGAGAGCTGAAGGAGCTGCTTTTTTTTGTCACACACCCTCGTTCCCTTTTAACACACACACACACACACACACACACACACACACACACACACACACACACACATGCTCATACACACACACACATACATAGGCATGCACAAAGACCGAAGCTCTGCCAGCATTTCGTGGGATAATCTACCTTCCTGAAGGTTTACTAAAGCACCCTTCCCTCCCTCCCTTCCCTCCACCACAACCCCACTTCTTCTTCTCCTCCCTCCTCTCTCCTCCTCCTCCTCCTCCTCCTCCTCCTCCTCCTCCTCCTTATCGGCCCCAGTGTAAAAGCAGCATGTGGTTTCCTGCCAACTTTCTGGGAGCCGTGAGCAGCCTCTCCAAACAGGAACACGCATGAAGACATTCCACCGCCGAAGGAAACAGTGTCCTCAACCGCCCTCCCCCTCTCCTCCAATCCCCCCGTTAGATGCTTCCACACATCCCACACAGCTCCGCCGGGGCTCGACCGCTGGACAATCAGCACACATAGACACACGCAAACACGCACGGACAGACGCGCAAGAGTGAGCGCAGACTACAGCCATTCAGCACAGCCATGGACATGGAAATGAAGACGGCTGTGAGAAAGACACAGACATGGTGGGAGAAAGAGTGTGTGTGCATGGGTATGTTGGGATTGACTATGACTTCTGTAAAGAAATCAGCTTATTTTTACATAATTTATGATCATGTGCCGTTACATTAAAATTGTGTTTTTTGAGCGAGAGTCTGACTCTGAAATGGAATACTTTCTTAAGTGTGCTTATTCACCACATTTGTCCATGAATTGTTAGCAAAACATTCTCATCCCAATTGGGCCCCCACCGACGCTTTGTCAGAACCCTTGGTGTCACTTTTCGTTCGCAGTAAACACATGCTTAATGTTGTGATTTAAACTAAAACACTTGCTTAGGTTTAGGCAACAAAACCACTTAGTTATGTTTAGAAAATTACTACATTTTTACAGTGAAAATGTGACTTGACGTTGTGAAAACGGTACACAAACGAACAGCTGATTGTAACATGAAAGTGAAACTAAAGGCCCAGACACACCAACCTGACATCATAGAAATAGCAGCGACGAAGGCCGACTGCTGAGTCACCTCACGTCAAGTCAAGTCAAGTCAAGTCAAGTCAAGTCAAGTCAAGTCAAGTCAAGTCAAGTCAAGTCAATTTTATTTGTATAGCCCAAAATCACAAATTTGCCTCAGAGGGCTTCGCCTTTGTCTTGGCCAAAAAGTTGCACTCGAACACACCGCAAAGTCTACAGCCGATGGCCAGTTACCACGTATGTTCTGCGCTGGCGTGAGAGGAAATAACTCTCCACACCAGCAGGTTGCGGTAGTCTGTATTAGACTTATATATAATCGTAAAAACCAATGACAGCGGATATACAAGCTGTTATGATTCGTACATGAAACAAAACAACGTTTGCCGACCATTTTCACACCACTCTCACCCACCACTTAGCTTCATTTCAGATGGCCATGTCGCTGTGAAAATATCCGTGTATTGGAATGATCAGATGACATGAAGATGAAAAATGAGAAGAGCCTTCTGTGTTCTTCCTCTTCACTTTACTTGTTTGCTTGCTTTTGTCACTTCTCTCCTCATGCACTGATTCGCTTAAGCTGAACAGCCTATCAGAGTGATTTCTCTCACCGACGGGCTCCGCTGTGGATTCAACATGCTGTATCGGCCAAAAACCTCTGACACGGGCAGACTAGAGCCGATGGTGCGGGACACACCGCAAAAACTAGGCCGACAGACGCTCACCGACGGCCCCAAACTCTCCGACGGCCGACCGTCGGCTTGGTGTATCAGGGCCTTTAACGCACGGGACACAAACAGCGGTCTCCTGGATGAAAGCCTTGTGTTTGATGGACCTATCCACCTACCCTTCCACCACCCTGTGTGTCTTTGTTGCTCTTTAAACTACGTCACAACAGCACTGTCTCTGAGTGTTTACTGTTGCCGTGGATGGGTTTACATTGTGGAAAGCCTGGTGCGTCTCATACCGCCGCTGCGGGGTGCCTTGTGCGGCGGTATCGAATGCCAATGGCTGTGACAAAGCGTCAATATTTGACTGTTCATTGAGAGGTTCTTCTACTGTATTTCCATGGAAATCCATGAAAAGCTTTAGCTGAAAAGCAAACATCGTTGTGAAGAGCACTGAGAGAGCAGTTGGAGGGCTGTTATGTGCTGTTAGAAGAGTAAATTTGTTTAACATTGCAGAAGGGCTCTTTGAAACCAGTCAAGAGCAATAAATTAAAAAAATAGGCATAGCTGCTCTGTTAGTTTTAATAAATGACAGACAGAATAACCCAGAGGCGGACTCACGTGGGCATCATCTGCAGGCGAAAGATCAAGTAGGTCTAATCATCTCAGCATAGTGGAACCAGGACAGACGCAACAGCAGTGTGTCGTCAAGACAGAGCTGAGAGATGACTCGCTGTCTTAATGACAAAGGCAGCATCACTGTGAGGAGAAAAATAAACTGTGTAATTAGTAGGCATAGGAGGAAGAAACCATAGGAGACTCATTCTGAACAAAAAGTCAAACACAAATTGGGATTCAGACAGGCAGGAGAAGGCTTTAAATCATTTAAAATCATATTCATAAGCGGCGTGTTTTCTCTCCTGGCATGCGAGGCGTATCGATTGGGGAATGTTATTGGGGGATTCTGCGAGAGATGATTAATCATAAGTCACTTTTCTCCTCTGTGCGTATGGATCAGCGCCAGAGAGAGAGGGCGTCCTCAATCTACTGTCCCGCTGCCTTTTTAGCAGCCAGTTCTCCCACTTCTACCCCGCTCTCTCTCCATCTTATCTCCACTCCTCAGTTTCGGAATGTTTTTCGAGGGACAAGTAAACGGAGCAAAATGGCCCAAACAGAGATTTTGAGGAACTGATTTCTTCTTCCCCTCCTTCCCTGGGTGGCTGTGCTCACCAGGCAGATACGTGGCACAGCATCTTTTTTTTTGTGTGTCTGTGCCCACTTAAATGATTCAGTGGCATATTGAAATTACATTGTGGGCTCTTCTGGTGAAAAATTGCAGAGGAGTTTTGAGATTCAGGTCAAATGTTGGATGCTCAAAGTGAAGCACTTGAGGCGAGATGACTTGTGTTTATTCCTCGCAAAGTTTAATTGCCACATACTTGAGTTTCCTGTCTTTTACTGCTTGAGCTTTGAAAAAGGTTCTTTTAGAAATTGCATTTGTTTTTGTGCTGCCAGTCTGCTAGAGTCATAAACCATGAAAATTGGATCTTGCTTGCATGTGAACACCTCATGTGCTATTGATCACTGCACGGAAACTATTAGGATTTAATGAATGTGTCTTAATTTCTTATATCTATTTATAATTTACAAGTAAAAGAACTTGCTTGGCTTTCATTTCTGACATTTTATACGTCTTTTTGGTTTCAGTATTTGGAAAATACTCTGTACAGCCCGTGATTGGCATGATAATCCAAATCAGTACTTTACAGCCTAAATTTGTGATCTGCACATAGCACCCGACCCCCCAACCATTACACCATGTGTCACATTTACCTTGACTCTAACCCTACACACTACTGTACACCTGACACATTCTTCAAAGCCCTAGATTAACAGCGTCAAAAGAAATTTAACATCCAATGCCAACATTTTTTAAATTCTGGCAACTTTGGTATGGTTTAGATGGTAGTTTGTTTCAACCAAATTGGATGCTGGATGGTCGAACAGCTTTGGAAAATCCCTCCCCCTACACCTTTCCCAAATCAGAATTTGTACTGTAAGTAAAAAGGGTTCAAATTTCTCTCTCAAGCACACTTTTTAGAATGTTTTTTAACACAATTAGTTCAATCCCTTTTTGTATAGATTGTCAGGAAGTGTGTGTCAATATCCCCATTCAAGCAAGTATCGGCTCTCTGTGGCTCTAAACCAGACCTGGGCATTTTACGGCCCGCGGGCCACATCCGGCCCGTTGGCTGTCCCTGCCTGGCCCGCGTGAGGTCAAGTAAATTAGAACATAAATAAAAAAATAGGCCTATTTATGCTGTGCACGCAATACGGCTGTGTGCTTTTATTTTGAAAAGGTTTTTTTATTTACGTAGTCACGCATGTGCGTGACTACGTGACTACGCTAAACAGCTACATGTGATTCTGGTATGCTAAGCTAGCCCTCAACATGTCAGCCCACGGCAGCAAAAGAAAAATCGAGACCGAATGCCGCATTTTCAACAAGACATGGACTGCTAAATATCTATTTACAGAAGTCAAAGGTAAAGCCGTGTGCTTAGTTTGTGGTGTACAGGTCGCCGTGTTCAAGGATTACAATTTGAACCGCCACTACGTGACCAAACACGAGGAGAAATACAAGAACTTGTCTGAACAAGAGCGCGCAAGGGAGTCGGATTCTTTGCTAGCTAAGCTGCAAAACCAACAAGGACTTTTTACTAAATGTTGCACATCCAGAGATGCAGCTGTCAAGACAAATTATGTCATATCCCACAAAATCGCTAGAAAAAGTAAACCGTTTTCTGACGGGGAGTTTATTAAGGAGTGTTTGCTGGACTCTGCTGCCCTAATATGCCCGGAGAAAAAGGGAGCTTTTGAGAACGTGCCCCTCTCGCGACGGACTGTAACGAGGAGGGTTGAGGACATCGCGGGGAATCTGGAACTTCAGCTGAAGAACAGAGCGGTCAGCTTCGACTATTTTTCCCTGGCTTTGGATGAGAGCTGCGATGTACGTGACACTGCCCAGCTACTCATTTTCATACGTGGGATATCTACGGACTTTAAAATCACGGAGGAGCTGGCAGCCATGCAGTCAATGAAAGGGACAACAACCGGGAGTGATTTATTCACGGAGGTAAATGCATGTTTGGACAAGTTGGAACTAAAATGGGACAAGCTGGCAGGTGTGACAACGGATGGTTGTCCAAATCTGACGGGGAAAAATGTTGGACTTTTGAAGAGAATGCAGGATAAAGTGAAAGAAATGAACCCTGAGCAGAAATTGACATTTTTGCATTGTATTATACATCAGGAAGTGTTGTGTAAGTCAGTGTTAAAAATGAACCATGTTGTTGATGTTGTAACTAAAACAGTTAACTTCATCAGGGCAAGAGCATTGAATCACAGAGAGTTTGTTTCACTTTTGGAGGAAAGCGAGACTGAACATTGTGACATAGGCTACCACACAGCTGTCAGGTGGCTCAGCCTGGGCAAAGTACTGAAAAGTTTCTGGGACCTGAGAAAAGAGATTCACGAGTTCTGTGTGAAGAAAGGAAAGGACATTCCACAGCTTACAGATGCAGACTGGATTGCTGACCTTGGTTTTGCTGTAGATGTGACGGCACTAATGAATGAACTAAATGTCAAACTGCAGTGCAGAGGCCTTTTTGTACATGGAATGTACAGCGCAGTGAAGGCTTTCATGAGAAAGTTGCAGCTTCTCTCAAGCCAAATGAAGGACAACATTCTCACCCACTTGCCAACACTGAAGGAAGCCACAAAATCAGCTGATCACCTCGACAAGTACTCATCCATGTTAGAAGCACTGCATGGTGAGTTTTCAAGGCGATTTCAAGACTTTAAAACAGTTGAGAGTGAGATGCACATGGTTTCTTCTCCCTTCACCTGCAGTGTGGAGAATGCACAAAGTGATGTTCAGATGGAACTGATTGACCTGCAGTCTGACACACTTCTGGCAGAGCACTTTAGGTCAGTCTCACTACTGGACTTCTACTCTTCCCTCAAAGAGGAGAACTTTCCACACATGAGGAGGCATGCTCAGAAGATTCTAGTCCTCTTTGGATCTACCTACGTATGTGAACAGACATTCTCAGTGATGAAGTTCAACAAATCCAGATACAGATCCTCTATCACTGATGACCACCTCTCAGCTGTCCTTCGCATATCCACCTCAGACATTCAGCCAGATTTCAATGCACTTGTTCAAGCCCAGAGCAGGCTGGATTTTTCCCACTGAACAAGTAAAATGAACATTAACAGCATTTATTGCTTTTTGCATCAAGTTGACAATTGCCTATCTTTAACATACTGTAAAACACCTATTCAGTATTTGGGAAGATTAACATGTTAAAAATAAAATGAAACACTGATGCAATTATTGTTTTTACTGTTTATTACTTCTATAGGAGTATTTTCCTATATGACCTACACCACAATTTCATATATTTATATAAATATTTACAGAATATCCTTATTCTTCTGATTACCAGTAGCAACTAATCAAAAATATATAATTTAATGCTTTTTACAATTAAAATCAATTAATCAAAATTAATACTGAGCAGAATTAAGTTCAAGTTATTGTTGGTTCGGCCCTCCAACACAACTCAGGTTTCTCATGTGGCCCCTTGTAAAAATTAATTGCCCACCCCTGCTCTAAACCCTTTTTCCTTTGAAAGCACGTTGTACAAACTAGGTTGTTTTGAGCATACTGAAAGTGAAACGCTGTGGTTATGACAAATATAAACTGTGGCTAAGGTACTGTATGGTTAGTGCCGGGCAACCAGACGACTTGGTTGAGGTTAGGGAAAGTTTGTGGTTACGGTTAATAAAAGGCAAATGGTAACTGCAGGTCTGTGATGGGATGCAAACTCTGGTCTTTTTTCTGCATGAAAGTCTGACTCGCTACTCTGTCCAATCACCTCCCTTAAGCTGCCAGTGTGCTTCATCAGAACTGCTTGTCGTATGGTCGAATAACTTCAGAAGACCCTCCCATGCAACTTTTCTGTAAGTTTCTAAAACTGACAATCCAACATTCACACCCAGCTCACCCACTTCTCTCTCAAACTCTCTTTTCTCATTCTTTACACAACTACTTCTGTCACTTTTCATGAGAACAACTGAGGTCACTATAGCTGAAAGCGCTATCTCCGTAACCTCCACCCCCTCTTATGATGGCCGACTTTTCACACTGAGAACTCTGTATTTGGATCGGTCAGACAACAAGTCGCATGTTCAAGAATAACCCCGACCCTCACACTCCCTCTTAATTAAGACTGCATTCACACCAGATCAGGTGTTTGGTTGTGCGGCGGTGAGTTAATTTGATGGCCCATTGACGGTGACGATTAACGCCTTTTGTTCCCTCATGGCTGGGTTGTACAGCTCTGGATCGCCGGTTATATGTAATTTGCCACCGCAGCGTGAAGTTGGGTTGTGCTTCTCCAAAAGTTGATTCTGCCTCTACTTTTGACTTTCGGCACCCCCTGCAGCTGTCCATCAATGCCGTAGCTGCAGCCGCAGCCCAAACGCACGACCCCCCATTCAAAATGAATGGCAAGACTTGCGTGTTTGCCTCATCACCAGATCTGGTGTGAATGCAGCCTCAGTGCACACTGCTTCCTGTTTTGGCACTCAACATTGGCACTGGACCTAAATGGGGTGGTGCCAATATGGACATAATTGTGATGTTTGATGGACATATTGGCTGCAGCAGAGATTGAACCTGGGTGTTCTCCAAACACCAGACATTACTCAGTTTTTACACATTCATGCCTAGAAGCAGTACAACCTCAATCTTCTACTGTCAGACACCGAGCAGCCCTCTGGAGTTATTGGTATTCAAGGCTGCCGCGTGCTTCAAACAAAGTGCTGTTTGACACAATGGATGCAGTCATATTCAGTCTGAACAGTTTTGTATTGTTGGTAAACCAACAATCTGACAGTGACTCCCACTTTTCCACGAGTCTGCTGGAATGAAATTTTGCACAAACATAATTAGCGCGGCTGTCGGATCATATGAAATTATTCTTTCAGTGTATCTCACCTCTGATTTGTTTCACCACCTTAATGTTCAAACTCGGCTACTCACCTCTCATAAATAATGAATGAGGGCTAACTGTTTGTCTCGCGGATACGTCTGCGAGTAATGTAACCGCCTTGCTCGAGGGTGTAGTTGATGAGGGAGAGAAGAATCTGCTCCACAAGTTCACTTCTCTCACCTTTAGGCCAGCTGTTCTCAGAAAATGTTTGGTATTTCCTCCTTTAATATGTTCTTCATCCCAGTCTGCACAGATATTGGTCTGTTAAAAAAAACACATGTATCATATCAGAACTCATCCTGAATACAAATGAACTCCACTCGCTATGCAACTGTGTGCTGTATAACTTTCAAGCTAAAACAAAAAAAAAAAAGGACAGTTTTCCAAGGAACTCATTACAGAACCAGCGAAGCAGGGCTTAATGTTGTTTTGACTGAATTGTAGTTATCAGTAGGCCACCGTGATGAAGCTCAATTAGAGCAGCATGCTATAAGGTAATCACTGGGCGGAGGGCAGACTTATGTGGAGGCACGGATATTCACTCTGAACAGAAAAGGCGAGGGATTCACAATAGGACCCGGAGCCGTGGAGAGCGGCTAATGAGCCTACATGATTCACTCTTGGTCTCCCCCACCGAGAGCCTTGTCCTGGGCAGAGCGGAGGCGCACAAGATGTGTGTGTGCATCCAACACGTTCCATGACGCAGCCTCAGTCAGAGCCGGGAGGGTGAGGGGGAGATTAAAAAGTTTCTCTTGTAGGACGCTGGATGAATGAAGGTCTTCTGTGTCTTATTAGTGTCTTGAATCAATCAAGAGACTGTGTGGACATGCTTATTTGAGTAAACAATGTGTCTAGTAAGGCTGAATCTTCCCCCCATTCAACCAGAAAGCTCTTGAGAAAAAAAATGCTTGAGGTCTTATAATGTTTTTGAATGTGACCATTCACAATGAAAGACAACAGATCTTCTGTAGAGATATGCGTAATCCTCCATGAAAGGAAATCACTTTTCTGACAATTTTATACAAACAAAAAAGAAAATTGTCCGACCTTTCTTTTATGGAGTTAAAGTGTGGGAGGCATTGCCGAACGCTGGCTTTCAAAGTTGGGTCTGGGGACCCTCAGGCGTCCTTGAGGAGGCAAAAGGGGAATAATTTATTTTCACTATAATTTCATCCAGAAGTAACACAATGACAGAATTTATGACTATTTTGGTCTTGGGTTTTAATACACTTTCTGTAATAAAACATCTAAAAGCAATAGGGCTGTCCTCAACCAAAGAAATTCGTAGTCGACTAACACTCACATGATTTTGTCGACTGATCGATTAGTTGATTGAATCAATGTCATGTTCACGACCTTTAGTCTAGAAGTTCCTTTTGTTTCCTATGTTTCCCTGTCCTCTTGTCTCTTGTGTGTTTTCCCCTGGTTTGTCTAGTTTGTCAGTGTGTCGGGAGGTGTGGTCTTCCTCCTCCTCCTCCTCTGGGCGGGCTCGGCTGGAGCAGCTGCTATCAATCATCAATCAAACCTGCAGTATATCTACCCCGGTCTTGCTGCCAGTCATCGCCAGATCGTTCCGTCACCCACAGTGGTAGTTAACTTAATCAGGCTCCCTAGTGTTTTTGCTCTTGTTTTGCTGTTGCTCTCGTGTTTTGGATTTGTTTGGACTTACCTCGTTTTTTGCTCTGTGCTCAGGTCTGTCCATCTGCCAGCTGTGGCTGCTCCCTTCCTGCCTGCTCACTCCTGCTCTCTGCTCCTGGATCAACCTGGAACCTTTTTTGTTAAAATAAATATTCTTTTGTTCTACCTTTAAAGACGTCTCGTTGTGTGCTGCATTTTGAGTCCACGTTTCGTTACCCAGAACATAACAATCAACCGATCTCAGTTTCTCCCCAAAGAATCACACAAAAGCACCATAAATCTTTACCAGAAATGTGCAAGTCTCTTGGAAAGAAGTCATTCAGCATGGAAAAAGGATCAAAATATGACTAATCGTCTAGACAAATCTTAGTTGACTAAGACCAAAACGATGATTAGTGCTCTAATTGACTAAGAGGGGACAGCCCTAAAGGGCAAAAGTCCTATCAGATGGGGGACAAATAAAGGATTATGTGTTTAAATCCCAGTCTTGGTTTGTTGTGTGTGTTTGCATGTTCTCAGGGTTTCCTTCTACTGTGGCTTCCTCCAACAGTCTAAAAAAGTGCAGTTCTTGTGAACCCGAACCCTCTAATTTGCCCATATGTGTGAATTTGAGTGCAAATGTGTCTGTCCAAACATGTTTTTATTCTGTAATTAGTGTAACAGATGTCAAGGATTCCTAAACTGACACAAATTTGACCCCCATTTGATAAGATTTATGTCTCAGGATCCCCCATCTGTTTTGATTTTTCTTTTAGACGTTATATTACAGAAAGTGTATGAAACCTATGACAAAAATAGTCATACATTCTGTCATTATGTTATTTATGGATGAAATTATAGTGAAAATAAATGATTTTACCTTTTGCTAAGGACCCCCTGGAACCCCCTCAAGGATTTCTGACAGTTGTCATCATAAAATGTGACCCCCCCACTGTACCTGTGTGTAACAAATGAGGCAAATATGTGACAGAAAACACATAAAACATAAATGTATTTTAATATTTTTACTTTAAAAAACATTAATTAACACTTTTAATAACCCTGTGGTAATGTGTTTCTTTTACTTTCTGTGTTACCTTAATTTAATGCTTTTACTATTTGTTTCCTTTTATTCATTTCTTCTTCTTCTGCGTTTTAAATCACTTTGAATGTGTTTTTATAACTTCTATATACATTTGTTTTATTACAGGGATTATAAATTTGCATAAACCCTAACCCCTGACCCATCTACCCAAGCAGCTTGTTTTATTACAGGGTATTATGAACGATATTATTCAAGACAGTGTAATCTGCATGCATGCATGCGTGTGTGTGTGTGTGTGTTGAGGTGAGGTCTTGTCAAATGTCTCTAGTAGTTATTAAAAATAGCTGCTAAAACATCCATCCAGACTTTTGAACCGACTCGCACTTTTGACAACCCTGTGGTAATGTGTATCTTTTACTTTCTGTGTTACCTTAATTTTAATTGCTTTTACTATTTGTGTATTGTTTCCTTTTTATAAATTTATTCTTCTTCTGTGTTTTATAACTTCTATATACATTTGTTTTTATTCCAGGGGATTATGAATGATATTATTCCAGACAGTGTAATCTGTATGCATGCATGCATGTGGGTTGAGGTGAGGTGAGGTCTTGTCAAATTGTCTCTTGTAGTTATTAAAAATAGCAGCTAAAACATCCATCCAGACTTTTAAACCCTCTCCTGCTCTGATTGGCCCAGCCTCGGTCACGTGGCGCAGTGCAGTCAGTCTCTGTGCCGTGCCTCGAGCCAGCGCTGAGTGGAGCCTGTCTGCCAACAAGCTTCAGCTTCAGCAGCGGCTCGATCTGGAACTGGAACCCAACACACTCACACCACACTACACCGACTATTCAACAAGGAAGGCCACCCTTTTTCTGCTTATTTCCGAGGACTATTCTTCCACCATGGGCGACAAGAAGAGCCCTACCAGGTAAATACAACCATTCCGCTGCAGAAATATGCGTAATTTGTGCGTTTTTGCGCTCTCTACTCGGATGCGTCTCTTCTCTCTTCTCTCTTCTCACACACAGAGAGAGGAGCGTTTCTCCCTTTTTCAGCTGCTGTGCCACACAGCTAGCTAGAGCTAGAATAGTGCAGCAGTCACTATGGCGGCTTCTCGCTCTCTCCTCTACAACCAAACCCAGTCACTTAACAAGACAAAGGGAATTTTTTCAGAGGAGACGCCTGGCATCCAGCGAAACGCTCTTCCGTCTCCACGAAGCCTTTCGGAGGGTCAATGTCGAAATTGGCATTGTTTGATATTGCATTTGTTAGCCGACGTGCTAAGCTTCCGATGCCGAGAGGGTTTTTAGCAACGCTTGCCTGCCTCACAGCCTCACAGCCTCTGCTAGCCTCCTAGCTGGAGCTGGCCATGCAATCAGACAGTGTGGAGCTTCTTTATTAAGCTCTTCTTGCAGGGACTTTAACCCAAAATGAATGACAACACAGTGCAGCACTTTAATACTGTATATTACAATGCATGCAATGTTTTTTGTGCACAATCTTGTTAATGCATATTGTTTTGGTTTGGTGGTATTTCTGCAAAAACTTGACCTTAAACATTTTTTTGAATGTGTGTCAGGCCAAAAAGACAAGCCAAACAGACTGCAGATGACGGATACTGGGACTGTAGCGTCTGCACCTTCAGGAACACAGCCGAGGCTTTCAAATGCAGCATCTGCGATGTGAGGAAGGGCACATCCACAAGGTAATGTAGCTCTCTCCTTCTCCTTCTCCTCTCTCTCCCTCTCCCTCTCTCTCTCTCTCTCTCTAGTCTGAGCGTCTCGTTTTTCCCCTCTTGCTTGGCTGGCTGCAGCATTGCATCGCAATTTATGAGGGATGACAACTTTGATCGACAGCCTATTTGTCTGCAGGACTTGTTGATGGTGATGGACAAATCTTGCAAAACGTTGTCTGGATCATCCTTTAGTTTATGCGACTAAAATGCATTGCTTTTATGCATTCGTCTAGGAGGTATATAGGCTGGATGCTTCACTAGCCAGAGAGTGGTGGTGGAGGGGGGATGGGATGGGGATGGAAGAGGGACTATACTTCATGATGCCTGTACAGCTATACAGTGCATCAACATCTTTTTGAAACAAGGTGAATGCATGCGTGTGCATTTCACCTACCTGTAGGATTCCTTTAATGGTCTGACAAAGTCAGATTTATTGTGCATGAGGTGGATGTACAGTAAAGTAAAGGGATGATTATGTTTTCTTAGATTAAGAAATGTGTTTACAATCAGGATTAGGGTTTAGGATGCGACTAAAACATTGCTTTTATGCATTTGTCTAGGAGGTATAGGCTGGATGCTTCACTAGCCAGAGTGGTGGTGGTGGTGGTGGTGGAGGGGGGATGGAAGAGGGACTATACTTCATGATGGCTGTACAGCTACAGTGCATAATTTTTTTTCCCATGGAAGTGAAACAAGGTGAATGCATGCGTGTGCATTTCACCTACCTGTAGGATTCCTTTAAAGGTCTGACAAAGTCAGATTTATTGTGCATGAATGAGGTGGATGTACAGTGAAGTAAAGGGATGATTATGTTTCATCAGACTTGTTGAAGGACAAATCTTGCAAAACGTTGTCTGGATCATCCTCAGTTTATGCAACTTAAAAACATTGCTTTTATGCATTCGTCTAGGAGGTATATAGGCTGGCTGCTTCACTAGCCAGAGTGGTGGTGGTAGGGATGGCTGTACAGCTATACAGTGCATCAACAGCTTTTTTCTTTCCATGGAGTGAAACAAGGTGGATGCATGCGTGTGCATTTCACCTACCTGTAGGATTCCTTTAAAGTCAGATTTATTGTACATGAATGAGGTGGATGTACAGTAAAGGAGGATGATGATGTTTGTTAGATTAAGAAATGTGTTTGTAATCAGGATTAGAGATGAACCCCAGATGTGCATTTTTATATATTTCTTTGTCCGTTAGACTTTTTTCCCCCATTGCGCCTGAGGTTCATCTGTTTTTCAGTTTCACAAAAAGCAAATGTTTTTTTTAAATGTCAGTCCACACATTTGTCTATGATTAATCAAACCTCCAATCTGCCACAAACAAGTGAATTCACTCATGGTTTTCTCTCTGAAAATGTCTCCAGATTAATCATATCAGCATTTACAGCAACAGGCTTTGCACGTCCCAGACATTTCCCCCCAGAGCTTACCTCAGAATAAATTTTGTGATGATGTCAGCAGAAGGCTGCGTCTTATGGGAAACTGAGATCAAATCACTGAATGACTTCAAAATGTCATCAAGACGGGATTCCCTTTCGGTTTTGTGTATGCTGACGCCTCCTCCCCCCACCTGATCTGGGGAAATGTTTTCTGATGAGAAATCGTGTCACGGTGCGACTTTGTTTACCCGTGTCATCAGTTGCATGATGAGATGAAGAGATAGATGAGTCATTTGTGGGTTTGTTGACAAGTCCCCTGCACTCTAACCTTTCCAGCTGTGGTTTTAAAATGAGTGGCTCCACTGACAACCCCTGACTGGTGCACCACAAAAAAACGGGGAGAACACGCTGTCGCTGGCTTACTGAAAATCCAAAAGCTCAATCTTAATTGTCTGGCTCCCCTCCCCCTATGATCTTTTCCTCGCTGTGCGTAGCTTAAGACCACAGCTGATGATGCAGCCTGCTGCGCGAAAGCAGGAAGCAGAGACGAGCATGTCGTAGCCATCCTGCCGCTGTGCTTTGGCAACAGCCCAGTTGCCTCTATTTGGTAAATGGGAGCACATGACATCACACGAGTGGTTGTCACGCATTCCTGTTTGATGTGAATAGTTAACCTTTGATTAATGCAATTGTGTAGTTGTGGGGTTGCCTCTTATTCTAATGAGCACTAATTAGCTGTCTTGTCTTCGCCGTTTGATGTATTCCAGCAAAGCATGGGACGAAGCAACATGCTCTTAGCTAAATGATTCACACTTAAGGCTGTGTGTGGATGTTTTGTCTTGCTCCTTTTATCTGCGGCTCTACTTTGAATGTGCTTTTATGCACGAGGACACGAGCGTTCACTAATTAGTGCTGGTAGGAGTTGAAACACTTCTTTTCTCAAAGTTTGATTTGGATCATCAGTTTGTGTTTGCTACAAGATGGGATGAACTTAGATAGGTATTGATTTGTGCAGTCAGTGTGATATGATTTGTATTTAAGCATTGTTTGAATGAATGGTTTGTTGTGAGTGGTGTGAATGTCTGGAAGCTATCTCCTTCCACAGTCCCTAAATAAAGCTTTCTTTTTCCTGTGTCCTGGCACAGAGGTCAGTCTGTATTGACTGAGCGTAGTGAAGAGAGGATGGATGCAGCTGCACGTGTACCTCCATCCATTCCTGAAAATCTATTGGTACAACAGGTAGCAGTCAGCCAACATTAGTGCAGTGACGCGGCTGATAGCTGCAGGTTGAGTCATCGAGAGTCTACCTACCTGTCCTACGTGATATTCAAGATCAGATGAATATTTCCTCCCCCTTGAGCTCGATACATCCATCCCTCTCCGCGCGCACTGAGTCATCGAGACACCAGCTGTTTCTACAGGTGTTGATGGAGAATACGCAATTAACATGATCTACGCTGACAGCGAGGCTTGAACTGCACTTTGTCCCCCCTGCCAGCGGTAGGTAAGCTAGGTAACTGTGGGTCACGCCGCTCTGATTTGCACAAATGGAGGTAAGAATGTGTGTTAACGAGGGCGAAACGCTGGCCGTGGCATCAGCATGCAGGGAGAGGCCCCGTTCTCCCAAGCCCAGCGCAGCCTAACGAACCTGTTGACCCAGTCCAACTCAGTGATGTAACATGATACTGGAGGAGGCTAAATCTAGCCTCTGCCACTCCTGACTCTTAAACAAGAAAGCACTCGGCTTTTTGCACCTGACCTCGCTGCTAATCTACAAGTCCAAGTAGCCCGAGTGTTCAGCCTTCTGCATTCAGCGCCCGCTTCTTTGGTAATTGGAGAAGGGGCTTGCATTAGCATCCCCTGTGAGGCGCACACTATCATATTTAAATGTTTCTGGCGTCTGAACCCCATCGCTGCGTGAACGTGACACCGTGTTGCTGCACATCAGTTTGCTTTGTGGTGGTGTTTGGTATGCACCTCTGTCAGCCTCGGGGCCCAGGGAGAAACCATTAGGAGCCCTCTAAAGTTGATTGATGGCGGGGATCACAGGAAGTCTTGAGGTACCTCAGTCTTTGACTTCTGTGCTGTTATCTATGCGCTGTTGCTCTGTTGTCAACCATTTCAAGTAGCTTCCATCTGTGCTTTATATTAAACAGAACAAATGGGTGTCTCTCGCTAGTTAGCAAAATGCAGCGCTCCGACTAGATTAAATAAACAAGCTTAAATTGTCCCCAATTTATCTAAAGCTCAGATGGCTGAAAGGACACAGAACCTGAACCATTGCAACTGATATACTATGTATACAGCAGTGTGAGATATAGGGGTTTCTTCATATAGGTGTCAGATATAATGCCAATAAAAGTTAATGTATGTTTAAGGTTGTTCATACACTGTTGTAATGTTATATTTAACATGCAGTGAATGTAGTTTGACGAATAGAGATTAGAGTTGTTCCAATACCGATACCAGTATTGGAAATGTGTGCGATACTGCCCAAAATTTGGGATCAGGTATTGGCGAGTACACCAGTCTGTGCAGCGATCCGATTAATCCAGAAAAAACTTGTTTAACAGGAAATCAATTCTTCTTTGCCGCTGCAAAACAGTAGCTTTCAGTTTGCTGTCGCCCTGGATGTAGCATGGCTGCCACTGGCAACTACTGTTTTAGAGCAGCGAAGAAGAACTGATTGCAGGTAGTTTGTGACGTCAGAGCGAGAAAAATGTAGTAGTGTAGTAGTTTTTTATCACGTTGGCATCGGATCGGTACTCGGTATCGGCCGATATCGCAAGTTCAGGTATCGGGGAGGAAAAAATGGTATTGGAACATCTCTAATAAAGGTCTAATCTAAATTTTTGTTAGGTGATCTCAACAGCTGGAGTCCAGATTACTCAGCAAAACGAAGCCTGAGCTCAATCAAATGACACCAGACATGTTTTTGCACAAGTTCATTTATATTTTATCTGTGTCTGTGTCACCAGGCTGTCTCTGTAGGTTTACACTAGCCAGCTTTTATTGTACTCGGTCAACAGGCGAGGTCATGCTGTAGGTGATAACAAGCCCATTTATTTCAGTCACTTGTTGCTTGACGTGTGAACAATGTCATGTACAAATATTGTCACAAGTATGAAGGATTTTAAGGTGACGGCAAGATGATTTTCCTGCCGTCAATCGTCCACGACTCTGTAGACATTTACAGACGTTAATGTACTTAAGTAAATGTGTTTTGCATTTAGTCTGTGGCTTTATAATACGACCATATGGGAAACCCATAAACCCACAGATTATGAAAGATAGAATCAGAATGGATCACAGCCCTTTAAGCCACGAGTTAGTAGTCAAGCTAAAAAAGTAAAAGTGCATCTCTCTTTGTTTAAGTTGCACAATTATTGGAAAATGATTGCGGTGTGTGTCTGTGTGTGTGCGGCTTTCTGTCTTTTACAATGATGGAATAGAGCCATTATAATCCGTGGATTCTACCACTGTCACATTAAGGCAAATTGTCTAGGATAATGGAATTACATAAGAGGGACATGCTGGCGCTCAATTTATATCTGCACTTCCTCGCCCACCCCCCTGCTGCCCCCACAGCAGCCCCCCGCTCAGAGGAAACTGCTTTTGCTTATCCAGCATTATCAGCATCTGCACTAAAACCCTAAGCACGAGCGGGTAGCCCTAATCTTTACATGTTAATTGCCGGATTTAAAAGTTCTTAATTACTTCATGGGATTTGGCAGAGTGTGAGTGATTAAATACAGTAGCCAATTTGGCAATTTGACAAAACGGAGAAATGTGGAGAGAGCCGTTGAATCGGAGCTCCTCCCCCTCCACAAAAAACATGAGGCAAATGAGTGCGACAGTGAGGGAGGCTCGGGGAAAATACAGAAAGAGGCATGTGAGGACAAGGAGAGGGAGTGAGGGAGTGAGGGAGTTGGGTAGTCGCAGCAAGCTGCGGAGTAAAGAGAAGACGAGGGCATGAGAGGACACGGGTAGAAACAGGGTGGTGAAGGGACACAGAGTCTGGACATTTCTGTGTGTGTGTTGAAGGAAGGGGTGGTGGTGGGGGGGTGTATGGATGGCTGCAAGGGGGATGTGCTCACTCAGCCAAGAGTCTCCAGGGGCTAAAGCACATCATTACCCAGGGAGGGAGAGAGCTAGACTGGACAGCCTCTTCTGTTTCTACCAGCACCACCAGCGATGCATGGGGAAGGAACAGCACCGTTTCGACATGTCATTTGCTGCAGTGCAGATCGAGAGTGAATCCTGAATCGACCGTTTTCTCTTGGTAAAGTTATGAAGTAATTAGAGTCGACGGGTTTGATCCTGTTGAGCTATGGTTTGTCTGAGCATAATGGAGAAGAAGATGCACACCAGAATTCAAAGTAGTTTGGAAAATTTGAATCGTGGCTACAGTAGCGGATTTGTGTCCTCACTTGACGTTTGTGTTTCTTTTAGAGCTGTCAAACTTAACGCGATAATAACGCAAAATTGTTTTAACGCCACTCATATCTTTAACGCATTAATGCAGTCGATCTTTCGGAGGAGGTTGTAGCGGGCTGAGTTTTAAAGCTAGAGTGAAACTAGAAAGGAATCCATTGGTACCGTCATGTCATACTAACTTGTCGCGAAGGAGGTTAAATAACACTCCGAACTTGCACTACATTTTGGCGAGGGAAAAACTGGCATGGCCCTTTTCAGCACACTGACACACTGACAGCTGTTGTTGCCTGTTGGGCTTGAGTTTGTCATGTTATGATTTGAGCATATTTTGTTATGCTAAATGCAGTACCTGTGAGGGTTTTTGGACAATATTTGTCATTGTTTTGTGTTGTTAATTGATTTCCAGTAATACATAAATACATACATTTGCATAAAGCAAGCATGTTTGCCCACTCCCATGTTGATAAGATTATTAAATACTTGACAAATCTCCCTTTAAGGTACATTTTGAACAGATAAAAAATTTGTGATTCATTTGCGATTAAATATTTTAATCGCTTGACAGCCCTAGTTTGCTTGCTTTATGTTGTTCCCCTTGTGTAGAGCACCAGAGCCTGCTGTGAAGGTGCAATGTCCCCTTTGGCAACCCTGCACATTCAAACCAGGCTCCGTTTATACTAAAGCAAATGGGCAAGAAGATGACAGGACAGCAGCAAGATGGGGTGACCGGGTCTAACTTGACAGATAACTCACGCACACCAGAGGCAAACAGCGGGAGAGAGGGTGAAGAGAGGTGAAGACGACCTACTTAAAGTCTTCAGGATTTAGGCTGGGTGATGGGAGGGGGGGAAGCTAATGCACAGGGAGAAAGTGAAGAGAGAGAGAATGATGGCGAGGCAGTGGAGAGGAGGAAAACAAATGAGTGATACTGAGCAATGTGACACAGCGCTGCTGATGGAAGGCACTCATACGTGCTTAGTGCCTTCGCGATGACTCGCTGTCAGTCTGCCCAATGCCGGGGCAGTTCGCAGCCTGAAACAGTTGTCAGTGAGAAGATGAATTGTCTTTTTACACATAAGCAGACACAAACTTAGACATTTCCTCTTTTAATTCCTCTGTCATAGACCGCCTTTTCTTCTTGCTTATGTCTGTCTCGCTCAGACTCAGACAGCTGGATTCCTTTAGCCTGTCAGGAGAAGCAGACTCCCAGCAGCCAGCGCGGTGCATCAGTTGTTACAGAAAAGTTGGGTTATCTTTGACTGAGAGATTTCCTTGCATTTCTTTCCTTTCTGTCCAGTAATGTCAGTCAGTACTGCGGCAGCTAAATGTCATGCCTGACTGTTTGAGGAAAAGGTGTGGGGTGTAGATGCTTTCTGAGAGTCTGCTGTGTATACAGAGTACCTGATGGAAACATGGTGCACAGACCCCCACAAGGGGTGTAGGGTGGAGGGGGGATGTGACAGTAACATTAAGCGCTCAAAGTCCTGACTGGAAGGGACTCGTGGAGAGATGAATGCTTCATGCCTCTGGTGGGCAGTTTGAATGAATGGAGAAGCGCTATAGCTGCAGGCTGCTCTTCAGGTGCTATCCTCATTCAACCTCCACAACACACTCACTCACACAGATTACTTCACCCACGGATGGCTGGAGGTGACAACATTGCTCCAGTCACCTCAGGCTCAGACTGATCAAGAACTTCCTCACGGGGGAACACGAGTCCCACAGCTCTGTGGTATTTTGACATTTTTTCAAGTCAGCATCCCAATAAATAAATGAATAGGTTTGTTCGTGTTCACCGGCGAGGGTGCATTTATAAAAGATTCTGTTTAAGATTGATGTGTCAAGTCTTTTTGACTGTCATCTCAAGATAATCTCCCCAGACATATACAGATCTGCAACTCGAGACGAGCACAAAAGACATTGACAAATTCACACTGAGTCAGATTCAGGTCTAAAATACAAATTTTACTATTAGCGCTGAAACAATGAATTCAGTAGTTGATCGGCATAAAATTGATCGTCAATAACAAGTAATTTTTCAGGTTTGCTGTTGTATTTTTAACAGTAAATTGAATATCTTTTGGACTCTGTTGGACAAAACATCTAAAGTATGGGCTCTGGGAACTTGTGATTGGGATTTTCACTGTTTTCTGACGTTGTTTTCCTATTTTCTACTTATCAATTCACAGAGAAAATAATTGACAGATTATTATAGACATATTTAAATTGCCGCCAGAAAAGTTGTTGGGACCGGCGACCTTACAACATTAAGCACGCAACCTATGCACTGAGTTATTCCTTAAAGGATGTCGCTACCTGTATAACACATTTTAGTTTAGAAAGACATCTTAAAAATGCATAAATCCTCGATGATTAGGCCCAGTGGGCTGCCGGGCTTGCATTACACTGGCGGAAATCCTGCTTTTGTCCGACCAACAAAACCCTATTATTATAGGAGACCAAGAAAGCCAGTAAATATTCACATTTGTGAAACCAGAAGCAGTGAATTGTAATCACTTTTATTTAAACGACTTAAATGATTAATCAATTATCAGAATAAATGCTAATTAAATTAAATTACATTTCTGCTGATTGAGTCATTGTTTCTGCTGTAATACAATTAAACTTTAATAGGTAATTTATTACTAAATGATGCATGGATAACAATCCATACTGGTACTTTTGCTCTTGTCTCAAGTCATCTCAGGCTACATCCACACTACTATGTTTTCGTTTTAAAAGACCTTTTAAAAACGATGTTGCAGATACCCACGTTCGCTTTTTGATTGGTTCTTATCAGTTATGACGTGTCCCTCTCTGATTCGTCATGCCCCATCACGTTAACCTTTCCGGAAGGAAACAAATCATCATCGACCACCAGTGGTTAATTTCAACATGGATAACGAGTTACAAGCGGTGCTGACCTTGTTGTCTTTCATTTTATAATGCTACTACTGCCTGCATGTGCAGGAGTCAAGCTATTACTCAAGCAGTTTGCATCAATTCCCATGTCCAGGGTTGCTTCCTGTTTACACCGATGCGCATGCCCAGTGTACGTGAATGGTCATTTGATATGTGGTAGTATGGACGGAGATTCATTCTGAAACGGCCCTAAAACGCTCGTCTGGATGGAGATTAGTGTGGATGTAGCCTAAAGGTCCTGACACATCAAGCCGACAGACGGCAGTTTGGGGCCGTCGGTGTGCATCTGTCGGCCTAGTTTTTTTGGCGTGTCCCACACTGTCAGCTCTTGTATGCACCCTGTCCTCGGTCCTCCGGTTTCCCTTTTCTGAATGACGAATACAGACTACCGCGACTTGCTGGTAGGGAGAGTTATTACATCTCACGCAGGTGCAGAACATACGTGCTAACTGGCTGCCAGCTGTCGTCTTTGCGATGTGTTCCAGTGCAACTTGTAGGCCAAAACAAAGGCGACGTGAGACGACGCAACAGGCGGCCTTTATCGCCGCTAGTTCTCTGATGTCGGGTTAGTGTGTCTGGGGCTTAATACATGCACACGCCACTTTTTTTTAACTTGTCAGGCAGTGCTCTTCCCAGACGATACCTCAAGTCTCTCTGGAAAGGTTGTCCAACATTCAACAATAGCACACCCATATATATATATATGTATATATATATATATATATATATATATATATATATATATATATATATATATATACACCCACTGACTGGTTAACAAATTTGAAGCAGCACGGGCAGCTC
Source organism: Sebastes fasciatus (assembly GCF_043250625.1). Taxonomy (NCBI): domain Eukaryota; kingdom Metazoa; phylum Chordata; class Actinopteri; order Perciformes; family Sebastidae; genus Sebastes; species Sebastes fasciatus. Next base: position 5,274,143 of record NC_133795.1, read on the forward strand.
TGCTCCATCACCCTCCATACTGGTCGGGGGAAGCAGAGAGCATCACATGTCTCTACATAATGATCAAGGCGTACAGCAAGTGTTGACACAGACTAGTGCATGTAGATCATTGATTACATGGTTGCCAGCACATCATAGGGAGGTGCTGGGAATAAACTAAAGCCCTGTGGCATTGTCACATGCTGGATGTGAGAGATGTGCTCCAGGCTGAGGGTCTGATGGTCTCTCAGTCCTATAAGTGAGGAGGGGAAACCACTGATGAATGCATATGAATACAGGATTCATGTTTGTGAACAACTTTGTGCATCATTGAGGACAAGGAGCCCACGTCCGTACTGTGTAGATGCGGTTATTTGCAAAGTCTGAATGAGAGAGTGGGCGATGTTAAACAGTCTGAGCTCTTCAGTGGGCTGTCCATGGTCGAAGAATACTGTCGTCTGTTGGTCTCTCTCTCTCCTCTTCACTCAGCTGTCTGCCACTGCATTCACTCAGCCTGGCAGGAAATAATTGCTTGTCCTCCACACAGCACTTCAAATAAAAGAGCTGTGTTAATGAGGGCTTTCCTGCGCCTCTCTCTCTCTCTTTCTCTCTCTGTATCACACTCTCCATCGCTCGCTCACTCTCTTCATTACTCGGTCTCTCCATGAAGTGCTCCGGCTCATTGTTTTTTTGGTTTCTCTTGAAAGAGTTCCCCTCTGAATCGGCAGCTTCAGTTTTTTTTTTGCCCTTGGCTCGCAGCGTTGGCTGCTCCTGGCCAGCGAGAGAGCACCAGCTGAGCAGAGGTGTGTCTGTCTCTGGGATGGTTCAGGCTGAGTGGAGCAGTCTAACTATGGGTGTCAGTCTGACTGAATTAGGAGCTTTTAAGCATGATGATAGTTATTTCTGAGCATCCCGCGGAGGGAGTCTCCCCACTCCTCCCTCCCCCAGACGGTGGAATTTTAGGGCCAAGCATAGGAGGAGCTGTCAATCACGGCCTATTGTTGTGCGAAGGGGAGGTAATAAGCTGTAAGCCCTCACAGTGGGAAATGATTCGACAGCAGGCTTTACACACTTGACACTCTCACTCACACACTCACACTGAATCCCCAGGAATATATTGGCAGCAGTGGGAGGTTGGAGCAATCTCTGCAATTGGACCCTGGAGTTCACTCCCAGGCTCATTTCCAGCGCCTCTTGTGAAACATAGATGTTTCGCATTTGATTTGGATGTTTGCGAAATAACACGCTTCAGCTGTAAAGTGATTTTCAGCAATGTTGTAGTTTAATTAGTATATTATGCTTAACAACGTGGACAGAACCGTAATTAATTTTGAATATGAAGTATATTTTTAAGCAGAGGGAGACTTTTTCCAGCTGTTCAGGGCCACCACCATTTAAAGAGGATCTATTAGGCTAATTTTCAGGTGCGTATTTGTCTTTTGAGTTTCTACGAACATGTTTACATGCTTGTATGTTAAAAAAAAAAAAGCTTTATTTTTCTTGATTTGTTTGAGCCCATGCCCCCCGTACCAAAAAGCCCACTCTGTTGTGGTTGATCAACCAAACCAAATTCCTCTCCAGCTCTGCTCTAGCTAGCTTTGTTTGAGGGCGTGCCAAACTCGCCGCTAGGCAGGTATTATGCAAATGTGTTGCTTGGTGACATCACCACGTTACGGAAGAAAAGGCAGGACTTCAAGCAAGGCGTTTCAGACAGTTCAGGAGCAGTATTTCTGTGGGGGAGAGTAAAAGTACATGTCCACAGGCTCCGTCCTTTCCACGCTTCCCATTCATTGTCTTATGTAAGCAGCCGTGCATTCTGGTAGCGTTGCGGCGTGATTCGAGAAACGGACCGTCATGTAGCCCGCTTGTTATTTTCAGCAACTGCATGGCTTATTTCTCACATAAAATGTTTTCAGAAACACATTTTGTGGAACTATTTACATAATATAAGAGAAGTAACTTTCCAAATGAGACGCCATGTTGGTTCCGGTTTGAAAGCTGGGAACAGCAGCCCTAGAGGGAAAGCGTTCGTCCAATCAGGTACCGAGTGCCTTGTGTCTAGTGGCAGCCCATCAAGCGTCCAACGCTGGGAAGCAAGGCGATCCCTTGCAATAAAAAAACGCCCCTGTGGACATGTACCATAACTCTGGGCGGCTGTGGTAGTCGTCCACCAATCGGAAGGTCGGTGGTTCGATCCCGAAGGCTTAGCAATCGGTGTGTGAATGAGTATTTAGATTAGATCCTGATGGGCAAAGTTGGCACCTTGCATGGCATCTTCTGCCATCAGTGTATGAACGTGTGTGTGAACGGGTGAATGCTGAGTGGTCGGAAGACTAGAAAAGCGCTGTTTAAATGCAAGTCTATTTACTATTTACTCTCTTTGGCGTGGACTTTGAGCTTTGTAACTTTGCAGACCTTTTACATACATTTACAAAAGACTATATAACACACTAAAGGAAAGGGAAAAAGCACAAATAGGTCCTCTTAAATAAAAGCAAGTAACACACACACACACACACACACACACACACACGCACGCACAGTGTCATGAAGAATCTCCAGCCATGTTAATGAGCCACAGAGCATTGCTGTGCAAAGACATGATGTGTGGTCAGTAAATAAATAACGGGGCAAAGAGAGCGGTGGCTCTATCATGCCAGCAGCAACTCATGGCTGACTTACAGCTGGCACTGAATCACTGCTTAACTAGCGGGCTGCTTCTTCTGCCGCTGCCGGTGCTGTTGACACAAATCTCAGACTCTGACCAGGGCTTCAACTCCGCAACAGGCAAAAAGAGGCGTGGAGCTTATCGGTCAATCAATCACTCATTCACCACCTACGTAGCTAACAGCTCTCACTGTCAAATAAAATGATTTCTGGTCCTGTTGGAGGCTGTCTGCGTCCACAATCTGTTTACCCACGGCTGTGGGTTGGAGAGACAAATATTATTTCACGAGGGGTCTGTGGGCACAAATCATTGTTGTAGCTGTGCGCACTGCATTTTTTCTCATGTAGCTCAAGCTGCCTACCCAAAACCTGAATTCTTTGTCATACTTTCTCAGTGGCATGTTGGATGATTTCCCACCAGATGTTGACATCAGATCAGGAATCTGGTGGTGCTTTAAGGACCCACGAGATTCCCATGTGGTGGGGTGTATTGAGTCATTGAAATAGGAATGGGACAGGGGAAAACCAAGGCTCAGATGTGTACAGGAATTTAGAATTGCAAATTGATGTTGCGTCAGCAGCACAGGCGAGGAGGTCCAACGCTGTAAACTCAACATAATCACTTCCTAATTAATTAGTTATCAACTTAATCACATAGGCATTTAAAAGCATCGCCGAGCGTAGTTACTTATTTAGTGCTATGAATAGGAGCTCTAATACTCGACAGGGGAAGTCGAGGTTTTCCTTGGATTTTTTTTTTTTTTTAGACAAAGGTGGCAAAGACTGGAAAACGTGGCGTACGCAGTTTGCTTTACAAAATAAACATGAAATGAGGGATTATGTTTTCTTTTTTCTTCTTTCTTTTTTTGAGTACACACAACATCCCATCATGTGCCAGCTATGGCTTTTGGGCCATGCTGGGTCAAAGCCACTTGCTCTTTGCTGACTGTTAAATATGTAAAAGAACAAAAACAGAAAAAAGTTCATCTTTACTTATTAGGCTATTCCTCAATATTTCAGTATTTTGTATAATCGCTTACTCTTCTCTGGTCTGAATCTCACATCGACCCTCACTTTCCTCCTGAACGGTCTCATCTGGCTGGCTGGTTAATTAAGTGTTAGACCATAGGAGACATTGAATTAAACTTCCCCATACTGAGTTACTGTGATAGACTAAAGATGATAACCTGTTATAGTCTGTCACCTCTCGCTTTCCTCCTCTGTCCTAGGCCTTTTATTAAAAGATCATTATCTTCTTTCATGTTTTTTTCAAGTTATTGCATTATTTTAGACATTTCAGGGCTGGTTATCGTTTGAAATTTTACGATATTACTAGTAGAGGCAGGTATGCTCTTTGCCGCAGCAGTAACCATGGTAACCACAGTAAACAATGCTGCTGTATGTGCAATAGGGCTGTCACAATATCACATTTTCACCACACGATTAAGTCAGGTCAGTTTATTTATACAGCAAAGTTTAAGTACCTGCGGTTGACCGAAGTGCTTAAATGAAAAAGGCAGAAATTGACAAATGACATAATGACAAAAACACATAACTGCAATTAAGCAATTTACTAAATGTGTCATTCCCCCTTTGCCTCCACACTTGAGCGCTGCACATAACATGCACACACAAAAAAAAAGCATTGCCTTGGCAGGGAAAGCCCTGGAAGTAATGACTCCAGATTGAAATGGATTTGGGATCAATTTGATAGGAACAGGACAGGATTGGCAATCATGAAGCTAGAATGAGATGGGAAGAAAATTTCTCTCCCGTGTCACCCTTTAATCGTCACCCACTGGAGCCCCCCCAGAGGGTGCCTTACACAAGGGCTGCAGGTAGAAAGAGCCCCAGGCTTCAGAGAAGCAAGGCAGCTAATGGATGCTGGATCAACGGCCCAGGGCTCCTCAGCAGTCACCCCAGCTGGTGTATTGATGGAGTGTAGAGCGAACATAACGACATGATGCTCTATTATGCCCTGATTGATCTGCTGCACGCCCCCGCCCCCTCCTTAAGGAAATGCCTTTTCTGTCTGTAATAGACCACAGCAGGAGGAGACGAAATGAGCTTGATGGAGCAGCAGAGAAAAAAGTTGCAAAAGAACTGGATTGTTAGAGTTTAAAAGTGCTCGGCTGCTCAGACACAGACGGAGTGAGAGCCGTGTCAAATGAAAGACGTGCAAGGATGGAAGTGGAGAAACGAGAGTAACTGGACTGGCAATATGAAGTTGCCAAATTGAAACACTGTGGCTAACCACTTAAGCAAGTGAAAACCACTCTCGACAGCAAGCCACTGAAATCAGCGTCATCAGTCTGACACACTATTGCGCTTAGACCGTTCCCAGAAGCAAAGCCAGACACATTTGTTTTCACTGCGAGAGCTTTATTTTCCAGCAGCAGCACTTGTTTATCCGACCCAATGCTTAAACTGACAGAGTTTCTACAACTTTCAAGACTCCCCTACTTGACCACAGGTCTCCTAAAGCAGTCCAGAGGATCAAGGGACCTCCTCTCCACTGCTGGGATATCACAAAAACTCTTCCTGCCAAGAATTTGGAAGGGTTGGGTACACACAGCGAGCTAGTATAACTTGTTGTGTTCCCGTTGAAAGGCCTCCTGAGCAGCCACCGAGCCGTGCCAGCCTGTTTTGTTTGCACGCAAAGCTTTTCAACTGCGTGTTTGTGTGTGTGAGTGTACTTGTGGTTTACTCCTCACCATGCTTGCCCAGTGCTGGCCTGTGATTATCCATGTTGCTGGCTGCAGTTTAGTCTCAGCTGAGTCGAAGTCTCTGGAAGGCTGCAGTCAACCCCCCCACCTCCCCCCAGGTCCTCTGCTTCCCCCCAGATGCTGCCAGCTGTTGTCCATTATGCTGCAGGTGTGTGTGTGTGTGTTGGCTCAAGCAGTCTGACATCGCGTTTTGCCTCACAATTTCAGGCCTTGTTCATCTGCACAGCTGATGGAGCAAGATGCCGCTCTTGCTTGCATGCATGTTTGTAACAGTCCAGTGGTGATACACCAGATGTTTATGTGATGCGCCTCTTTTAAGAAATCCGTGGGATTCTTTGAAAGTTGCATGTGGCATTTATCTTCCTTGCTTTTACTGTTTTTTTGCTGAATAAGAATGATCAAAGAAGAAGAGATAGTTGTGGTTTGTGTTTGAAAATGAGTCAGAAAGGTGGCTGTAGCTCTGCGGTTGCTGGTGAGCTCAGTGAGCGGAGCAGCTACACCATGTCCAACTGAATCTCAGTCTGACAAATGGGGCCAACCCCGCAGTAATCAGATTAGAGGACCTAAGTGACGTGCTGCAAATGTCCCACCTTGTGATCCTGTGCATTCATTTTATTACAGCCGTGAGCTAATGAGATTAGCCCTCAAAACAGCCGCTCCACCAGGAAGCGGCTGCGTAAACCTACCTCTGCAGCAGCCCCCTTTTCCCCTCGCCGGCCTGTAGGTTCAGCCACCTCTCTTTGTCAAACCGTAGTGTGACTGTGCTGGTGCGTAGCCAGGAGTCAGCTCGCAGCTCCACTACGAGGCTAATCCATCTTTGTGCCTTGGATCTCCTCCACAGGAAACCCAGGATCAACTCCCAGCTGGTTGCCCAGCAGGTGGCTCAGCAGTACCCGATGCCTCCCCCGCCCAAGAAGGAGCGGAGGGAGAGGAGCGAGCGCACAGACAAGGAGCGCCCGGACGGCGAAGGGGAGCGCGCCGAAGGGGAGCGCGCCGAAGGGGAGCGCGCCAACGTAGAGGGGCGTCCAGAGGTCGAGCGTCCGGAGATAGTGAGGCCAGAGGGAGACCCTCCCGAGAAGGAAAAGAGCGACACCGAACAGCAGCCAATCAAAGATAAACCCGACAGAGAGAAGGAAATCATCCCAGCCGTCACGAAGAAGCCCAGCAGCAAAAAGACCAGGTCAGTGTGCATGCCGCTTTCACTCATGTCTCTGGATGTCATCTGTGCTGGTGTTATCCTCACTATCTTGTTTTCCTCCCAGACCCAAATTAGACAACCATCAGAGCCCGCCCAGCGACAAACACAGCATACAGTCTGGCAAATCAGCAACCAAGACCAACAAGAACTCTCACATCTCCAGGTGTGTAGCACCCTCTCGTACTCAGCGCCTCACACATGGTTTCACATCGATGACTACACAGCACTTCTTTTTAGAGAAAGTCGTGCAGCACACGGCTAGTGGGAAACCTCAAATGATTCACAAATGATCTTTTACACTAAACACCCACTCTCACTTTACACACACTCATTCTGACGGTTCATGTGTCACCCGATGAATTGAGCAATTTAGTGTAACCACCCCCGCAGTGCTGGCAGCTTCCCCCCCACCCTCGTTGTTGCCGAGACACACACATATTGTGGTTTCTGGTTATTAACGTCTGTCTTTGCCCCTCAGGCCCAAACTGAAGAACATTGACCGGAGCACCGCCCAGCAGTTGGCGATCACCGTAGGGAACGTGACGGTGATCATAACAGACTTTAAGGAGAAGACCCGCTCCTCCTCCACGTCCTCGTCCACCATCACGTCCAGCGCGGGCTCCGAACAGCAGCACCAGAGCTCCGGCTCCGAGAGCATGGACAAGGGCTCGTCGCGGGCCTCCACACCTAAAGGGGATCTCTCTGTGGGGCACGACGAGTCGTTCTGAGGCCCCGTCCCCTTTTCCTCCTGGTCTCCACCCCGCTCCCTCTTCCCTTCTTCCCCCACGTTTCTGGACACTACGGATCCCAATAGGGGGGGGGAGAGATTTCCCATCGCTGCCCTGCCTCCATTCCATGACCACCCCCGGACGCTGAGAGGAGCTGGATTGGCTGAGAGGAACAGTGCGGTCGGTGCGCCTGCCAGGGAAACAAACGCCCTGCTCGGGGCGAACTCCCCTCGTGGTTACACCCGTGGTGGCACAGGCAAGGAGAGCTGGGCTGCAAGGAATAACGCCCCTATCCCCAATCCCCCCCCTTCAACCTCCCCTGCGGTAGCATCCAGACACTTGTATGTATTGTTTTATATTTGTATGTGGATGTGAGGCCAAGTCGACCTTTTTTTGTTTTTGTTTTTGTAAAGAAGAATTCTCCGCTGGGCACAATAACCACCATCATTTCAATAACTTTAAACTATTATTACCCTTATTTATTACCTGTTGCACCTGTATACTTTGATATTCTCCTTTTTTATGTTGAAGCTTTGCTGTGTAGCCCTGCCGATCGATCATTCCTTCAGTGTTTTTATTAAGATGACAGGACAAGACTCGAGTCACACAGACGCACACACCACAACATAACACACACACACTGGTGCTAGATACACTGTGAAGCGGTTTCTGCAGATCTGGGTTGCCCATTCACTCAATGTGACAGAGTGCTGATGAATCAAATTCTCATTCTCAATAACACTGTCTCACTCTGAACACCGTCGGGACCTCCGTCGGGTCCGTCTTGTTCTGTACAGGTCAGTGCGCATCAGAAGAAAGGTCACCTGAGGTTCAGACACCTGACTTTTTCAAACTAGATTGTCTATGATTTAGTTTGCTATAGCAGATCTCTTATACAGTATATTATGTCCTTAACTGTACAGTGTAGGCTGTCGTGTAAAACACTAAAACGCTGTTGATATTTTCTGCATTCCGTACTTGGATATTGAGTTTTTCCCGGCCGAAGGTAGAGCTTTCCTCTCAGCTTTCTCGGGCGCGAGTTTGTTTCTGTGGTGACTGAAGGATGGTTACGCGCAGTTCCACTTTGGTAAAACCATATCGAACTGTAAAAAATAGACCTGTTGTGTCATGCTGTTGTGAATCGATTCTCTCTTTTCGTTGTGGTCCTGAAGACTACTTTGAATCTTCATCCTCTCAAACCTGATAATTCCAGAAAACAAGTGAACAATTTGCAAAGATTTTGTTTTTTATTTTTTAAATTAATTTAAGACTCCTGTCATTGAAGGCGAAAAAAAAAAAAGATATCGCAGTAGTTAATAGAACACAAATGCTCTTTCAATTTTTTAGAACAGCAAGGCTTATTTAAGAGTTTTAATTCACTTTTCACCTTAGCTGATACTAGACCAACATAATTTCCTTTTAACTGTATGAAATTGTATAAAGAATAAATGTGTATATGATATCTTAGTTTTATTTATTGAAGGACCAAAGGAATTTCATAATGACATGATACATAGACAGATAAATAACAATTTGAAATGCAATTATCTAATGTGTGAGATGAATAACAGTTTAAATAAAAGACTAATATAATCCATGTAAATGGTGTTCTTATTGTCCACTTGTCTCTGTGCACGGCTAAATTAGGGGCAGAGAAATGTCAATACTGTGAGGCGAGTCGAAGAGTGCTACCGGCTCCACGCCCAGCGGGTGGATCTCGCCTTATTGTGCAGGCGATGAGACGCGGACTGGGCGTGGGTCGACGGCCTTAGCGAGCCCCCTCTTCACTCTGCTGGACTACCACAGTACCATGTAGCTCCCCTAACAGAGCCCCACCCCGCAACTCACCTTTTGAGCTGCTCCCAGAGCAACTAAAACCAGGGTTAGGTGAGGTTAACAAGTCCCAAAAAACTCAACAGGATTTGAGGGGCAGGATTTGATCCGTGTCGACTAAAAGCTTTTGCGGCTTCACACGTTAGGGATGATAATCACGTTTGTGTCGTAAGCAATGTTTGAAGTCCAAGAGATATGTGTTCATGAGGTTTTTTTCTGCTCTTCTAAAGCTATGGTTAATATGTAATTATGTACTTTATTGCATACAAATATGGAATCAGTGTTTCAAAGTGAGGAAAAGCAATGTGAATAGAGCTAAAAAAAAACTGTTGTTGGGTCAGAGGGGGGGAAATGTTTTGCCCAATTTTTACTGAGAAAAAAAGAAACCCTGCTTTGTAATGCAATCTATTAGAAATGGGCCTAAGAAGCCATCTTTTCACCTGCCTTATCTGCAACCACGTTCACTTGACTGAGTACTCCAACAGAAAGGATTCATTGTTAAATTATTGACAAATGGCCATTTGCTGAGTATATGAATTATTGCTTGTATATAGAATTTTAAAAAGGTGCAAAAGCAAACACTATGAATGATGGCATTGGAGCTGAAGTCTTTTGTTTCCTGTTTCCGCGCAAGCAGTTCTGTTCTTGTGTGCGACCAGTAACCTTAATTTACTGTGTAAAGATGGTTACATTTTTTAGCTTTGTTTGTCAGAGACCCAAATATAGAAGGCTTGTTTACTGACTGTATAACCTTAACCGTGAATTTCCAATTAAGTGTATTATACAAACTCATTTCTTCCTATAACAATGTCTTGTACAATGCTTTTAAAGTTATTGCTCGGTTTAAAAAAAGAAAAAAAAAGGATAAAAAAAAGTTTTAGGGACAGTACAATAATCCATTCTTTGTTTAATGCAGTTTTTCTTTTCTATTTTTTTTTAAACTTATAGCTGATGTGTCATTGTTTCCCCTTGTGAAATGGTCACATTATGTTCCTGGTGTGGAAATGTACGCAGCATTTTCAAGCAGATCACGGCTCCTTGTCTAGCTTATAATGTTAAAATAATACATGTTTCTGGCATGTGCACGACTTTGCGCTTATAGGCTAACCTGATAATTTTTCCTCCGCTTCAAATAGAAACGTCTATTTATGAATTTTGCTTGTAGTTTTTCACAAATAAAATTGTTAAAGTTATCTTAAATTTCCTGACTGCTTTGTGTCCTTTATTGATGCCATTCATCCACATGTATTTACAGACAGTTTGCTTTATACGCTGTCAGATAACAGGAAGCGTGTATGGATCTGAGACGGCAGACTATTGATTGCGATGTCACGGTGAGTGTGTGTGTTCATAGTAGAGGAGGCCTCCACGGTGCAGCGACACATGACATGAGGGAGCCCTCATATTGACAACAGCTTTCAATCACGTCTCCCTCCAGAGGCTGGTTAGCTGCCCACTAATGCTCCGTCTAAAAGCTTGGACCAGTGGCTGCATTCCTGCGTTGCCACTGATGATCTATACAGCAGGTCCACGGAGGAGAAAAGTGGACGCGCACATTTGTTTTAAAAGCAGATTCACTTCACTGATGAGGTTATTCACTAAAGGAGTGATCCATTTACCTCTGGTCAATTTTTATTCCAAAACTTTATGTATCAAGTTTGGATTTTCTTTCCTCTTGATTTTTATTAGTCAATATTTCAAAATAAGGGATTTTAAAGTTGCTCTATTTGATATCCAGAGCATTAATATAGCATCAAAAAACTATTTGCTATGTAAAGATATAGAGGAGTAATGTCTACCTGAGCAGAGAATGAAGTCACTCTCCCTCTGTGTGTGTTGTAATCTGAGTTTCGCCACAATTTGTTGACAAAGCAGCAAATGAGCATGCATCCCCGTTAGCTTATTCATGAACATTTTCAGTGCATCGCACCAGATCAGGTGGTGCAGTGAAAATGCAAATCTTACGATCTTGTTTGGGCTGCGTTGGCTGCAGGAAGTGCTGAAAAAAAACGCAGCGGCCTGCGGTGGAAAAGTAGAAACGGGATCAACTTTTGGAGGAACGCAACCTGATGTCACGCTGAGGTGGCCAATCACGTAACCGGCGATCCAGAGCTGTACAACCCAGCTGTGAGGGAACAAAAGACGTTAATCGTCGCAATTAACGGGCCATTAAAGTGACTCTCCCACACTGCTGCACAACCCTGCAGCAAATCGCCACAACACCTGATCTGGGGTGAATTAACTTCATGCCTTCACGCCTCCTCCGATTCCCTCTCGTCTTCCTGCCGTCAGCTGACACCGGTCCATCATCGCTCTCCTCTACCCATCCGTCCGTCCCTGACTCTGATTCCTCCCCCTCATCCCTCAGCCCTCTTCCTTTCATCCTTCACCCTTCACCCCCTTATCCCTACACCCCTCCCTCTGGACCCTTAATCCAGCCCCCCAGCATCATCATAATTAACTATCCTAAACCCATATATAGTTATTGCTGTAGTCTTTGTTCGTGAAGTAACGTTAGCATTAAAAGAAAACAAAAAAATAAGTAACATTAGCATAAATGAAATACTTCCTCATTCTGAATATTAACAACATTAGTACGTCTGAACTTCCTGCTCCTGACCTGATTCTTTCTCACCAGTTTCTGTGTTAAACTGTTCACCGCCTTCTTAAAATCCAGGGCTGTGACCAGATCACTCGATGGTAATTATGCACTGAGCGCTAACACTCAGACAACTGGGGAATAGCACATTCAACAATTATGGAATCATTACCATCGAACAAGCAAAGAAGGATGTAGATGTACTGTTTATGCACTTTATTATGTAAAGTTGTGCCTTTTTTGCATCACAAGATAAAGATCATGTTTACAAATTTATTTTGTATTCTTTGAGTGCATACTTAATGAGCTACTTATTGATTTTAGTCAACTTGTAAAAGGTCATGACAGTAAATTGAGTAAATTATAATCAAAATAGCAGTTCTTCAGCCAGCCCCTCCTAAAAAATACATTCCTATACAACTAAACTACATTCTCAATCACGTTTGGAGGGAAACGCATTTTGTCACGGATGACATTTGTCATTGACGTATCACAGATACGTTTTTAAAAGGCTCGTTCGAGATGAACAGCGCCATGCCTGGAAAAAAAACGAGATCATGCGGCAGGAGCAGGGGGCGGTGACGAAAAGCTGCGATCAATTCGGACCGTTTCCAGACGTTTCCAGCAGCCTTCAAAGAATTTACAGGAAGTCACAGGAAAAGTGACGTCCTGTTAGATCTGATCTGTAGGCTACTTGTAGTTTGCAGACCAAGTTTGGATTTATTTATATTTCTTTATAATTATATATGTGGAAATGTGCGTGTATCTGGCATTGGATTCCATCCTCTATTATTTTAATGTCTGCCCTGTAAAGCACATAATGAGCACTCGTTTAGATAAGTGCTCATAAATAATCTTCATTATTATTATTATCAACCACACAAGATTGAGTTTGGATTTCCTACAACACTTGGTGTTTGTGTCAAAACTAAGAGCCAATCAGCTCTTTGATCAGGCGACAGCAAGGCGTTTCCCATCATGCCTTGGGTCTTGCAGTTGGAGAGCAGCTGCGGCACCTGGCTCTAAAAAAAACTGCGGCCGCCTCAATCTCGTGAGGTTATCGTTGCCAACGTCAGAGCAGGTCGGGATCAAGTCGGACACAAATATAACCCAGTCTCGTGCGAGTTTTTGCAAGTTTTTGCAATTTGGGGGTTACCTTCTAGACACGACCAGTTATGTGGAATAATAAGTAAGGGATAATGTACAGCGAGCCGGTCATTGTTGTGAAAGAAACCCCGACAGGGCGATGCTGCATGTCTCTCATTGCCATGAAGGCGATTCTTTCACAACAACGACCCACTAGCTGTGCATTATCCCGCTTATTACACGGCTACTTACTGAAGAAATCATTATTTTGACACAAAAACGGTCGACATCAGAGCTGCGCCCATAAAGAAATTACAGACCGTAGAACGCCGTGTTTGACTAATCAGAATCGAGTATTCAACACAGCCGTGTAATAACGTTATTGAAAGTCATTTTAAGCCAAATCATGATGTTTTTTTTACTAAACCTAACCCATTAGTTTTGTTGCCTAAACCTAACTTAGTGGTGTTGTTGCATTTTCTGTTTTTTCCAACGTTTACCAGGTATTTAAAACTGCGACCGTAACCCGGGAGAAAATATGTTTCCCTCTAAACGTAATTGATAATGTAGTTTAGTTATAAGGGAACGTAATTTTTAGGAGACATGGTCGCCTAAAGCAGGATATTTTTGGTATTCTCTCCACCTCAGGCTCCACGTCCCCAGGTGTCCCTGATACTTAACCTGCTCCAGGGCCGCTGAGGAGGGAGCACAGAGAATCTCCCCCTTGAGGGATAAATGAAGTATATCATAAAAAGAAAATTGCTTTCAGGTCACTACCCAAGTATAGCAAGGGCAAAAACCTAACATACGAGGTGGCAGTCAAGCCATAAAATAAAATTGCCGTTTGATGTGAAGTTGGTATTTGGTTTGAAGGTGCACATTATGGTGTTTGTTCATAAGTCTGTCCTCAGCGTGTATCCAAACAGAGCAGGCACGGTTTAACAGTAATCAGTAATGTATTCGTTGGAAAGATATGAAAGAGTTCTGAGGAGGAGGTTGAAATGTAGGCCTTAATCTGGGTGGCTCTCGTTCATCAAACAGCCAAACTGAACCCCACTTCCTTTCCACTCAAAGAGAGCAGCAGACAAAAAGCTTCTCTGGCATCGTTTCCATTCAGGTCCAAGGTCCAAACAGATGGGTGTCTTCCGTTAGAGTCGAGCCCTCTGCCAGCCCACACCGCCATACCGTGACCAGATCCATATGTCGAGGAAGGGTTAAACATCTGCAGATAAGAAACCACCACTTTTATGTGAAGAGGAAATCAAAGAGGCTCGATGCAGATCGCTGGAAATGTGCGAAGCAGAAGGTGAAGCGAGCCATATTTCCTTTTCAAACCGCAGATTCTGTGATGTTTACAGAGCACTGAGGAAGACAGGCGGTTTAAATAGCTGTGTGTCATCATCACCAACTTCATCTCGCTAATTTTTTTTTACCATTGAGTCGTAGTCATCAAGAGGCAAATTCAAGTGAGTCATTAAATCCAGTTCTTAATCACTGCACTCCATCTCTACTATAGCCTACAGAATCAAACTGTAGAATGGCAAAAAAACATGTTTTGCAAGTTAACATTTGTGCTTTACGAAGGAAAATCTAACTACTGAGAGGAAGTAAGATGCATGAATGTGAAAACGTAAACCATAAATCACACACTTACAGTTATGCATCATTTCCTGTATTCACTGTACATCAAGGCAACTCATCAAAAATGTGGAAGTAGCGTGTCTTGGTGCAGGCAACACAGAGACTAAGAGAAAGAGAAGCTTGAAAGTGCTTTGTAGTTTCATACCCTTTCATTCAGCACACATGAAATATACACCAATCAGCCATAACATTAGGACAGCATGGACACCCTGACCGGTCTGCGGCTACGCAGCCTCATACGCAACAAACCGTGTTGCACTGTGTGTTCTGACACCTTTCTATCGGAACCAGCATTAACTTTTTTTAACAATTTGAGCTCCAGTAGCTCTTCTATTGGATCGGACAACACGGGCCAGCCTTTGCTCCCCACGTGCATCAATGAGCCTCGGGTCTGACCCTGTCACCGGTTCACCGGTTTTCCTTCCTTGGACCACTTTTGGTAGGTCCTGACCGCTGCAGACCGGGAACATCCCACAAGAGCTGCAGTTCTGGAGATGCTCTGACCCGGTCGTCTAGCCATCACTATTTGGCCGTTGTCAAAGTCGCTCACATCCTTACGCTGGTCCATTTTTTTCTGCTTCCAACACAAAGTTCAAAGTTCAAAATGTTCACTTGCTGTCTAATATATCCCCCCCACTGCCAGGTGCCATGGTAACGAGATAATCAATGTTATTCACTTCACCTCTCAGCGGTCTTAATGTTGTTAATGTTATGGCTGATCAGTGTATATAATATGTGGGTAAATATGTATGAAATATGATGTAGAGTTGCAGGCTGTTCTCATACACCGTTCATAGCTATACCTACGAAAAGTAATGCACTGTTATTCGTATATATTCCACAAAATCAATTTGTATGTAATTCTTGTAATCTTGAACCAGGAAGTATGAACAGTGACAAATGATGAGTGATTTATTTGTCGCATAACTTCCATACTTAAGTTCTTCCACTTCCGTAGTTAATTTTAACCAAACCACAATCTTTTCCTAAACCTAGTTAAGTAGTTTTGTTGCCTAAACCTGACCAAGTTGTTTCCTGTGAAGATGGAAGTTTATTTTGAAAAGACCGTAAGCATGTATCGTAAAATGGAAATTGACACGTGTTGTTGGACATTCGTAGGAAAACACAGGAAAAATGAGGGATAATTTTTTGTAAGATATTATACGAACCGTCGTATGAGGATACGTTGTACATATTCATCAACCGATGGAACTGTTCATGTTCAAACTTTACATTATTAATAACACCTCCAGGACTTCTTGTCTAAGTTTATTCTTGACCATCTTAACTCAAGGTCCACTTGCTCATTTATTCCAGAGCTTTTGAAGATATCACACATCTTCCAGTGAGTCCAGTCTGGGTTTGTTGTCAGATGGCAAGACGTGACATTTATAGATGGAGGTTACAGAAACCTTGGCAACAGGTGATGGTAGAAATTCTGTTCTTCTTCACACGTGCGCAGCTCTCTAACGGGGCTCTGTGGGCACGTCATTATGGAGCTGCACACTGGAAATTTGCATGTGCATGCTCAGCCAATCAGAAGCAGCCCATTCAACCATGCAGGGGGTGCTCTTGTGAAAGGGCAGCACTCTTTTAAAGTGACTCAACATGCCGTCATCCTAAAGACTCCAGGCTCTGCCCTGCTCCCCTGATTGCTGTCTGGATGGCTGGGTAAATTTCCCAAAGCTGAAGGAGGCTTCTTACACTTCTGCAGGTCCACCTCCTCCTTGGAGGACTGACTCTCCGCTGTTGTCGGAATTGATTTCTTTTGGTTCATGTTTGAGCAGGCAGCACCAGCTAACCCGGCTCTCTTGTCTTCACTAGCTGGAGAAACAGACGGAAAATATATAGTTGGAGATGATAATACTCTCCAAGGCTGCATCAAATTAGATTTTTGTTCTAAATCCTAAAAAGCAATATATAATACAAAAATAATCCTTCTCAGTTATCACTTGTGTGGCAATGTCTGTATCTGCAGAGACCCTGCCCTTTGCCAGCATTTTCTCTTTTCTTTTCATTTGCTGTGCTCGGGACGTTTCTCTATAAAAGCTTGGTGACCAGGTGCCAGATCGTACGCACGCATCCAAGAGGAAGCTAAAAAAAAATGGGGAACACAGCACCAAATATAGCGAGGTGAAACACCAAGCGGACAAAGCTTGTTCCAAAACAAAACTAGAGCGAATCTGAATTCTGAAAAATGACAAACTCAAGGCTTCAAAACGGCAGTCCACAAACCAATGGGTGATGTCACGGTGACAACGTGTACTTCTTATATACAGTCTATGGTTGTAACTAGGCTAAGATTGGTCTTAAGAACAGCTCATGCAGCTGGCTACAGGCAGTGGTGGTTGGTATTGGTCATTCTGCACAGGTTGGCTCATCAAAACCATTTTCTTCACAAAAAATGGCAGGGAAGCAGTAGACTCACTGTACAAGGGGGCATTGCATCGTACCTTGTGGTTATTATATCCTGTGTGTTTCTACCTTGGAAATCAGACCTTTATTTTGGTTTCAGAGCTTCTACAGACTGCTCCATCACTAGAAAACAACCATCACATCCTGAAAGTCAATATAGACCAGCAGTGATCTAATAAGCCTGTGTGTCTCAAAGATGAATTCCTGTTGTATTTTGTTCAATATGATAGATCCGTCCTCCAACAAGTATTATAATAGCAATAACAAGGCTGTCTCAAACTGTACTAACTGAATTAAAAACAATTTCATACTGAACTCGATGTTCTGGACACTTATCAGGCTCGTGAGAGCAGTTCATATAAAAAGCATACCGTGAAACATAAACCCCAGCAGTCCTTATTTAACCTTTTACAGCTGTAAACAATGGAGAGAACCACTTATTTGGTGCCTATCAATCAATATGACATCGACCTCCACTCGGAGGGAATGAATTTCTCTTTGCCAGCAGCGCTGTGTAATTGTGGCTCGGCGATGATGATAGCTCATTTCAGAGTTATGTATTTATGGCCAGACATCCGGCTAACAGAGCTCTGCGCCGTATTTCTATCGACGTGATTATGATAAAGCCGATGAAGACGTCTCAGTGTGTCACACCGCAACCCGCCGGAGCTCAGGCACGAGCCGTGGGAGCTCACGCAAATCTACGGGGAAAGCTCCACGATTACTCACCACTACACGAGTGAGCGCCGTCGCACCGGCATGATCAATGTAGGTTCCTGCAGTGAAGTCAGACAGATTTTTAGCGCTGCGCCCCCCCTACATCTGTCTGCTGAGATCAGATCTCCCAATAAAAGCACAATGATAAAGGATTTATTGCGCAGCAGTGCACATAAAGTGGAACAGTAAATCTCTGTTGAAGAACTTTGCCTCTTCTTTTCCCAGCCGGTCTGTGGGAGGACTTTTTTTTTTCTCATTTACAGCTGCTGCATATTTTCTTCCCATTTTTTTTTTTTGCCAAGAGCTATACAGAGAAAGAAGCACTCATTTCAGACAATCCAATGCATATTGGAGTATTTGACATTAAACCCCCTTCGTTGTGAATGGGCTGCATCGCGAGAGCTATTTGCCCTCTTTGTTATTATCTGCAGCTCGTCAAGATGATACAAGATAATGAGGATCGTTTTATATCCGCAATCCACTATCTGTGTGTGTGTGTTTGTGTGTGGGCGTGTATTACTCATGTTGTGGGGATATTAATCTATTCCATGTACCATCTACGATAAAAACATGGAGGGAGGTCTTCAGGAATTTGTTTCTATTGGGAAAGTTTTAATTGTTCTTTAAGACGCCAACAGCGGAAACAGCTGATCAGTCACGTGAGTTTAATGTTCGCTACGTCAAAATTTACCCGGCAAAGACTTTTCCATATAGCGCATCAACTCTTTTTTGACAAAGGCAAAAACCACCTCAAGCATGGCTAAAAACTTTTTTTTTTCGCAAATGGGGAGGTTATATCGAATTTTGCCATTTCCATAGACTACAGTTTTTCAAATGCTGCCAAACACGACTAATGTAATGTTCCCAAAAGTGATGGAAACACGAGTGAGTGTGTGAGTGTGTATGTGTGTGTGTTTGTTTTACTCATGTTGTGGGGACATAAATCTGATTACACAGTCACATTGTAGGGACTCGCCTTCCTTTTGGGGACAAAATGCACGTCCCGATAACGTAAATCCTTATAGACTTGGTTTAAGGTTAGGGTAAGTTTAGGTTTAAGGTAAGTCTCAAGGAAATTAATGTAAGTCAATGTAATGTCTCCAAAGGTGATGGAAACACAACTGTGTGTGTGTGTGCTGCCAGGTTGCACAAAAAGGCGTATGAATAACACGTTATTTGCAAGGCATTTAGTGTGCAATAAGAACGGCGTTCTTGCTTCAACCAGTTCTCACTCCCAACTCGTCAGCATCGGAAACCGACGCACAGAGGTACCCTTTAGCAACAGTATGTGACGAACCGGGTTTTCAACTAACTCCAATGTAAACCCACCCCCGGCGTTATTTGACAGTCAGAGCAAGTGACGTAGTATTAATAGCGTGAGAGTCCGCTAAGGGTGGATGGGTGAAACAAACACAAGACTTTCAACCAGGAGACCGGTGTTCGTGTCCCGTGTGAAACTAAAAGTAACGTTGACTTATTTTGTCACGTCAGTCATCAGTCGCGTGAGTCACTAGTCAGTGAAGTTAACGTTAAATGGAAGTTTATTTTGAAAGGACATTATGCATATAAAGAGCGTATATATATATGGACGCCGTCCAGAAGTAAGGCAAGAGGGGTACCCCGTGCGTCGGTCTCCGATGCCGAGAGGCTCCGACCAAGCGGCGGTATTTAACGAGTTGGGAGTGAGCTTGTGTTGGCTTTTGGCGAGTCATTTGTACGCCATGCAGTCTGTACTGAGTCCAACATAAACGCATCCAGGTAAATATGCTACGCTCAGAGCAACTGACGTAGAATAAAGAATGAGGAAGACTGTGGGAGGGGAGGTGGATCTGTCCAACAAACACAGGACTTTCAACCAGGTGACCGGTGTTTTGTTTTGTAAGTTACATTAGTGACTTTTGTGATGTGTTTTCCATACTCATGTTACGATGTCTCCGTACGTATTGTACTTAGTTTACGTACTTATTTTAAGGCCAACCATGATGTTTTTCCTAAACCTAACTAAGGGGTTCTGTTGCTTAAACCTAACTGTGAATGTCACTGTAGTTTTGTTGTGTGGCGTACAAATGACATGCAAAAAGCCTAAAATGCATTCTTATGCATGCGGCATGTCCTTGTAATGTTGTGTCATTCATACGCCTCCCCACGAGATCAGGTTGCTGTGTGTGCGGAGGAGGTAGTGAACTAACAAATGTCTGAGTCTGTTATAGACGGTGAATGTGTGTGTGCGAGCTTCAGAGGAGCATAATGAGCGTGCTTAAGGATAGTGTTAACATGACCGGCAGCGCACTAAATTATTGGTGAACCTTCGGAGCCATGAGAGGCTTGTAAAGCAGCTTCACCTGGAGGTCAGAGACTCAGCCTCTGATACCTGTCACAGCTCGCCCTCAGGGCCTGCTCGCTGCTTTCTGACACCAGTTAGACATCATCATACTTCCATGATGAATGCATTAAACATGACTGCCGCGGGTTTTATTTGGTTTTGAGTGTAGCTTCTTTATCAGATCAGAAGACGCATGAATCAGCGATGTTTTTCAGCCTCGAGAGTAAACACAGGATTGAGGAGACAACGTCGTCCTCGCGTGAATAAATCCTGGATCTGCGCTGCTGCTGCCTGTGTTGTTGTGGCTCATTTTCAGTTTGAATGCTCGGTCTCCTCTCTCCCTTAATGGGGAGTGCATTACTTTATCATTTAGGCTAATTACCGCCGAACAAATGGTTCCTCGCTGCCTGTCAGCCTGCAGTGTGTAATCATTCTTGACCTACTCACTGAACTCCATGTTTTAAGTATGTGAACTGTATAATATTCTCCCTGCTTAATTATTAATAGGACCAAACTGCGTGGGATGCGCCATCCATTTAATCTGTGCTCCTAATAACTGCGGTTGCACAGCTCAGTGAAGTCATGGGGAGAGGGAGAGGAAGAGGAGCCAGGATGAAGGAATGAGAACCAGAAGCAGATTTCTATAGCAAAATGTGACACATACAATGCAAAACTCTGAATATTAGAATAAAAGTGTGGATAAATCAGATCATATTTGGTGGAACGCAAACCTTTTCCACATGTTGATGCCATTTTTCTTTCCACCAAAAGGGTCATACATAGACACCTAGCTATTAGTATGTAGAGATCTGGTTAGTGCCCTGGATTTTGATGAAGGTGGTGGATAGTTTGACACAGAGACTGGTGAGGAAGCTGATTTAAGACAACTGATAAGGTCACTGCTTGTTTATGAGTATTTAAGAAATATTGCAAAAGTTTATCAGGGTCTGTGATCAGGCTGTTCTCTTACACCGTTCGTAGCTATACCTACAAAAAGTAATGCACTGTAATTCATATATATATCCCATGAAATCAATTTGATATAATCCATGTAATCAAGAACAGGAAGTACAGTATAAGGAGAGACAAACGCCTCGTAGGGAGGAGGTTGAGCTGGATGGGTGGGTCAAAAGACACTGGACTTTCGCCCAGGAGACGGGTGTTTGTGTCCCGTGTGAAACCAGACGTCAACGTTGATTTATTTGTCACGTAACTTACATACTTAAGTTACG
This sequence comes from Sebastes fasciatus, assembly GCF_043250625.1. Lineage (NCBI taxonomy): Eukaryota > Metazoa > Chordata > Actinopteri > Perciformes > Sebastidae > Sebastes > Sebastes fasciatus. The sequence goes on from NC_133795.1 coordinate 5,295,287, forward strand.
CCACTTCCGTAGTTATTTTAACCCAAACCCTGATCTTTTCCTAAACCTAACTAAGTTTTTTTCTGTGAAGACGAAAGTTTATTTTCAAAAGACTGTATTCATGTAACGAGAAGAAATGCACACGTGTTGCTGGACATTCGTAGGAATACGCTGCTCTGAGGGATGCTTTGGTGATCAGTTTTATGTGAATTCAAAATTTAAGTGTGGGACTTTGTGACAGCTGATGGCTTCAGATGGAAATTGCATCATGCCATTAATCACAAACAGATGTTTATTAAAGTATGGTGCATAGTAAAAAATGTTTGGAAATGTTTGGAGTACCACACATATACCTCTAAACAGTAATAGAAAGGCTAAGTCCTGCCCCTTTGGTTGACCACCATGGGACCTATTGTAGTGGTTTCTAGGTAGTTCCTTTATTTCTAATGCCCATTATTAGGTATCATGTTGGAGGATTTTTATAACCCCCTGCTGTGTGTACACCCTAAGTTGTAAACAGGAAACCTGTCTATAGAATGCTGAAAGCAGAAAGACGGACATTTAACAACATATCTGAAAAACCTCGTGTCCAGCTGTTGTTTGGTGTCAAATGTGAATGAGTGTTTGAGTAGCTGCTCTGAGTGATTAGAGCTTCACTCATTTGGACACAAAGTTTTGTTCCACTGACAGGCCCTGGGACCGCTCTATCCAAGTAGCCAGCAATCATTCACCCTGCAAATCATGCACGAGGCTGACAGCTTGGCACGGCTCCAGATGTGTGTTTCCATTTGGGAGCCGTCCAAACAGAACCTCGAGCGCTCAGCCAAGCTCCTAATGAGCGATCCAGGGAGCTGGAGGTAGGCTAACGTGAACTCGTTCACTTGGGCGACCCGTGGGCTTCGGGAGGATTTTTTTTTTCTCCCCTGTATTTCAAATATTCACTGTGGAGGAGGAGGAGGAATCCACTCCGAGGTCGACATGCACTCTGTCACATCAACAAGATTACTTAGCGCTACAGAAAACAATTTGACAGCTTTGCCGTTCGGTGTTTGAGGTATGAGATGAGATAATGACGTGCTGAAAGCATTCGTTTTCCAACTGGGGAGCTTGTTGCCAGTGTGCGTTTGCAGCTACACCTCTGTTGCTGCTGCTGCTGTTACAGGCTGTCAAAATGAAACGCTTACAAGACCCCAAAATCTATCACAGTGTTACTTCAATACAACTCCAGTGTTCGCACCACGGACTGTATATAAGTAGTGGACGTAGTCACCATGACGTCACCCATTGGTTTATGGACTGCCGTTTTGAAGTCGCCATGTTGTTTTTATGCAACCAGAAGTGGTGGTGGTGTCAGGTAAAAATCATATATCTCCAAGATGTTGACGTATCAGGATCCATGATGTTCTGGATGAAGCTGCAGTTTGGGTGTTATAAAGCATTTTGAAAGTGTTTTATTAGCCTTATAGGGGCTAGAAAAACTAGTCAATGCAAAAACATGGAATTTCAGCTAATCTTAAAGTGTGAAATGGTCAAAATTAGAGATGGAAATTGTCTGTTCTCATAAACTGTACTATAAGAAGTGGACGTAGTCACCGTGACGTCACCCATTGGTTTGTTGACTGCTGTTTTGAAACCTTGTGTTCAGCATTTTGGCTGTCGCCATGTTGTTGTTTTTTGCAGCAGAAGTGACACAACAGGGGGGAGCTAAGTACAAACGAACACTGAATAAGACATTTTCTCGTTGACAAAATGAGTTTATAATTAACTTTAATGAAGTGAAAACACACTGTGAAAGGGTTAAAGTTATAAGACGAAAACACAGACAACTCCCAGACCGGACAACGCCGTGGTAGCAACCTGTCAATCACAAGGTAGCCACGCCCTAAAGCATCCTCTGCTTTATGGTCTATTGACTATAAATGGGACCATAATTTACTAAATCAACATCATGCTGTATTGAAGGAGACTTGAAACTAGCGATTGAGACCATAAACTCATGTTTACAATGTTTACTGAGGTAATAAATCAGAAGTGGTTCTCTCCATTGTTTACAGCTGTAAAGGTTAAATAAGGACTGCTGGGATTTATACTTCACAGTATGGTTTTTATATGAATTGCTCCCACAAGCCTGAAGTCTTCAGAACATCAAGTTCAGTATGAAAAACTCAATTATTATTTCAGCAGAGTTTGTATAGATTCAGACAGCCTTGTTATTGCTATTATAATACTTGTTGGAGGACGGATCTATCATATTGAACAAAATACAACAGGAATTCATCTTTGAGACACACAGGCTTATTAGATCACTGCTGGTCTATATTGACCTTCAGGATGTGATGGTTGTTTTCCAGTGATGGAGCAGTCTGTAGAAGCTCTTACCCAAAAATAAAGGTCTGATTTCCAAGGTAGAGAAACACAGGATATGACCATGATGTACAATGCAATGCCGCCTCGTACAGTGAGTCTACTGCTTCCCTGCCATTTTTTGTGAAGAAAATGGTTTTGATGAGCCAACCTGTGTAGAATGACCAGTACCAACCACCACTGAGTTGGTCTTAAGTCCAAACTTAGCCTAGCTATAACCATAGACTGTATATAAGAAGTGGACGTAGTCACCATGACGTTACCCATTGGTTTGTTGACTGCCGTTTTGAAGCCTTGAGTTTGGCATTTTGTCCGTCGCCATCTTGGTATTTTGCAGCCAGAAGTGACACGAGAGGGTGGAGCTAAGTACAACCGAACGCTGAATAAGACATTTTTAGGCGGCAAAAACGTTTATTTTAGTTAACTTTCATGAACTGAAAACACACTGTGAAAAGACCGAACAACGCCATGGTAGCGACCTGTCAATGACAAGGTAGCCACGCCCTAAATCATCCCCTGCTTTATGGTCTATTTGACTCTAAATGGGACCATAATTTACTAAATGAACATCATGCTGTATTGAAGACGACTTGAAACTAGTGATTGAGACCATAAACTCATGTTTACAATGTTTACTGAGGTAATAAATCAAGTGAGAAGTAGGCTCATTTTCTCATACACTTCTATACAATCAGACTTCTTTTTGCAACCAGAGGAGTCGCCCCCTGCTGGCTGTTAGAAAGAATGCAAGTTTAAGGCACTTCAGCGTTGGCTTCACTTCTCAGACTCTGGAATTGCCGACTGGTTTGCAGTCATTATCAAGGCATCAACTTGGTCTCGCTGACAAATATGCGGTGACCTCTTTACTATGAAAGAGTGAAGAATGCAGGAGACTCTGCATTTTGTGCACTAACTGCTGAGACAGAAGCTGTTAGGAGGAGCTGCATTTCACAAAACACCTGATGTCAGGAGGAGTTTGCAACATTATCGCCCTCACAGATAACATAATCTGGGGTTTACGGGGATTTCATCTGTCACTGCCTGTGAAGTTCCTCACAACACCCTGATGTTTATCAGTGTACAGGATCTAGAGAGTGATTTGGAGGCTTTAGATCTTCACGGAGGCGACGATGAACACATGCCACAGCTGCTGCTGCTGCTGCTGCTGTCTGCGCTGCTGCTGCTGCAGCGCTCCCAACAGCGACAGATAATGAAGACGATGCAGAAGAAGAAGAAGAAGAGGAAGAGGAGGAGGAGGAAGGAGGATGAGGGGAATTGAAATCTGAAGGGAGGCAAAATAAAGGTGCTTCTGCTGTGTGACGTTTAATTCACAAGTGAGTGGTTGTTATGCACTGGTGTGATTGAAAAGTGCCTTAGCTGCTGCCTGATTATTTTTTTCCGAGGCTTACGTGTAGCAGTGAAAGAGCCCCGTTCTCTGCAGCAGGGAGCATAATGAGATGTTGAGAGGAGATCGAGCGCGGTATGTATGAGCCCCGGTCTTATTTCAGGCTCCGGTGAGGATGGTTGTCTGGATTCAGGAGCGGGGGTGGAAGAATGGGGGCATATGGGATGTTACAATCCTGTTGAAGAATGTCAGTACCTACGAGGGGCTGCGAACTGTGCCAACCGACGGCGCCCTGCTGCCAATTGGCACGACCGGTGCTGCATATTGAGCGTCTCTCCTGCAGCGCCCACGGAGCATCGTGGGCCCCTCGGAGTCAGCGAGCCAGTGAATCATTTATGTTCTTGCTCCAACTTGCCAACGCTTGTATGACACACTTTTTTTTTTGCGATGTACTGTAAGGAGATTTAGGGGGGAGAGACAAATCTATCTGCAGAATGGAAATGCCTTAGCTCAGCTTTGTTTGCAGCAGTCATGAATTGCAGTTTTTTTTTTTTTGCAGCCACCCTCTCTCTTCTCTGATGTTTTCACAGTCTGATTGAGATGCAGGGGACTTTCAGGAAGAAAAATAACCGCACCCCACCAAAAAAAAACGATGGGCCCGCTCTCTCTCTACATCACCTCGCTACACCTCACCACACCACCCCAACCAGCCAAGACAGAATGAAGTGTCTGTTGGCTTAAAGATAGAAATTGCCTCTGCTCCTCTCATATATTTCATCAGCGTTGGAACTCACCTCCATTCTTGGGAATTAATGGCGAGGATTTCTATGAATGTGAAAGCAGGCTGCTGTGCTGTTATGCACCTCTGCTGCTCTGTGCTGCCGTGGAAACAGGGAGGGAGGCAGCCGGCTACAGCAGATACACCCTTAACCAAAAAATCATTAACATTCTCCCATCATCTTAGCCAGTCTAGAGTTTATAATGCTTTATATTTTTTTACAGTTACAGTTGCTCTAGTTTGATTATAATATTTCTGTAATATTCAATAGAAGTTTATAGTGAGATTATCTCCTCATCTCCATGCTTTACTCATAAAAACATAAAGTTAACCAAACCAATGGTTCGTTATATTATATTAGACACTCGGTGGCTGTTGACCAACAGGTTGCCGGCGAAGTCATTAAATTTCACTGTCAGTGGGGCCACTAGTTGGTGCACTGTTTTTTTCCCCTTTTCCTCCCAATTTTGGAACATTGTGAAAAGATTTAAAAAATGATAGACCTACGGTAAAGCCACCCACACATCATCAGCGGTGGGGACACCGACTCGCTACCCTTGGCGTGACGCACCGCTCAAAATCGCCACCAAACACTGCGCTCAAAGGTGAAATTATTTCCACTTTGACCTCGGTTGCCGCTGACCTTTCAAAGCGCAACAAATGAGAACAGCTGCAACTGTTGTTGTTGCCTAGTAACAGTGAATGGCGTTCCTTGCGCTCCTTTTGGTGACACATTTTACCTGCTGCCTCTGCAAGCCTCTCCTCACTACCTCACGGTGAGTGAAGAGCAGATGTCTTATCATGTGAAGGCAGCTTAAGGGTTAGAGATGTTATCTGGAACTGACTAAGTTATACGTTGCACCTCATTCGTTTACAGAACAGGAACAGGAACAGGAACAGAAATATCTTTGTCATATCCGTGATGTTGCCAGGCAACCAGCGCAGACTCAGAGGTCACTGCTCCCGGCCAAGAAATAGTTCCAGCGGGCAACAACTTGTGGTGTTTGAACATCAGATTTTGAACAGATTAAACAAACGAGATACAACATGTTGATTAGTGAGAGGTGCTGTTAGGTGATTCTTTGAACTTTGGACTGATCCAGGCTATGCTAAGCTAAGCTAATCACCTCCTGGCTCCAGCTCCGTACTTAACGGATGAGATTGATATAATTTAATCTAACTCTCGGCAAGAGAGCAAGTGAGCCAAACTGGTGAACTTTAATTCTACAGTTTTTGTATAGTAATATTACTTTTATGACTTATCGGTCATTTTGGTTTTAGTCGACTTATTTTTCTTTAGTCGATTAGTCATTTTGTTATGCTTTTTTCAAGCTAAATTATTTTTTTCAAAGACTCTTATGAGCACATCTCTGGTAAACACACGATTTAAAGTGGTGCTTTTGTGTGATTCTTTGTGGAGAAACTCAGTTTTACAAATCTGTCATCGATTAAATCAACTAATCGATTAGACGACAAAATCGTGTGTTAGTTGACTAAGATTTTATTCGGGTCGAGGACAGCTCTGTTCTGTTGGAATCTCCCCTTTGTTTGACCCAGCATTCAGATTTATCCTCAGGGATTATCCATACATGCATTATTTTATTGAGTACCAGGGTTAGGTTAAAAGGGCAACTTGCTCGTAGGCCTGCTGGGAGATGAAGTCCCTTCAGTAATATCTATGTCTGCTCTGGGGTCTCCTCCTCCTCCCAGCAGGTTTTTGCCTGGAACGCCTTCAAACAGAAACACTTGAGGGATATATCCTTACCAGGTGCAGGAAGCATGTCGCCTCTCAGTATGGAGGGTTGACACCGAGGACCTCGTGTATCTCTATCTAACGCTGACGCTGAGTGTGACGCCGGCTATTAGCCTCCTTGCTCTCATTCTTTCAAGACTGGCAGCACCCAGAGCTTGTGAACAATCAGTAAGGTCAAAGGTAAATCAAGAGATTTGATTAATGGCTTTCCTTTTATTCATGAAGTCACTGCTCCTAACAATCCAAATAATCCCTTTTACCATTACATGTTAATATGACTCTAAGGCTGTGTTTCCACTGCATGGTACGGATCTGCTCGACTCGATTCAACTCACTTTTGGTACCAGGTCTTTCAACTGTAGATAGTATGGCGGGATTCTCAGCTGATCGTTGTAGCGATGTGAAACTGCCGTGACATAATTTTCAACGAAACTTGCCAACAATTCATCTTAAGCTGACTGTTCCCCTCGTACCTGGATGGGACTGGTTACTGTTTCTTGCAGAGAACAATGACCTCAGAGTTTAACATACTGACCTTCACACTGACTGATGCTTAAATATTGGTTTCCATTCAAGCACTTTGGCTTTTCCAAGGTCCCTGATCCCTGGATGAGCCAGGCAACCCTGAAAAACACACATGTCCATTGTTGCTTGTCTACAGATAAAGAGGCACTGTTTTATCTTTCTTTATGTGTGACCATGATGTGTCTTTTACGTAAATTAATGATGTCTTAACATCATTGGTAAATATACTGGATAACCAGTAGAGAATAACCATGTCTGTTTTTAGTAACCTAAAAACAGACATTTTTACAAAGTGTATTTGTAGACGTCGAGTCGTGTGCGTGCCTGCATGTGCCTTTGTGTCTGTGTTTTGGTTTTGGCCATTATTAAAGAGATAAACATATGCACGCCCACGATAGAACACCTGACAGATGGGGAGTTTTCCCTCCAACGTGACTTTGCTGGCAGATCTCTGCCCATCGAGCTTTGCAAGGAGGATGCAGACAGACACAGGGAAGGCTCAATCAGTCAGATACCGTGTATCTGTTTCACCGCCAGCCAGTGGAAATCCAGGCTGCTTCTCGCCCGCACAGCAGGAGAGCTGGAAACACATTCACTAGGGCTTTAGTCTGCAACCAGAGCCAGATTCTCCATGCACCACCAACCGGCAACGAGCACGCCACAATAAACAGTGTGATTTAAAGAGGAAACTGTAGAAATAAAGCCCTGGTTAATGAACATGCTTGGAAACATATTTTCACAAAATAATTAACTGTAAGACTCTCACGAGGTCAGTCAGCCTTCGACAAAATCTGTCCCAGGAAGTTGTGAGACCGTTATCTGAGTGTGTGGGTGTGTTTGTATTTGGCTCGTCTCCAGCAGCGCGGACTGGGTATGTAATCTAAGATGTTAACTTTTATTGAAAATTCCAGTATTCCCACCTCTCTCGTTCCATCAGACAGTCATTTTGTTGAACCCTGTCACCGGTGTCAGGTGTAAATCTGTTTTTTTCCAAGATGTTGACGTATCAGGATCCGTGATGTTCTGGATGACGCTGCAGTTTGGGCTTTATAAAGCATTTTGAAAAGGTTTTATTAGCCTTAAGTGCTAGAAAGAATTGTGTTAGTCAATGCAGAAAATGGGGAATTTCAGCTAATCTTAAAGTGTGAAAATGGTCAAAATTAGAGATAGAAATTGGCTGTTCTCATAGACTGAATATAAGAAGTTGGTTTGGGGACTGAGGTTTTAAAGCATCAAATTCAACATTTTGGTTGTCACCATCTTGGTATTTGATCGTTGCCATCTTGTTTTTTTTGCAACCAGAAGTGACACGAGTGTCAACTGAACGCTGAATAAGACATTTTTAGGCGACCAATGTTATAATTAACTTTCATGAACTGAAAACACACTGTGAAAGGGTTAAAAGTTGTAAGAAGAAAACACGGACGACTCCCAGACCAGACAACGCCGTGGAAGCGACCTGTCAATCACAAGGTAGCCCCGCCCTAAAGTATCCCCTGCTTTATGGTCTATTTGACTCTAAATGGGACCATCATTTATAAATGAACATCATGCTGTATTGAAGAAGACTTGAAACTAGCGATTGAGACCATAAACTCATGTTTACAATGTTTACTGAGGTAATAAATCAAGTGAGAAGTAGGCTCATTTTCTCATAGACTTCTATACAATCAGACTTCTTTTTGCAACCAGAGGAGTCGCCCCCTGCTGGCTGTTAGAAAGAATGCAAGTTTAAGGCACTTCAGCATTGGCTTCACTTTTCAGACCTGGAGGTTGCCCATTGGCTGTTCTGGAGCTTTTGATCATGTCCTGCAGTCTTCGTGAGCAAATGACCAGTTGTCATGGATATGTAGATGTTCAATTTTGGAAGCACTTTGAGGACTTCTCGTCGATGTTAGCTTAGAATTTGACATTGAAAGTTCATTAATTTCTGTTTCCAAGTTCAGGGATGAACTGGAGATGCAAGATTTTAATAAAGACTCTTTGCTCTAATGACACACAGTACATTTCAAAACACAATTAATATAAAGTACTTTCAATTCCATAAGATCTAAAAGGGAATATAACCTCGCTGGTGTTGTTTTGGCTGACCAGCAGTAATACAATCTCAGTGAGTTTTAACAAGACACTATGGTAAGAAAGACTCTCCACAAAGAGAGAAGAAAGAAATCCCCAGCTGCTTTTCTTCAGGCATGCTGTCAACATATAGGACTATTGATTTAAGTCTACAGGCTTTAAAATACCATCACCACCACCAGCACCATCCTGCACAGATTGATGTAAAAACTTTGTGATGTGAGATAAAAAACAAAGGCAGAAAAATACCCAGCAGGAAAAGAAAAAGCTGCCTTTCGCTATTTATAATCCAACTCTGCCATCTTGTGGTTAAACTAGTAGTAAAAAACAAAAGAGTTTCCCCTTGAACTCCAGTCTTGCTTCTGAGCCATGAATCATGTTTTTAATCCCAGAATAAATCAGTGGTGCAGCCTGGCTTTCCCTGAGCACTGGAACCTGTTGTGACAGCGGCCCTGGTCCCAGTCAATTAGACCATTGATTGAGTTGTCAGGGTTGGAGGGGGGGGAGTGATGATATGATGTGATCAGTGGTGACACCCAGTGGTAATGTGTCGCTCCTGGTGCTCGCTGCTCCGTCCAGCTCATTTGGCCCCTGCGTCTCCCCTCCATCTAATCAGATATGACAAGCTCCCCGGGCCTCCACTTACAAAACAATCACAGGCGACCGGCCAACCCGTCGCACCCGAGTCCGCCGTTCCGTTGAACGTCGGCCATTAAGGGGGATGATGTGTGGCCTCTTTTGAGCTCTCCTGTTTAATTGTAAACACATTATTCTCAAGACGGCCTCGGAAACGCAGCAGATGTCTAATTGGCGTGTTAATTATCATTAAGCGCCACTTATGAGTCTGTCGACAGCACTCTGGCACAAAACCGGAGCTGCTGTCAGATGGCGCAGAGTTTTTCCGGCGCCATCTTTGAGGCTCCCCAAACTTGCTGATTAGATCCATGCCTCATCATCAAACCGTAATATCAAACAGGCTGTGAATATTTGAGCAACTCCAGGAGAAGAAAAACAACACTGTTAGAGTGCCACTGGTTATAAAAATGATTCCTCAAGTCTGTCTCGGGTGTGTGACAGAGCAAGTTATTAGAAATCGTCTCTGCGTCTCGGCACCGGCTGACCTGACAGGCGCTCCGCTGTGCAGAGCAGAGTTTGTCTTCAGCTGATGGGTCGAGCATCAGACAGTGCAGGCTTCTGTCTGCAGGAGGCTCTCCAGACTCCTGTCATCCAGTCCTTCCTCTTCTCACCAATAGAGGAAATGCCTTTTCACCTCCTGTCTGTGTCCTGCTGCCTGCTGGTGTTGCTGGATATTATCAGAACTACAGCTGGCCTCGTGTAAACAGACCAAAAGGGTGAAGCTTGCAGTGATGTTGCATTATACATCATTTTCGAAACATGACTTCAAGATGTAATTCTGCAGACTGCATGCTTCTATATATGCAGTAAACACAAAACAACACAGCTTTTTATTGTTTGAACATAACGATAGACCATTTTGATCTCATTTGACTGAAGACATTTTGACTTGTCACAGTAGGAAAAGCATGATGGCTGAATTCCATTTAGCTACTTTGATTTCAGGATCCTGGTGTAGACGAATCCGGAGACCGCTTTGTGAGTTCCACAATCTAGCACCACCGCTATTACTGCGGGGGCAAGTTGTAGTGACTCTACTGTTTGCTAACTGGGGACTTTCAGCCGAAAGCGTCTGTCGTTGCTCGTGGTAATTTACGTAAATGGTTGGCGTAGATAATAAAGATGACTATGTATTAAATATTGATTAAATAGATTAAAATAAAATTGAAGAGCTCCTATATCATTGTCAAAAGTAACGTTACATTGAAGGTAAAGATAGAAGTAGAAAATTGGACATTTCTTAGGACAGCTTGCCTTCAAACATGCACGTCTTGTAGGTAGACGCCACCGCAGTAATGGCGACTTGTTGCATACCATAACTGTATGTTATGACTGGTCATGTGGTCATCTTGGTTGTGTAAATAAATAAACAAGTCAATCAAGGTTTACTTCCGGTACTTCCCTAGATTCGTTTTGTTGCATGCTGGCTCTGTGTCACTCTAACTGCAATCTGGGAACCCATCGGCTATCAGTCTGACGCAGATTTAGCCTCTGGGGGCACCGGGCAATATTTTGGGGGTCCTGGTGTAGCCAGAAGATATCCAGATATCCAGATAACAGATATCCAGATAACAGATAACAGATATCCAGATAACAGATATCCAGATAACAGATATCCAGATAACAGATATCCGGGCCAACACTTCCTCCTCCGTGCACTGCTCATTGTTTACAGTTCGATTAGCTGCTTGAGACGCGAGAAGGGAGTTGGAGTTGAGAGAGAGATGTCTACCAAATTGTTTCATGTTTCAATGCTGATCTTTTTTTTCTTTTTAAAGCCGATGCACAATGCATTCTGCCTCTTTCGCTCTCCACACAAACTGTTTACCTGCATGCAACCAACGCCCGCTCAAATATGATTGATCAATACTCGGACTGCAAATAGACTACAGACGGAAACCAGAGCTCTACCGATTCTACATTCATATGCAGATATCTGTTTATAGACATTACTCTCACTAGAACACTTGAATAGTGACATTGTTAGTGTTATTAGTAACCTTAGTGGAACCTAACACCCTTAGTCATCCTAATTTTCCATATTGTAATTTTGCTTTGTTGGTGTATTTTGTACACACGCCATCTGTTGCACGTCTGTCTGTCTTGGATAAGGGATCCTTCCTCTGTTGCTCTTCCTGAGGTTTTATTCCCTGTTAAAGGGGTTTCTTTATCTGAATCGACGGTCTAAGATAGACGGTGTTGTATGCTGTTCAGATTTTAAACCCCCTGAGGTCTATTTGTGATTTGTGACATTGGGCTATATGAATATCATTGCTTTGACTTAATCAGTATTTCAAAACTCACAGTAAAAACACACCATTAACATACTAGTGCCGTTCCTAAAATACCTGAGGAATGACTCTCTAGATTTCATAACTTAAATGTATTGAATTTTAAATTGCGGGCTCTCAAAAAGCCATATGTCACGCAACAGACTAAATACTGTAATTTGTCCTCTGACATGAAATAGTGGGTCTAAGTTTAGCGCACGTAGCTCTCTAAAGCCCCTCAGATGGTATCTCCTCCTTTTTTAAAAGACTGATATTTATAGAGAGAGCCGTCTGAATAATTGATCTGGAAGTCGAAGTAGCCGGCCACCGCGTCACCGGGGCACAAAGGAAAAAAGCCTGATTGCTGTGCCGGATGGAGTTACTGGAGCAGAAGTTCCTGACAAAGACGGAGGAGTGAGTGCAGCACTCTGCTCCGCTGTACGCTGCTGAGCTGACAGCTATTTGGAGCTTGTGGTTGAGTCCCTTCGTTCTTCATTATTCTCCCCCTTGTGTGCTAAAGATCACAGACGCTGTTCTGGAGCGTAATTTCATTTAACCACATTATTACAAATGTTTGAACTCTGGAACATACATTTGCACACATTTGCACATATTAAATTGTAGAAGGGGGGAATTGTAAATGAGTCCAACATTTACACATCTGAAACATGCAACTGTGTAGAGAGAGAGGGTACAGTGGTGACATCTTGTGTTTTATCCAGTAGGCAACCTCCAGGTCTGGGAAGTGAAGCCAATACTGAAGTGCCTTAAACTTGCATTCTTTCTAACAGCCAGCAGGGGGCGACTCCTCTGGTTGCAAAAAGAAGTCTGATTGTATAGAAGTCTATGAGAAAATGAGCCTACTTCTCACTTGATTTATTACCTCAGTAAACATTGTAAACATGAGTTTATGGTCTCAATCGCTAGTTTCAAGTCTTCTTCAATACAGCATGATGTTCCTTTAGTAAATTATGGTCCCATTTAGAGTCAAATAGACCATAAAGCAGGTTGCTACCACGGCGAAGGCAGTCCTTTGAGTCGCCTCACGTCGCCTTTGTCTTGGCCAAAAAGTTGCACTCGAACACACTGCAAAGACTACAACCGACAGCCAACCACCACGTACGCAGTAGTCTCTATTCGTCATTCAAAAAGGGAAACCAGAAGACCAAGAACGGCGGATATACAAGCCGACCATTTTCGCACCACTCTTACTCACCCCTTAGCTTCATTCCAGATGGCCACGTCATTGTGAAAATATCCGTGTGTTGGAATGATCAGGTGAGATGAAGATGAAAAATTACACTTCTGTATTTTTCCTCTTGACTTGACTCTTTGGCTTGCTTTCCTCACTTCCGTTTCTCTTCTTGTGCACTGATTCGTTTAAGCTGAACAGCCACTCAGAGTGATTTCTCTCACCGACTAGCTCCGTCGCCAATTCAACATGCTGAATCAGCCGAAAAACCTCCAACACAGGCAGACTAGAGCTGACGGTCCAGGACACACCGAAAAAACTAGACTGACGGACTCTCACCGATGGCCCCAAACTGTCCGACGGCCGACCATCAGTCACCTAAAAATGTCTTATTCAGACTTCGGTTGTACTCAGCTCCACCCTCTCGTACGTCCACTTCTTATAAACAGTCTATGGTTGTATCGCTACACAATACAACCTCCTTTTACAGCAGCTCAACGCTGGTGGCCCCTTTCATTTAGCACTAATAAGATCCCCTTCAGCTTTAATGAACATAAGCACCAACGCCGTGTAATCGGTGAACACAGCAGCATCGCCGTGTGCGGCGAGGAATTGAAGAGTCATAAAAATGTCACATGAATATTCAGATGAGATGGACAACAGCTCTTCCCTTACATCTTCATCCTCATCCTCCCACATCATCCTAATTATGGGGGATATGTTAATTGGGCATCTGTTGCCTGGAGTCAAATTCATCTTTTTTTTCTCTCTCTCTCTCTCTCTCCCTGTGCTGCTTTCTGCCTCCATGGCTGTCTGAACTGCCTCTGAGGTGAAATCAGCCGCCACCACCAGCATTAAATATGTGCACATATATGCATGTAATCTATAAGCAGCAGCCACACTTATGTGCTCATCTCATGCATGATAACTCGTGCGATTTGCAAGATGTACGCATGAGAATGCCACATATGGCGGCGGTGACAGTCCCTGCCAGTTGTAAGTGGTTGAAGGCGTCAGCTGGAGCTGCGAGGCAAGCTGTGAAAACCAAGTCAATTAAGGAGACGTGAAATTTCCAGGGAGTAAATAAGCAATACGCCGGCTGCTGTTCCCTCTCCTCGACGTGGATATAATATAACACGCTGCCATTTGGTGCTTTGCTTTTATTCAAAGTGCCTCCCAGTTCTGTGAGAGCTTGAATTTTTAGCGTGGCAGCGAATCAAACATTTAATCCTGGCTGGCAGCGTCGGTGCCGCTGTCTGGTAAAGGCTAGTGTAGTAGAGGTTGGTTGAAAGGGAGTGCTTGAGTGTCACTTTGTGATAAATGTTTAAAAGGCTCCCATCATGACTGAGAGGATCCAGGTGTACGTGGCAGCCACAGAGGAGCTTCTTCATCTCCTCCCACGAACCTGAAAGCATTCAAACACAACCTCAGATTCAAACAGACCGGATCAAGCGAAAGGTTAAAAAAAAAGGTTTTATTTCTCTGTAGGGTCCTTTTCATAATGTTGTCAGACATTTATTATACAACACAGTCTCACGGCAGTTCGTGAAATAGTCACAAAGTTTTATCTATTTGATTCGTGTACATAGACACAAATTTCCCTTTTTTTCTGACGCTCAGTACGACGTATTGTTTTGTGCATTTTCCTACGAATGTCCGGCTACACTTGATGTCAATTTCCACTCCAGTCTTTTCAAAATGAAACTACTCAGGTTTAGGAAAAGATCGACTTGGTAAGGCTTAGGCAACAAAACTACAACAACAAAAATGACCAGAAGTGGCGTAACTGAAGTACATAAGTTACATGACAAAAACGACTTAGGTTTAGGAAAAGATTACGGTTTTGGTTCAAATAACTGCTGTAACTTAAGTGCGGAAGTTACATGACCAATAAATCATCTCTGACTTGTTGTTTCACACGCGTCACGAACACCAGTCGCCCACACATCCACCGCGACCTCCTCCCTACACGTCCTTCTCTGCTCTTTATACTTCCCGTTTCACAATTACGTGGATTACATACGAATTGATTTTCTGCTGACCATCACAAATTTTTTTTTAATTTGTGTCTATGTATGCAAATTAGTACATTCAATTTTGTGACTGTTTCACGAACTGCTGTGCGACTGGGCTGTATATTAACTATTTGAGCCTCTCAGTGTCAAAAACAAGCACTTTTAATGGACGTACATTGACGGTGAGGAATTGCCCGGAAGGATTACATTGCAGTGTTAAATTGAATTAAATAAAAAAAATATATCAATAATAAGGTATTTAGTGGTTCTCTCAGTGTTTTTTTTAATATCCTGTGCCAATGTTTTAAAATTCTCGCTTTTATGATATCTGTCCATGGTAACTATAGGGTTAAGGTTAGGGAAAGATTGCTGTTACAGTCTGGCAAATTCAATATGGTTAGATTTAAGGTGTGGTTGAGGCTACGTAACAAAATGTTGACGTGCCTCAGTATGGTTCCCTTGTGTTTCCATGTTTCCCTCTCCCGCCGTGTCCCCCGTTGGTCTGTGTGTGGTTTGTGTGTTGGTCTGTGTGTGTCGTTCCTGTCCTGCCGTCAACCTGGATCCCGGTTCACCTGCTCACCTGCCCTCAATCAGCTCGTCACCTCTCCCAGCTCCCTGCTCCACACACACCTGCCAGCAATCAGCTCATCACCTCCAGTATTTCAACCCCGACCCTTCACACATCCGGTGCCAGATCCTTGTTTCAGCCTCAGTGGTTAGCTCACGTCTCTGGCTCCTTGTTGTATTCAGGTTGTTATCGCTCGAATGTATTTTTGGCTCATCTCTAACCTCGTCTTCCTGTGCCATCATCGCCTGTCTGCCTGTTCATCTTCCCTGTCTGCCATTCGGCAATCCAGCCTGCCCGTCACTAGCTTTCTAGTTAGCTTCGTCAGCCACGCTCACATCCAGCCCTCGTTCCTGCTCCGCCACACTTCACCTGCCACCAGCTTCTCTTTTCCTCTCCGTCTTCATCTGCCAGACATCCCGCCCCCTCATCCATCCTCATTCCCTGGAAACCCTGACAATAGACCTCTTCTTATCCATTCACACTCCCTGAATCTGTGTCTGGGTCTCCCCGAGCTGATCACAGCACAAAAACACATGAGGTTGAGGTTAGGGAAATATTGTGGTTAATTATGGTTCATAAAAACATGAATGTTAATTACCAGCCGTGACGGCGTGTGGCTGGTATTGTTTTCACCTTGTGTGTCTGTGGGTGAGTCATCATGGCAAAATGTGGTCCTGGAAACATCTGCTGTGGCGGGAACTACCACAGAAGTGGTTTTGAGTACTTTGCCAGGAGTTTATATGTCTGTCTTTTTCAACATGATAGCGTCACATCTGTGCAAGATGCAGTCACGAAACGTTACAGGTGTGTAGTTGAGATCAAAATGAAGGCCGAGTTTGAAGATGTGTGTGTTACGAGCAAGAGTGCTGGAAGTATGGGGGTAGGAAGTAGGGATGCTCCTGGCTCGATTTGGCTGGTGGTGTGATCCCATTGCAAGATGGTCTGTAGTTAAAGGTCTGCCACACGAGGTGAACTCTGGTCTCTGGCATAGAAGTCTGATGTGCTACATGGCCACACCTGGCACCAAAAAGAATAGAAGCAAAGAGACGGTGTTTTTTTGTCAACAGCCGCTGCCGCTGCCACGCCACTTTTGTACGGCGCTTTTTAGGCGAACATTTTACTGGTGACAAGTAGTCGCTTTCAGTCCAAAATGGCGGAAGCGTAGCTTTGCTGCTGGGCAATGATGTTGACGTGGAACTAACAATTGACTTTCACTTCTTGGCAATATAGATTCTTTGGTGGCACTTTACATCCACTTTTGTATTAATTAATTAGTGGGAAAAGTTCATTTAAACCCAGCGTCAGCAATTATGCCGCCCCTCTATTTGCAACAGGGACGGACTGGGACAGAAATTCATCCCGGGACTTTAAGAGATCTTTTATGCTGAAAAATTTTGATCAGTAATTTTAACATTAATTCAGTTTTTGTGGTATAAAAATAATCTGATGATGCTGAAGATGAAAATGACTGAGCCAATCAGATTTCAACAAAAATGAGGATCAGTCTGAATCGTATCCTCCCTCAATATTGAAAGTATTAGATTGGCCCAGTCTGACAGGCAGTGTTCTACTCTGTGCTGTTAACATGCAGATGCCACATTTTGCCGCCCTTGCCAAAGTGCCGCTCTAGGCAATTGCCCAGTTCGCCAATGTGGACGCGCCGGCCCTGTTTAAAGCCAGCACAGTTTGTGTCGACACCTGGAGCTCTCTGTTTCCTCGGCCCCCGGAGGCTGGACAGGGTTCATCTGTGACAGAGTTACACGGAGGTTTGCCGTTAGCGCTCTCTGACTACATCCTCCGCTCAATTAGCCGCGCTGACGCCAACGCCTCCCCGAAGATACCTCGGAGGAGGCAGGCAAGATGAAGCGGCACAGGACCCTGGGAAGCCAGAGGACGAGTTTGAGTGACTCACAGCTTTGGCTCATTGCCCACACGAGAGGTGCGTATCGAGATGGAGAGCGAGGGGAGAGAGAGAGGCCCACTTGTGTGACTGCTCTCCCAGGAAACAGAAGGAGTCCTTGAGAAATCTCCACACATTGTTCTCTGAGCTCTCCGGCAACACCGAGAATCTCAAGTCCCCGTGCTCTTGTAGTGATATTGTGTCATACAGTATACATACTTTATTATGACAAAATAAAAAGCCAAAGAATCCATCACTGTGCAAGCAAGCCAGGTTTTCATCTGTAGCCCCCGAGCAACATATTAAAGCAATAATCTGGAAACTATTCATCCAATTAAATGTTACTGTTTTGATGCTCCTCTCTACTACACACACAGGAAACAATTCAATCTATTGCCAGTTCATAAAACCATTTTACAGTTGCTATCGTGAACAAATGTGGTAGGAGGAAATCTAACTGCACATTATCAGAATTGTAAGAATACAAGATGTCTGTAAGAGCAGCGGGACTTAATAAAAGAACACAACCTACTGTATAGATAAAGTCATCAACAGAAAAACGGCAGCACAATGACAGCCGTCAGTATTGGTCACGCAGGTAACCTCTGCAGAGTGCTTGCAAAAACGTCCGAGCTATGAGCATAAAATCCTTGTTAACATAACATAATTGCAGAGGATGGAGAGTCTCCTAGCTGTGAGGCTGTAAGCACAGTGTGGTGCTAAATTGTGAGGTGATAAAAGGGGTAATAGTTTAGCGTGTTACAATGCTATCCTTTGATAATTAGCACTCAGCACAAAACTGAGGCTCATGGGAGCCAATACCGTGGCTTAAAAAAGTACTCTGAGGTACACAGAGGAACATGGCAATACTGATGCAGACAGATTAGATTGCAAGCTTCCATTCAGGTGTGCATGATGAGAAAAACATCATACGTGAGTGGACAATAAAGCAACAAATAAGCTACATAAAATCAGTGTTAAAAAATTGACACAAAAAATCTTGGAAAATAGTTTATTTTGACAAAGACAGTTAGCGTAGCTCAACTTTATCAAACTGGCCACAGATGCACATCAGGCTTCACACTGAGCTTTTCTTTTATCTTATGCTGCACACACAACCCCCCCAGAGGACGGAGGGAATCTCTGCTCCATATCATCTCATTTTCTCCTCTCGCGGTGAAATGTGCAGCCGGGATGCTGAATATCACAGAGGACCAGTTGTTGGCCCAACACCAGACAGAGAAGTGCTGTGCAAGGGAATGTAGTCGTGCCTCCTGGTCATTCCTCTGTATCTACACCACTTTACAGCCCAGGAGATGGGAACCAGCCAAGAACAATGTAATCGCACACTGAAGGCAAGAGCAGGAGGTCGATCCAATAAAGAGAAATTCATGCTCTAAGAATATGTAGAAAACAATATCTGGGAAGATACGGTGGATGGAAGTTGATTAATAAATAATCAGTTTGACTTTAGTTTGTTGCCTTTTTCCGCAGTGAAACCTCACGTCTTTTATTGTCTCCTCTCAATTCAAGGATCACAGAAACGTCTTAAATCAGAAAAACTAGAAGGTTAGCTGTTTACTCAACGCATTTCATTATCTTAAGTAAAAGAAGTAAATATGCTGTGCGGTGTCACGTTGTTGCATCACAGAGATGTTTTTGTTTATTCATCCCTTTTTCTTCACAAAGCCATTCCTCCGTGACTATCAAGTCTATTTTACAAGTGAGCTCCGTCTATGAATAAATCACTAAAAACAAGTACAAAGACAAGAAAGGAGCGATTGTCCAAACAACAAAGAGAGACAAACACAGTCGCAGTGAAGACGGTGAGGCGTAACAAAGAAGCACCGGAGGTGTTGGAAATGATCTGTGGACGTATTCATGTAGTTGTTGTTTCCAGCAGGTGCTCAGTTTATGGCACAAGATCTGTTTTGGAAAACAAACTCTTGGCCAACAGACTCTCTGTCTGGTCTCTTTTCTCTTTTTGTTGCTCAACATGTCATTAATATACAGTATACTGTATGTAAACAAACCACAAACACTCACAGTTGGAGCAAAAGGGCAAAAAAACACTTACACACTAACAACATTCCACTTGCTATGTGATGCACTATTTTATGTTATACTATACTATGCTCAACACATTCTCATTCCAACTCGTCACATACTGACACTTTGACGAGTTAACGTGCTTAACGATCCCTCGGCTTCACTTTTCAAACACTTTTCACTTTTCGGTCAAAAACGCTTGGGATTAGGCAACAAAACCACTTAGTTAGGTTGCCAGAAAACCAACATGGTTTGGCTTAAAATTACTTATTGCTATGCCATGCTATGCGATGCTATGCTATGCTATGCTATGCTATGCTACACTATACTATATTATACTATACTTTACTATGTCATACTATACTATACTTGCTACAATGCTACTGTATACTGGGCTGGGAGTCGATAACGTTACTCGCTCCCGTCGCCGCCGCTCTCTCTCTTGCTTCACCACTCACTTTCCAACGTACACACACACTCTACACACTGGCTCTAGAGAGGGCCATTCACGTTTTCACGTCGGCCACAATAGTAGCTCTCCAACGCGCTTGGCACACGGGAGTGCCTTCAGTTGGTTGCCAGCTCCTCACCTCACCGCTATACCGCCAGATCCTACACACTAGAACTTTAAAGGTATAATATCTAACAATAGTCGGTTGCTGTTTCACACAGCATTCAAAGGTGGCCACTCCTTGGCTCAACAAGTGAGGGAGAAAGAGAGCAGCGATGGTCGGGCGAGCTATAGAGTGATTGAAGAGAGGGAGCAGCGTTAGTGAGAACAAAGCAGTGAGTGAATCAGAAATAAAACGTCATTGCTGAAGCCCAGAAACGTCCTGAGCACAGCAAAATAAGAAGAAAAGAGAAAATACAGGCAGAGGGCAGGGTCTCAACCACACACAAGGAATTATTTTTATATCTGTCTATACGTTGTTTTTAGAAAATTCCTGTAAGGGCTGAGGCCCTGACTTTTTGTGGCATTAAGTTCTGAAAGTCTACTTGTCCAGTAGGATCTGGATCTATAATGATGAGATCTGGAGCACACAGACACTAAAGCATGTTTCCATCAGAGTCTCTGAGACTCTGTCGTCCTGTCTGTTGACGCACCGGTTTGAAATCTGAGTTGGCTGATGCATGGAGATGTCTCCATCCTGAGTTTACTGGTCCAATATCATTTTGTCTTCAGCTTGTTTGCGGTACTTCATGAGAAAGTGCCCTTTATGGTTTTCCCCATTTGTATTTGTACATGGATGTTCCCTGTGTTTCCTCATTCTATGTGTTGTTTATAGGGCACATCCCCTCCCGGGATGCTTCCCACCACTCTGAGAAGAAGCCTCTTTCTTAGATACATTACTTCTCTCTCTCTTAAGCATTCCTTTGATTCACATTGACTCAGAGAGGGAGAAAGATCATCCCTGCTCTGTGCTCGTGCTCTCCTGTGGCTTTGGAGAATCTCATTTTTGGCAGGAAATTGAAAACTCAAATTGCGTTGGACCTGCAACCCGCAGGCCGCTCAGCGGGACGCCTCCGTCGTTTTAAATTCAGCCTATGTGAAGGAGCAAGTAGGGGTTTTTAGAACAGCTTTGTTGACAGTTTTATTTTTTTTCCCTCACTCACAAAAAGTTGTTTCTCTGCGTACTGCGTAGCCTACTGTTTACATCATCCCTCTTCTGCAGCTTTAGAAGAATCTCTCCTTTCTGCTGCTTTTCAGTGAAAGCCCTTCTCTTTTTTTTTCTCCTCCTCTCCGTGTGCCACATCCCCCAGAGCTCTCAGCTGTGTGCCCTATTTTTAGAGGAGCACTCGGGCAATTTAGCTGAACAATGTGCTGGAGTCGCATCTTTGCTTCCATGTGATCTGGTGGGATGTTGACTACAGGCATCACATTTGCATTGTATATGTATATGTGTGTGTGTGTAGCCTATATCTCAGACCTAAAAGCCTCTCTTAGGTATTGAGAGCTACAGTAACATCTTATTCATTATAGAGGAAGGCAGGATCTGTAACATTGTTCTGAAAAGCCACAGAGGATAATGTGAAGGCAATATCTGGACGACGAAACACTTTATAATAACCTTCATTGTTTATTGTTGCACACATAACATTTTATATACTATATATATATATATATATATATATTTTATACAAACTTTATACAAAAATTATATATAATTTTTACAAACAATTTCTTAACGGTTTACAAATCATTTGGTAATCACTAACAAATAATTAATATAATATATAAAATGTTATAATGTGTGCAACAATAAACTGTTAAATAACAGAAATTATAGCATTACTAATAATTAGTAATCATCATTAATTATCATTGTTTGTTGTCAGTAAAATAACTATTAACTAAGTTTAATTAATTACCATTTATAAATGACGGTTATTATAAAAGTGTTACCCAGAACAATTAAGGTTAGGAATTTCTATTTAATGTAGGGGCAATGTTTTTTTTCCCCTCACTACTCTCCCCAAAGGAGCACAAACAGATCCCCTAGTGTCCCGTCTGAGCTTCATCATTATTGAACTGCGTTACTACATTAACAGCCAGGCTGGGTTAATTAAATGGAAGCGCTGTCGTGTCCTATAATTCAATGGAAGCGAGCTCAATTAACCGCCTAATTAGAAGCAGCGCTCGCATGGAACATGTGATTTCACCTTGTGTCTAATCCAGTTTATTGATCGATGCCCTCTGATAGCATTACACACAATAACAGAGACACAAAGAGGACGATATGCATTAATCGGAATATCATGTTTTGCCTCGTTCGTACTTTTGCTGATGAGAACCAGCATCTTAAGGTCAGCGTGCTCAGCTGTCCTTGACCTCTTAAGAGGTGGATCCAGCGCTGAGCTGAAAGAAATACTCGAATGAATGCAAACACAACGGGCTCTTTTTCAGCTCTAGGTGGACGCCGTACTCAGAGGAGTCCTTCACACGGGAGGAAGGGAGACTGATGAATAGGACAAGAGCCATTAAAGTGACATTGACAAAAAGACATCATGGAATCAGATTATCATGGGAGCCAGCGTATTAGAGGTGATAGCCTTGGCCTGCAGCAGGTGAGATGCAGAGATCTGGGAGGAGTTAACGGCAGGCTGGGTCTTTAATCATTGGGCTGCCTCTGAGTTCAGAACCAATGGGACTAGAGAGAAGTCATTTTCCACAGCTACAACACATGCATGCAGCATCTCTACGAATTACGTCTATATTTGGAAAAGTACAAAACCAACAATGAATGTATCCTACTAACAAGTATTGTGTTCATAACTTGATGTATCTTATTCCTCTGTGCCATTGTTGTTCAAAAACTATTTAAAACCACACGTTATCACTCCCAACTTGTCAAATACCGGCGATTGTGCCCCTTGCCATCGGAGGCCGACGCACCAAGTACTCCTCTTGCGTTACTTTTGGACGTGTCAGGGACGGCTTGACAATATACACTCGTTGCAAGCCAGGCTGTTCTCATACAGTACGCCGTTCGTAGCTATACCTTCGAAAAGTAATGCACTGTAATTTGTGTATATCCCACAAAATGAATTTGTGTGTAATTCACGTAAATGTGAACCAGAAAATATAAAGAGTGACAAAAGCCGTGTTGCGAGGAGGTCGGGGCCGATGGGTGGGTCCAAATACACTGGAATTATGCCCAGGAGACCGATGCTCGTATCTCGTGTGAAACCAGACAGATAACAATGATTTATTTGTCATGTTATTTTAAGCCAAACCACGAACTACGTAATTTTGTTGCCTAAACCTAATTGAGTTGTTTCCTGTGAAGAAGGAAGTTTATTTTGAAAAGACTGTATGTATGTAACGAGCGGAAACTGACACGTGTTGCTGGACATTCGTAGGAAAACTAACGACAAAGGAGGAATAACTTTATCGCAAGATGACGCGTCACCCTGCCTCTTTCCTTCTGCCTGCAGAGAGAGGGACAGAGAGAGAGTGGGGATAGGGGGAGGGAGGGATACCTGTAGATTTGGCGTTTTTTCCCATTAAACTTTTATATTACAGTTGAGTTCGACCAAAGCACACTCAGTGATTGTTGGAAAGAGTAACGACGACAGTTTAGGTGAGTTTTACTTTGTTTCTGTCCAGTTTGAATGAAGTGTTTTACGCTGCTCTGCTACGTACAGCTGATCTCAACATAAACAAAAATACACGTGGATGATGGCGCAAGCTGCACGGAGAGGGGGGGGGGCAATCTTACCTGGGCAGCTTGGCGGAGGTCTGCGCTCTCCGAGTGCCATTCTAGTTTACCACTACTCTCCATAAATGACACTAAGGTACTGTAGAGGTTTTTAACATTGCACGCACAGCTGTTTATATTTAGCGTTGCCAAAAAACGAGAGTTTTCCTAAACACTTTTTTTCATGTATTACACATAGTGACAGAGTGAAGGCTTTGGTTTGAAATGTTCCCAAGTGTCGCATCACCTTAGCAGCAGAGAGGACCGTGTGTGTGTGTGTGTGATGTCCTGCCACGTCACATCCAGGGACGTCTGTCAGAAAAGATATAGTGCTATTCTGATTCATCCCATTTTAAGCCCAAAAGCATGAAATGTAATTCAACCTCTAAGCGCAGAACAAAAATATAAATAACTGTCACAACTTCCCCTTTTTTGAAAAACTTCTTCTGTCTGTATTCATACTCCTCGCTGTCAGACGGGCACATCTGTGCCAGGCAGGCTGCAGCTTCTGTCGGAGAATCGGGACAAAGCAGTCAGCTGTTCCCCCTGTAGGCATACACACACGCTTTGACTTTTTATATCAGTGTAACGGCACAAAGCTGTACACGTCACTGTGTGAGTGTGAGAAACCGGGATAGTGTGTTTGCCTTCAGAGCATCTCTGAGCCCCCCCGTGTGCTGCTGTCACAGTCCATCCTGTGTGCCGGACGTTTCAGTATAAACAGCTTACGGTCGTTTGAGGGATGAAGGAAGTGGAAATCAAGCTGTCAAATGGCTTTGTATTCCTGGGATATTAATCCTGACTCACTACCTATACTAATCATACAGAACCAAAATCATGCGTAACAGACATAGACTCATATAATGAAGAAGAAGCACAAAGCTCAATTCTCATCATTTAGACTAACCAGTTTTTAAATGATGCCATTAGATTTACACATATTAGTGAAAACATTCTTTCATTGACCATAATCAAGCATTTTAAATATATATTTTTTACCCAAAATATAATAGTAATGCACCCGCAGATGTTGTTTGTACCTCTATCTGATATTTTCTTCGGACAGACAGGACCTTGTAACGTCATACAGAGTGGGACAAAGTGACTAGAATAGAAGGCTGAGTGGTGGAGAGACCTTGTTCAAAACCAGCTTGATAACCCTACAGCCATGTCACTGAGCTGCCAGGACGGCATGGTGAAGGAGGGAGGAGGAGGAGGAGGAGGAGAGGAGGAGGAGGAGGAGGAGGAGGAGGTGGCCAGGAGCCCTGCAGGAATTTGGGCACAACCTCAGTCACCACCAAACTGAGGAGTTTGGTGCTTCAAAGTGCTTCTCTTTCAGGCTCATGCCAAACTCATACGTCCCATCTTAAGGACGTCCAACCCGGTCTCATTCCAAGGTCGTGAAATACCGACACTTTGTCACGCCCCCCTGGGCGTCTTGATACTGACGCACAAGGCATACTTTAGCGTCTGTATAAGATGCACCGGGCTTTCAACTAGCTCCATTATTAGATGCCATTGTTATTAGATGCTCAGCACAACTGCTCCGGCAGTCTATTCTCTCCGTCTGTGTAGGCAAGAGGTCAGGGAGGCTTGGGTCAAACAAACATGGGACTTTCAACCAGGAGACCGCTGTTTGTGTCCCGTGTCAAACCAAAACTCAACGTCGACTTATTTTAAGTTATGTACGTAAGTTAAAGGTTAGATTTATTGGCAGAAATTGAAATATAATATTTATAAGTATGTTTTTTATTGTATAATCACCCGAAAATAAGAATCATTGTGTTTTCGTTACCTTAGAATGAGCCGTTTATATCTACATAGGGAGCTGGTCCTCTCTCCACAGAGTCAGCTGTCATATTTCTACAGTAGCCCAGAAAGGACAAACCAAACACTGGCTTTAGATAGGGCCATTTGTGTCGGCCACCATAGTGCTCCTACATGCTTGGCACACAGAAGAAGTTTCAGTTGGTTGCGATCTGCAACCTCACCACTAGATGCCGCAAAATCCCACACACTGCACCGTACCAGCTTATGTCACGTAACTAAACTCACATAACAAACGTACTGATTGTAACCCAAACCGAGATCTTTTACTAAACCTAACCAAGTAGTTTTGTTTCCTAAACCTTTGATGCCGTGAAGATCTGACCTGAAGCGTCCGTATGTGACAAGTTTGACTCTCCCTTTCTACAATATCTGTGTATGGCAACTACAGTATGGTGAAAATTAGGGAGAGATTGTAGTCAAGGCAAATGAACTATATGGTTTTGGTGGGGTTAGGCAACTAAAACACCTGGTTAAGGTTAGGTTACTCTTAATAAAAACAAACAATGACTGCAGGTCTGTGACAGAATCAGTCTCCTGCATCATGAAGTCTTTAATGGGCATGCCTTTATGACAGACAGCGGAGAGATGACAGGAAATGAGGGACCGAGAGGAACACACTCACTCACACTTGAACACATACTAAAAAAAAAGAGCTTGAGAGAGATCTGAGTGTCTGGTTCGTTCACAGCCAACACCAACAAGAAACCAGATATGATATGCAGATCTAGTCACATATTGACCTTGTGGTACAGGGAGGAAAGTTTGCAGAGGTGAGGGTTTGATATTTGCCGCAATATGATCAATCTTTTCTATGAAGAAGGTGAGGATTTTGTAAGAAACGTCTGCAGTAGTGGGAGGAGAGTTTGCTGATTGCTGATTAATGGTGTTAAACAGGATCCTGGCTAGCAGAGAATAAAGTCTATTGATGAGAATCTTCTGCTTGTGAAAAACGTTTTTAGTTTTTCACATAAGAATCTGATTTCTAGGAAATAGAATAAAATGAAAGGATAATCAAAGATGAGCTGAGATGCAAAGATAAAAGGTGAAAGGCAATGTTCTATTCCACGGCATCTTGCATAATGTATGTGATGCTCTCGCACGGGGCGGAAATTGTCTTTCTAAAAATATTAAATGAATAAAGGTAAATGTGTTTGAATGGGAAGCTGGGAATAATTGCATGTCCCCAGTTTTTCTTTAACTTTTTGTGATAGATTGAATACAAATGTTCTGTATCTTATAATAACACGATGTAATACAGAAATCCAGGCAGCGATAACTAGTTTAAAAAAAGAATCACAATATAGTAATAGTTCATGATTTGAGCATACAAGTTCAGACAAGTGATGGTAACATTAAGGCGCCATGCTGGGCTGCAGAAGTCACGCTGTGTCTGAAACAGAGCCGTCAGACCTCTCACTGTGAGTACACACTCATTCATTCATTCATTCACAGAGACACTAAAAGCCCAGTAAATTATTTAGATAAAACGGTGGGTAAGATGATATTATGTGTTAGGATCTTATCTGATTATGTCATAAAAACATCTGTAAACATATCTGGATTCGGGTTATACCAGAAGTGGGCATGGTTTATACAGAAGTGGTCAGAAATAGTCTGATCTGCTCCATTTTCTGTATTGTATTATTTTTCTAATGCCATTTATACTCCTCCTACATATATCTATGTTTAGCTGCCAACAAAATTATATAAAAAAAAATAGAAAGCAATTGACAAAAAATCAGGGCCTGGTTGCATAATGTTTTTAAGAAAGGAGATTGTGCATGAGAGGTCCAAACTAGAACAAATATTGTTTGAAATGTCGATCGAAAAATAAATAAATAAATAAGTAAGAAAGCTATTGACAAACATTTGAAAATCTCCCTTGGCTCATTAGCATGCACTAAGACGGTCCTCACAGTTTCCATCTTCTGTTAAGTCGTGCACAGGGCCAGGGATCAATATCTGATCATGAGGTACAAATAGCCCCTGTGGAACAACAGTCAAGCTTTAAGCTGAGTGTCCATGTAGCATTTTATTCTGAACGCCAGTGTCTATTTTCGGTTGTTCCCAAGGAGGAGAGAGCATATGCAGACGCATGTGGCCGTCTAGAGAAAAAACACTGCACCCAGCGCCTACTTTGCAAAAAGGGCACGGCTCATCGATCCGTACTCGAGTCCACTTGAAAAGGTGGTCTGGAGTACGGTTCATGTGTACTCGGGTACGGTTTGCATCAGGTGTGAAAGCCAACTGTACCGAAACACGGAAGTGGACTACTGTTTAACGCGAGTAACGTTAGCCGGCAGCAAGTAGTTCTGAAATCTGTATTTGCGCTTAGCATGCATCAATCTCATCGTCTGAGCTGCACGGCCATGAAAGGCAGGAAGGCAGGCGAGAGGTTCCTTAAAATATAGCCGAGACAATAGTAGGCGATTTTATTTAGCTTATTTAATGGTCTGCCTCCGAAGAACGAGAGTTGCTCAGCGGGCAGAGAGAGAGAGAGACAGTTGGGGGGGAAACAACGTGTACTTTAACGTTAATAGCAGAAATAAGTAAATGTATAAATGAATGAATTTTAAATCCTGTTTTGAGCTGCTCTCAGAAGTGTTCCTTGTTGTCAAACTACAACACAGGCAGCTTCCCTTCTTCAAGCTGCAGCGTTGTTTTGTTCCCTTTGTGATGAAGAAGAAGCCAGCCCTAGCTGCTGTAATTCTGTACATATAAATCACAGCGCTCATTAACACCTACTGAAGCTATCTACGGACCCGTCTGCATATTTATGCTCAGTAACTGCTGCTCCACTTCTCCCCACGGACGCCGTGTGTTTACTCATTGAGGTTGTTTGACATGCAGCACAACCTCTCAGGATATAGCCGTGCATCATGTTTTCATCCCTCCTCAAACAAATGTGTTTGAGGAGGGATGAAAACATTTTGTAGTGTGTAGGGGGTCTGATCCACAAGAGGTGACAGCAAGAAACAAAACAACAACAAAAAAGATCAAGGCTCCCAGGCTTTGCCCAGATACAGAGGAAGAACACACTCTGAGTCACTGAAATATCACCCAGTCACAGCTTTCATGCTCTCCATCAGAGACCCTGACCCTCCGCAGGGCAGAGGAAGAGGAGGAGGAGGAGGAAGAGGAGGAGGGGAGGGTTTGCCAGGTCTCCTTTTTAATGAGGAGCACCTTGTTATCCAGGACTCCTCCTGCTGTTCACCCTGGGGCTATGTGGTCTTTGGTAAGCAGGATGAGGATGGAAGGTGGCAAAAAGGGCAAAGGCTCCATATGTACGCAGACTTACACAGCTTAATCTTTGACACAAGCATATGTAAAACATCCTGATCAATTAAAAATAAATAATAATGATAACTGAAAGGGGTATTTTAGCAGCTATAGAGAAACCTACAAACATATAGGTATCAAACCTGTACTGTATATGCTTTCTTTTCAACCTCAAAAGATAAAACCACAGAGGAAAAGGACGCAGAGTTTACGAAGTGGACCTTCAATGTTCCTGGAGGAAAACAGTCGTAACAACGGCTTGTATATCCGCTGGTGTGGAGAGTTATTTCCTCTAACGCACGCACAGGACGTACGTGGTAGTTGGCCGTTGGCTGTAGTCTTTGCGGTGTGTTCGAGTGCAGCTTTTTTGGCCAAGACAGAGGCGACGTGAGGCGACTCAACAGTCGGCCTTCGTCGCTGCTAGTTCTTTGATGTCGGGTTGGTGTATCAGAATATTTTTGGCATCATTGGGCAAAAATTCCAAAACAACCTTTCAGCATATTGTAATTCAAGTGTTCTGAGAAAAAACTAGACTTCTGCACCTCCTCATGGCTCTGTTTTCAGGCTAGTTTCAGGTCGGAGTTTGCGAGTGATTGTCAGCTGCTCAGAGACGGCAAGGCTCCAGCTCGGCTCTGATTGGTTGTTTTCCTCCGATCTGTGAAATCTTGCAGATCGTTAGGAGCACCGGAGGACACAGAGGCACATGATTTTTGAGATTTTTGTCAGATTACCTGTCTCATGCACTACTGTCTGGATATAGCGACCGTTTTATAAAAATAACTCTTTTTAATCATATTTGCTCCAATCTTGCCTACTTCAGCTTTAAGTTGGCATGGTTGGCCTTAATATAAGTACATTAACTTAGTAAAATATGTATGGAAGCAACATAACAAACGTGACTAACGTAACTTACAAAACATAGATTTCCTGGTTCAAAGTCCTGTGTTTGTTGGACCCATCCATCTCCCCTCCCTCCTACCATAAGCAGTCTGTTTCACTTTTTATTCTACGCCACTACCTCTGAGCGTAGCATATTTACGAAGATGCATTCACATTGCAGGCAGTACAGACTAGGCTCCATGCCGTACAAATGACACGCCAAAAGCAAAAACGGCGTCCTTATTGCACGCTTTTGCCTCGCGCATTCATATGCTGTTTCGTGCGACCGAGCTGCCTTTAAGGCCTCGATACTCCTGCTCTGTTTTTTAGCCGCTGGGAACACAGAGTGTGTGTTCTGCATCCTCAAAGACTCTCCCTACTCTCATTCTGCAGCATTAAACTCCTCTGATGGTACAAAAGCTGTTTTCTTCTTCTCTGTTCTTCGGAAAACATGCAGGACATGGAAAGTAATTTCTCTGTGGCTTAAATGATGAGGAAAAACATGTTTGGATGTGTTCAGGCTTCCAGTGGTCCGGTGGTCCAAGCTAGCAGAGTTACATAATGTGGAAATCACAGCCCTATTTGTGCTGCTACAGAGAATACAGTATCTATATCTATATGCTCGCTAGTTACTGAATAAAGTCATGAAACCCCGGGGTACAATTAGTCTTCATTAGTGATGCACGGGTCAGCCGTGACATCATCTAGATCATCCCGCATATAGAGCGCAGCCACCCGCGTGCGCCCGACGTAATTAAGTTCAGAGACCTACATCTGCATAATCATAATTCATGAATAACGCACAACAATAGTTTATCTCTAACCGGCAAAAATGTAATGCAATAAAAATGTTGCTGCTGTGTATATGAATGGACTTTAGTATAAAGTGACCGCCTCCTAAATATGTCCTGCATGGCGAGGATCACATGACCAACGCTGATAGCTGTTTTCCCTCAAATGATTTATTGTGTAAGGACTGACAGCCGCTCTGTTCACAGTGGAACAGATAATGAAGAGGACGCAGCTCAACGCCACTGTAACTAATAGACAACAGTAACATTTTCAATAATCAGTCCCTTCTGAAATGTGACATTTGTGCCATAATTTTGATAAATATTCATAAAGGAGTATTGTCAAACCCACAGCCGGTGTAGTCTAATAAATAACATTGTGTTAACGGCTTGCATGCCAGCAGATTAGCTCTGCTAACTTGGCTACCGTCGTTGGCCACGTGACCCTCACCTTGCGCGTTGAAGCATTTCCCCAGCCCGTTTGCAGGAAAAGGCGTATAAATGGCACGATAATGCGCAAGGCGTTTAGCGTGCAATTAGTACGCCTTTCTTGATTTCAGCGTCTCTTTTGTACACCACGTATCCTGTACTGACTGCAATCTAAACGCGTCCATAGTTGTTTACATATGTGTTTTACTTAGTTTATTATTTTAAGCCCAACCTTGATGTTTTCGCTTACCCTACTGCGGACGTTTGCATGGCGTACAAATGACAGGAGAAAAGGCTAAAATGCGTACTCATGACACGCGGAATGTCCGTGTAATGTTGTGATATTTGTACGCTTTCCTGTGAGACCGGATTGGTTCCCCAAGAGGGGCTTTGTACTGTTGAGGTGACGGTTTTCGTGGCGTGCACTCTCTACCAGAATGATGAGGAAATAAGATGCAACAGTTTTCAACCTGAAGGTCTTTGCACACAAAATCCGTATTTTCCGTATGACTTTTTTTAAATCTGTCCTCCGATAAAAAATGTTACATACAGAAACCTCGCACGCTGTGTCCGATGCATTTTTGTATTCTCTTTGTTGCAAACATTGGTAATATGAGGCTAATGAATAAATGACATTAGGAAGAAGCTATCGTTTATCTGCCTAGAGCACAATCATTACTGTCCAATCTTTCGTACATCATTTGTTCTGCGATCAGTAGACCTATCTACCATCTCTGATTCCAAGTTGTTCTGCTTTCACCTGCCAAAATCTATCTTTAAATTCAGCATCTCTGTGTTCATGATTTTGTTTGTCGTAAAGTGCCTTTTGCTGCTGGGAGATAAAGTGAATCAGCTTATCAGATGCTATTTTGGATGATGAAGTTTGCATCCGAGTGGTCAAACAACTCTCTAAAGGCTTTTGATAAATGCAAAAAAAACGCTGAAATTGAACCTGTTCCGAAAACTTTAATGACGTGTGATAGTTTCGTAGTCGGTGTCTAAACGTGATAGACACAACGTCCTCATCCTCATCTGCAACCGCTTATCCCGTTAGGGGTCGCGGGGGGGCTGGAGCCGATCCCAGCCGACATTGGGCGAAGGCGGGGTACACCCTGGACAGGTCGCCAGTCCATCACAGGTGAGGTTGTATTTATTTTTAGACGTGTGATGTGCGAAAGATAGAGACTTGGTGTGCAAAAGGCCTTGACTCTGCTGGTCTGACTACATACTGTACATTGAATTGCCTACACAAACAAATAATCACTGCAATTCCTCTTTACAAGGACAGCTTTACGGTGTACACACTGAGTAATATGAATTTTTTTTCTCCATCATGAAAATGTAAGAACTCAATGACATAAAAAAAACCCTGAGCTAACACCCTTCAAGGTCTATTTAGTAGTAGCAGTTCTGGTGCATCTGAACATACCACGTTTTTCTTGAGCAGATAAAGTTTGCTCACAAGATTAAACTTTCTTCTTGTCCATGTTGACATAAAAGCTGAGGTTCAAAGGGCATTCTCTGCTGATGAAGATCCTGTGATGTGATCAAAAGCTCCAGAACAGTTTGCACCTTTTGGTGAGATTGTTTTGGTTTTCCTTTTGCTCTGTGGAACGCTTCAGCAATGATATTTTAATAGAAAATGAAGCTCTGCAGACACTGACTGCTTGGACGGCACTCCTCTTTTTATTACTTTTGAACTCATTTGTATTTTTCTTATTCCTATCTCCTATCTTTCTATCCTGTCTCAAATTGATTCCTTAAATTTATTTTGTGCTTGTGTGGTGTGTCTTTACTGAAAAGTGCATAATGCAGCATTTGTTATGTACACAAACACTAAAATGTGTGGTTTTCATAGTCATCCCCTCCATACAATATCAATCAATCTGCATGTTGTAGCTCTGTAGGATCCTTTATCAAATCACATGGCAGCTCTGATCAGTGTGGATAGTGAGGGTATGATTCATGAATCCTGGAATGTGCATCCGCCATGACAGTCCACTTCACTCAGGCCCTCAAATGACCTAACCCATGTGATGAAGTGTCAGGCCCAGCAGCCGTCGGAGCTTCCCCCTGTCGCTGTGTGTTAGCATCAGATCCACCGGTCTCAGTAACTCCTGTGTATCCATGCTGGGTTTATTTACACAGAGGACTTGACCCCAGTCTTCTCTGGCATGCCTCAAGTGAGAGGTATGACATGTTGCCAAGCGGCAACCTCTAGTGCTGAGAAATTAAGCCAACGCGGAAGTACCAAAAACTGCAGTTCCTTAAATGGCCACTTGAGGCTGGCTCCAGATGCGAGTCAATCCGCATAGCTGTTAAAACGACCAACTTTATAGCAGAAATAAATACGTTTACAGCCCGGTACAACAAACAGTTTTGGTCTTTATAGCTAATTTTCCTGTTCATCACAACTGCACGGGGGTGAATTTTTATATAACTCCCCTGTTTAAATTGTATTAAGGCTTAAATTTCAGGCTTAATTGCACAAATCAGCTCAGATACTTGTACACAGGCTGAACTAGTACAGATATCAATGCACTCTTTTATGAAGGAAATAAGAGACAATTGATGTCAAAGTTTAGATAAAAACAAGAGTGTGAAAGCTTTTTGAAGTAGTCGCCATTAAAAACTGCTTAAACGTTTTGAGAGCTTGGCCCATTGGTCCCCTCGCACAACATACTGTATGATCAGAGGATTGTCCCCAACATCACCTCTGCGTCTCCCGCGTTTGCAAACACTTTAAAATGCAGCATGTCAAGTAGCTGTTGTGAGATAATGAGCGTCCGTAGCATATATCTGTATCTTTAACTGGCTGTCTTCTTTAACTTAATGAGAAAGCTTCCGGGCTTGTTTACTTGTCTACATCGCTAACGATGTCTTCATCATTAGTGAACTCCATTATTATTTAGTTTTCAGGCCATTTAATAAATGTTTCCATGCAACACATTTGTCACATATTGGGTAAGGAGACCAAACTCCCTAAAGTTCGATAGTTCTTTAAAATACTTATATCAAACTAGCACAAAGGTGTGTTTAGTTTCTGTCTTCTGCTGAAGAGAAATGAACTGACTCACCCAGACAGCTATAAACCTCACTGGGACGTGGAAGCACCATTCACTCCACTTTCCCTCTGCAAAAAAAAAAAAAACATTAATCAGACAGACAGAGAAGATAATTGCAGTCCGTACTCCCATTGAATTTTGAATAGCATATCCTTTGGCGCAGATGCTTTATGCACACTGAATAGCTGCAAGTCCTGCTTTGTACTCTCAACAGCAGCCTTCCTCTGATATGTAGAAAACATGTGACTAGATAGGTGGATATGAATGTGAGCAGATATACACTGATCACATAACTTTATGACCACTGACAGGTGAAGTGAATAACATTGACTATCTCGTTACAATGGCACCTGGCAGTGGGGGGGATATATTAGACAGCAAGTGAACATTTTGAACTTTGAACTTCGTGTTGGAAGCAGAAAAAATGGGCAAGCGTAAGGATGTGAGCGACTTTGACGAGGGACAAATTGTGATGGCTAGACGACCGGGTCAGAGCATCTCCAGAACTGCAGCTCTTGTGGGATGTTCCCGGTCTGCAGTGGTCAGGACCTACCAAAAGTGGTCCAAGGAGGAGTGTTGTTTGATCCAATAGAGGAGTTCAAATTGCTGAAAAAGTTAATGCTGGTTCCGATAGAAAGGTGTCAGAACACACAGTGCATCACAGTTTTGTTGCGTATGGGGCTGCGTAGCCGCAGACTGGTCAGGGTGCCCGTGCTGACCCGTGTCCACCGCTTAAGAAGCACCTACAATGGGGTACGTGAGCATCAAAACTGGACCACGGAGCAATGGAAGAAGGTGGCCCGGTCTGATGAATCACGTTTTCTTTTACATCATGCGGATGGCAACGAGTTGGAGGTGTTGACTCGGCCTCCAAATTCTCCAGATCCAATCCAATGGAGCATCTGTGGGATGTGCTGGACAAACAAGTCCGATCCACGGAGGCCCCAACTCGCGACCTACAGGACTTAAAGGATCTGCTACTGACTGCTTGGTGCCAGATACCACAGCCACAGCATTTTGGTTTATACATTATACGTCACCGTACATCATATACTAGTGTACAGTAGGAAATGTGCTGTTTACATCCATACTGTCCTCAAAACTAAAAGACAAAATAAAGCCACCACTCTCCCACGCACCCTGTGTGGGTTTTTTCGGTCTTTGTACTACGTCACCACTCCCGGAGCACTTTCTCTGAGGCAGATGGGTTTTCATTGTACTCACTTGAAAGCCCGGTGCGTTTCATACAGTCGTCAGGATCTGGCCTTGTGCCTTGTGCGGCGGTATCAGACGCTGAAGGGACGCAACAAAGCGCCTGTACTGTATTTGACGCCCTGAGAACAGACTGGCTAGTCTGACAGAGAGAATTTAAATGACTATTAGACTGTCACATCAAGTAGCTGTGAGGCTGGAAAAGGCCATGAGAGGAAGCCTTTGTGGAAGGAAGGCATGAATGCAAGGACGCCCCACAGAATGGATTAGCTACGACCTTGTGGGGTTGATGGAAGACGGCGGTGATTTTTGCTGGAGAGAAAACAACACGTTTTGGATGTCAGGATTACATCTCAATGGGATTGAAATTGTATCAACAAGAGGCTTTGATAAATGAGAAGAATTTGTTATTCCAAAATGCTGCTTTGGTGTAGAAAATCTCCCGTGCGCATCATGTCTTAAAAAATGGCATCAACATTGAACTTCACCACCTGGAATGAGCGTTTCAAAATCATTTTTCCCACACACAATCAGTCGTTGTCCTTCGGTTTTTGTACCACATCCAGTCCTCAGCTGCTATTTCGACAGCCAAGGACATAATTCATGCTCTGCCAGAACGCTACTGTGTGAAAGACGAATAAGTGAGGACCAAGGCGAGGTCAGGTGGCCTCTGAGCTGCTTTGAGCGAATGTTAATTTGAAGATTACGATGCGGCATGATGACGCTGCTTCGGAAAGAAAAGTAAGGAAATAAAAGAAATTCATCACTGTGGATTTCTCATAAATCCTTGGAGTGTATTTTTCTTTCCCTTTTTTAATTTCCTTTATAAATGTGTCCGTACAGTAAGGGGTTTATAAAAGAGGCACAGACAGCATGCTCGCCCGTACTCCTCCCTAATCTCTTCTCTGGGATTGTCCCATTACCCGGAGCAGCCACCTCCTACAAGAGGGTCATGTAATAGAGAGAGAAAAAACAGCAGATTATGGGCGAGGGCCGGCATGTTGTGTGGCACAAAACAAGGGAGGAAGCCCGCTGGGAGCCTGATGCGGCAACATTATGTCATCTAAAGTGAGCTGATCCTCTGATGACATGCTCTGGCAGAGAGAATGTGATGTTTGTCACAACCCCATAATCTGGTGCCATGTGTTCCTCTCACATGTTTATGGATGTGGAGCAAATGAGATTGGAGATGGTAGAGGACGACAGAATCAGAGGACGAGCTCTGGCTGTACTGCAGTCTGTGAAATCCAACATGTACAGTATGTCCGATGGTAAACTACACAGTTCATCCTCTTGCACTCTGCTGGTTCAGCCACCGAGGGAAGGATGTAAGCGCTACGTCATGACTCCATTTTCTCCATTAGATCATAACCATTAGTGTAAAAAACACACGCTGCCAAAGCCGGGGTCCTGGGAGCCAGTAATCTGTGTTGACACACTGAAGAGCCAAGGATTCCAAGCCTGTCCGTCAGACACCACAAAAGGGTTTTCCACCACTCTCTCATTACTTAAAGCTAGGGTTGGTAATCTTCTTTAAACCGCTAGATGCCGCCAAATCCTACAGACTGCACCTTTAATTGGATATTTCCCACTAATTCTAAAGTGCTTGAATACAAATAACTGTGAAACACACGTGCTTCTTTATGTATGAATATATACAGTAAATAAAGGAAAGACGAACCTAGATTCACAAAGGATTGGCTGTTAAAGCTAGAGTTGGTAAATATCTAAAAAAACATGTTTTGTTATATTTGTTCTCTTAACATCCCGACAGCAATCAATAAATCAAATGCTCTGACGAAAAAAGAAAAATAGCTGGAGTTAGTGCTGCTACAGTAGCTACTTTAATTGGAAAAATGTTGGAAACACTGGGCTGGGTTTTTCGGTTGGATCATTTTTAAAATATAGCGTACTTTACTAGTTCATCAAGACTACCAACCCTAGCTTTAAGATGTAAGTTGACATCAGTATTGAGAGACTGCATTTAAGCGGAAATAACCTTTATTGATATGATGCATAATAGGTGAAAATGTGAGAGTCTTTGGCAATTATGCTGCGTTCAACCAGGGTCGAGTTTACCACGTTCAGAAGAAGAGTCCATATGAACGACCCCTCTTGTTCGAGGCTAGTGAAACAATAAAACTAACGTTGACTTGTTTTGTCACGTCAGTCACGTGAGTCGTTAGTGAAGTTAACGTCAACCACGACCGTTTCCTTACCCTAACTAATTGGTTGTGTTGCCTAAACCTAACTTCCTGTGAAAGCTGAAGTTTATTTTGAAAGGATACTATGCATGTAATGAGCGTATATGACACGCCGTCCCTGACACGTCCAAAACTAACATCCATGGTCTTGAATGCCGAGGGACACTGACAAAGTGGCAGTAACTGATGAGTTTGTAGTGAGAATGTGCTGTTTTTAGAAATGGTGGAGACAATGGAAGTTCAGTGGAAGGTTAGTTAAAATATTGTATTTTTAGTCGTACAAAGTTTTTCTTTGTAATTTTATAATAAGTCTGAGGAAAATGTTGATATTCCAGTCATCATGCCTTTGCATTTCCTGCATTATGTTACCCTCTCGCTAGCTTGCTAAATTGTTAGCCTCGCTGGCTTCTAAACGCCAACAGTATGCAACAGTAGCGTCCATGTTGCCGTTGCCTAGCAGCGGTGTTCTCATGACTTTTAACCACTTGAACGCCAAGCGTATTGTGTACATGACTTCCTATGTTGTAAACACGAGCTCACGAGTTCCATTTGAAGGGAACATTAGACTCCATCGCTATTCAAGAAATATTTAGGGGGGAGAGATGCCATGAGGAGACAGGAACGTCCCCCCAATGGAGACTAGACACTGGTGGTGGTGGTAGATGAAGAGATGAAGGATGCAAAGATTTTGCCTGAAATGAAAGTTAGAAGTTAGAACGCGACAATGTGATTACATTCATGGAGATCAATCGTGGCAAAATCTGGTTAGTTTAACTGAAAGAGTGAACGCCCATAGTCAGCTGATTAAGTTAGAAGAGACAGATAGAGAGAATGAATGAGAAGCATAACAGTCTTGAATGAAGCTTCATAGGAATGACTGAAGAGCTGCCATCGTTCTGTGATTCACTGTGGTGTGAATGCAAAATGATGTGTTGTTTCTGGTAATAAATGAAATTCTCAAGAAAGAAAGAAATTGGGGGTAATTAGAGAAACATATGAGACAAAGGCGCCTAAACATAATAGTAGTAATCAATTCATATGTCAAAAGCAAATAACGATTTGTTCTGTCTCCTGGCAACAGTAAAAAAAAAACTTGGTGTTACAAACTTTAATACTAGCAATCACTTGAGGCAGTAAACCAAATTAGATTTTACTGATGTGCAGCTTCACTTCAAACCAGATGGATCCATTTTATTGAGATAGGCCCCTGGATTCCTGTTCTTTGATTTAACCCGTCTCTTCTCTTCAGTACAACATGTAAAACAACTGAAATGCTCTTCTAAGGCAGAACATGATAGTTCTCTGCAACAGCTGTGAGTGTTTATATAGCTCTAACCTTTTATTTGCATTTTCTGAAATGTTTCCATCCTTCCTGCATTTACAGAATAAAAGCATCTGTCCAGTGATTGGTCTATGTTAGTGTATTGGTGTGCTTTCTATTCAAGGATTTAAAATGTGCAGTAATGAGAGCTGCACGGTTTAGATTATGCATGCCAAGTCATTGTAGATTTTGGCACTGTAACAGCATTTGATGAAATCCTGGAGATGGTGGTTCACTTTTGATTGTGATATTATCTTGATAACAAGTAATATAGTGTTTATATACTGTATATACTGACGTGGAGTACCCCAGGGTTTGATTCTTGGATCGCTATTATCAACCTGTACTGTACATGCTCCCTCTGGGCCAAATCATGCAAGACAATAAGGCTCCATTCACACTTAATCAGACGTTGCGGCGGTGTGGAAATGTCACTTAATGGTTCATTAACACCAAGCGACTGCATGACGACATCTTTTGTTCCCTCATGACTGGGTTGTACAGCTCTGGATTACGTGATTGGCCATCTGGTTGCGTTTCTCCAAAAGCTGATTCTGTTTTACCTTTTTGCCGAAGACCGTTGGGTTTATTTTTCCAGCACCCCACCGCCGCAGCCCAAAATCCCTACCCACATTCAAATGAATGGGAGGACATTGGGGCAACACCCGATTTGGTGTGAATGCAGCCTAAGATTGCTTATTACAGCTATGCAGACGACACCCTGATTTACTTAGCTTTACACCAAATGATACGGTTGTTTTGTGCCAGTGCTTAGAGCAAGTAAATAGATGGCTGCAGTTAAATGTCCTTCAGTTAAATAAAGACAAGCCAGAAGTTGTTGTATTTGGCAACAAGGAAATCTTAGTGTTTTAATAGATTCAGATCCATTATTCAGTATAATAGTTGAGATGAAATAGGGTCACTGTTGCATGCTTTGTTCTTCGTCATCCTGTGAGACTCAGCTGTCAGTGTCACTCTGCTGAGCTGTGATGAAGACAGATTTAGCTCAGAAGTGTTGATTGGTCGTGTCAGTCAGATACATAAGAGGTGCCACTGTTCTGAAACACACTGACTTCAGGCGATGGCACTACTTTGTTCATTCACTACAGTTGTCTGAGGTCTCCACGTGTTGCTCACTCATCATCATCCGTATTTTCAAGTGTGTTTAGGGACCTCAGTATGCAGAAATATTCAAACACGTCCTTTTAGAATAGGCGAAAATAACACATTTATGCTGCATTCAAAAAACGACATGGTTTTTGTCCCAAACTGCATGTGATTATCATAAAGTGGGCATGTCTGTAAAGGGGAGACTCATGGGTTCCTATAGAACCCATTTTCATTCACATATCTTGAGGTCAGAGGTCAAGGTTTTTCCTCGCTAAAATTTCGCCTAGCTTTGGAGCATTATTTACTCTCCTTCCCTACCTTCACTATAGCTCTAAAACTGACAGTAAAGTTGATCGGAATCGCCTGCGATCACGCTGTTCTCAGGGAGGTTAAATCCGATTAAAGAAAAATATACAAATGGGCTTGTTTGAAAAATGTGGATCTCTATATTCCAAAGTGTGACAGGTGTATTAAACGCTATCAAAATTAAAAATATTTAAAATTGCAATGATATAATACAGAAGAAAAATTAGCAAATTATCACATTTGAGAAGTTTGAACTTTCCCTCGGTAAAATAGTAACTGATTATCATTATGTGTTGATGTACAATCTTTCGTAAATTTTCAGGGAAGGGTTAGTATGTGATCAACATTATTCAGTATAATGAGTTAATGTAGTTCATCTGTAATGACAAGACACTCTGATGCATCTTCTCCATGCAGAGAGTATCAAGTAGATGAGCATGTACAGTATACGTGTTGTATCTCAGAACAATCAGAAATCCCAGTTTGACATAATAAGTGGCCCGTACCACTTTATTATATTTCTTTTCAGGAGCGCAGTGGCATCTGAAATGCTTTCATTGTAGAGAACACTGTTGAGTGTGGGTTTGAAAGGATGTTTTCAAAACTGTGGCCTTGGACCCTAAAAAGGTGAGAAATATAGGAATATAAAAGGATGCCACACTGAATAGGTCTGTACTAATCTGAGTGTAAAATATGCTTTTGTTTCTGGTATGAAAACAATTCACCGTAAAGGAAAAGAACATTATCAGAAGGATGAAAGGCAGGGGCATTGTCATGTCAACGTTTTCCTTGGCCTTTGTTTTTTTGTTTTTTTGGTGATGCTGGTGTGAGTGAGTCACAGAGTTTCTGAATGGCAGGCTGGGTTTATAAACCTCTGCCGCCCCTGAACACATGAGTTTTTGAAGGCCACTTGTCTCTGCGGTCCGTCACGTTTGTACATGCAGCAAGGTCCGCCAGCCTCAGCATCCTCACTTTCCAGCCCGGAGGGCACGGCAGCACAGAGACAACTCTTCATCATGAGGTCCTTTTTCCTACTGCTCTTCCCCCTGTTGCTGGTGTCCCACGGATCTTCAGCAGTCATCACAGGGGTAAGTGGGAGCAAACAGGTAGATACTGTACCTCACGGAGTCCGTTGGGAAACTCTCGGTGTGATGGGAATATGGAAGAGCTTGCTTTTCAAAAAAGAAAATGCTGCATGATGTGCACTGCTTAATATTTAATTTGGTCTGAATGGCAAAACTGTAGCATTATTTATTACCATCAAGATTGAAGTCATTTTTTGACACCTTAAATGGAGAAATTAAACTCTAAACACAAAATAAACAGAAAAAATTTAAATATTCTAGTAAAAAACAAATACATCATATAAGTATATAAAGTGATACTATAGGATTAAGGAAAGATTTTATGTGTGCTTGTATCATGTACTTATTCATAGACCTATGTCTCATTGTAGCATTCATTCTTTGATCAAAAATATTTATTATTGACAAATTATTCTCCAAATAATTATGTATAAGTATTTGAATTTTACTGTACTTTCAAAGTTTAGATTAGGACAAAATTAAAACATTTTGTATGGTAAATGAATCATTATACAGTATAATTATTTTTTTATTTTTTTATTGAGTTAGTTATTTTTTTAGAAGACTTAATCAAAAAAAGTATGAAACATATTTAAAAAAATTCTTTAAAAATTGTTCAGAGATGCCACACATACCAAGGTATTTTTTTTTTATTCTACAAGCATGAAGGGCTATTATAATGTAAAATTATAAATGCAGTATAACTATCAGTTTATCCATAAATATATATACATTTATAACAACCCACCAGTGAAGTGATTTCCATATCCAAATCAGGATTTCCATTATTCTATGAGCATAACTCATGGCCATCATGACCTGCTATAGAAACAGCCATCGTTGTCACAACAACCCTCTGGTTGCTGATGAGGAGCACGCAGCCATAAAACAGAAAGTGATTTTCATCCGCGTCATGTCACATGAAATCACTTCTGTTCCTCTTCATTGTGTTCCCTTCATCTCATCCAGAGCGAGAGCTGTCACTCAGTTTCTCATCCAGACACTCAAACAATCAATCACCAGCGATCCTGAGGTGTTTTGTTGAAGTATGATGTGACTAATGGTGTAATAACAATATACCATTAGCATAATATACTGGTAAGGGTGTAACACCAGTTTGCAGTGTGTATCACACCTCCACTGCTAACACATTTCTCACCCATCTAAAAGCTCACACTACCTGTGTTTTCCTGTTAGTATAATAATTAGCATACAATTGTGTTTAATTACAACACAAAATATTACATACATGTATTCATTATATCATTGCACCAGTTACACCAATGACAGCTGTTCATTGAATTTTGGACATTTTATTTATACCAATTTTCAAACCTGAAAGTGAAATGGTCTCATAATATAAAGCTGATATTAATAATAAATAATAAATAAGTCATAAAGTTAAAGGAGCAGTGTGTAGGATTTAGGGGAATTTATTGGCAGAAATGGAATATAATATTCATAATTATGTTTTCATTAGTATTTAACATAGACTCTATATCAGAAGTGGACGCAGTCACCGTGAGATCACCCATTGGTTTGTGGACTACAGTTTAGAAGACTCGCATTCGGGATTTTGGCTATCGCCATCTTGGTTTTTATGCAACCAGAAGTGATAACGTGGTAGCGACCTGTCAATCACAAGGTAGCCACGCCCTAAAGCATCCCCTACTTTATGGTCTATTTGACTATAAATGGGACCATAATTTACTAAATGAACATCATGCTGTATTGAAGAAGACTTGAAACTAGCGATTGAGACCATAAACTCATGTTTACAATGTTTACTGAGGTAATAAATCAAGTGAGAAGTAGGCTCATTTTCTCATAGACTTCTATACAATCAGACTTATTTTTGCAACCAGAAGAGTCGCCCCCTGCTGGCTGTTAGAAATAATGCAAGGTTGCAATCTGCAACCACACCACAAGATGCCACTAAATCCTACACACTGCTCCTTTAATAATGATAAACTTTAATAAGATTAATAAGGAATTCACTACATTAAAGGCACAGTGTGTATGATTTAACGGCATCTAGTGCTGTGGTTGCAGATTGCAACCAACTGAGTACCCCGCCGCTCACTCCTCCCTCTCCAAGACTGGGTTAACGTGAGCTGCCAATTGGTAACGTGAGCCGCCAAGTGGTAACGCCGTTCATCCCCTTCAGAGGCCACCTGTGTCGAAAAATTACGGTGGCCTTTAGGTTACGTAAAAACGTAAAAGGCTCTCTATAGAGCCAGTGTTTGGTTTGTCCATTCTGGGCTACTGTAGAAACACGGCGGACTACGTGAAGATGACCCGCTCCCTCTGTAGATATGAAGGGCTCATTCTAAGCTAACGAAAACACAACGATTCTTAGTTTCCGGTGATTATACACTAATGAAAAGATAGTTATATTATATTCCATTTCAGCTCATAATAATGTACGCCTACTACTTATTAGCTGGAAATTGTTATTACAGATTTAAATGATACTGGCAAGTTACTTCATCTCCATAAAACTAATCAGTTCTTTGGTCTGCATAAGTCATTAATATGCTTAATAAAATCCCAGCATCTAAACCGTGTGTGTGTGTGTGTGTGTGTGTGTGTGTGTGTGTGTGTGTGTGTGTGTGTGTGTGTGTGTAGGCCTGTGAGAAGGACTCTCAGTGTGGAGGAGGGATGTGTTGTGCGGTGAGTTTGTGGATCCGCAGCCTCCGTATGTGCACGCCCATGGGACAGGAAGAAGACGACTGTCACCCTATGAGCCACAAGGTGAGACAGATGTGCCGTCATCCCATCTGTGAAGTGTCACACGCCATTGATTTGTCTCTTTACAGTGGTGTCATCATGGCAGTGATCACTGCATCCATTATGCCTGATGGAAAAGAAATGAATGTAATACCAAAGGTGTCTTCCTTTCTGCTTCCAGGTTCCTTTCATCGGGAAAAGACTCCACCATAGCTGCCCCTGCCTGCCCAACCTGTCGTGTGTCACCGTAGAGGAGGGGAGATCTAAATGTCTCTCACGATACAAGTATCCAGATTACTTCCTCTGAGGACCAACATTTACTGTACAGTTACACTATTTGCCACTTGCACTGTAACTATCTGCCTTTAAAAGCCATTTTTTTTTTTTTTTTTAATTTATTTTGAATAAAGAGATATATTTAATAATGGATCCTCATTTTGGTTCAGGTTAAATTAAAGGTGCTATTTACAACAGTGATAACATTCAGCCACTAGATGTCACATTCTCCCTCCACCGTTCCATTGCATTCACTTCACAACATGTCGTTGCCGGGCACATATCATCAATCTCAGCCATTTAT
Source organism: Sebastes fasciatus (assembly GCF_043250625.1). Classification (NCBI taxonomy): domain Eukaryota; kingdom Metazoa; phylum Chordata; class Actinopteri; order Perciformes; family Sebastidae; genus Sebastes; species Sebastes fasciatus. The sequence goes on from NC_133795.1 coordinate 5,339,757, forward strand.
CAGTTTTTTTTTCCACACTAACTAACGACACAGAGATACCATGTGATACCAGTGTCGTTTTACTATTGGCTCACAACGTCAGATATCTTCCACAGAAATAAACAAAACATTAATTTGGACCCGCCAAATTTTTTAAAATAATTAATTCCCAATCATAATATATATATATATTTTTTTAGGAAAAGCCATACTTTTATTCGGCACCTTTCTAAAAGCTCTGTAGATGCATTACATATATTTTTTTTAAATATTTGTCTACATAAAAATATTATCAATAAGACCTTTACTGATATATTTTTAGGATTTTAGAACCAATAAATGGTTTCTACGTCAAATTTGCCATCCTACAAACCTGAATATTATTTCACCTCTGCACATCGGATGCATATTTATATATTCTATATTTGCTTTGTCTGTTTCAGCTATTACATTTTAATATAGATATTTAGCACTGTGTGAAATACAGATGCCTCACAGTGACTAATTACCCAAAAAAGATTTATGTGGCTCACAGTGAATTATTTTTCTGATTAATTTGATATTATTCAGTATTATAATTTATATATTATTAGATTCTTGCAATCAAAATACCCATGGAAACAAGCCTTCTTCTTCATTTGTATTTGGCAATAAGAATAATCTTGATTGCAAATTACACAAGCTGTCTCTACTCTGCAATTTTGGTGAGCTTCCAGCTGCCCTCTAGGGAAACATGAGGAGAAACACACGTTATTTCACTGGTAATTAAATGACACGCTGAGTGGCCTGCAAGTTGAGTTACAGTTTCATTATCCACTCATAACCGTATTTTTTTCACGCTTAACTGTTTTCCTACCAACAAAGTAGAAAAAGAGAAAACAAGAGAACATTTTGATTGTGGTTATAAGACACGAGGGCAGACGGGCCTTTTCTCACATTCACCTCGGCAGCAGCAGGTCTTTATAACACAAGGCAGGAAACAGTAAGACAGCTCTGAAATTAATCACTGCCAGCCTGTGACTCACAGCATGTGTTCAATGCTCAAAGCTATAATTAGATTTGTTCAATGTGTAACGCAATGACTTACGTCAATCTTATTACTTATGAAATGGATGCTGGTCTTCTGTGGCTCTGGACATGACAGCATCCAAACAGAGTGAATGTGATGAGGCGATGCGCCAGATAATGAGAAGCACACTGTCTGAACCATGAACTGTCTGGAGCCTTCAAAAAGTTGTGATTCTAAGATCATGTCACCCATTAAGAGTCAAATAGGCTATTTTGATCATCCATAAAGTCATTCTTAAGCATAAATGTCAAACATGACCTATTCCAGCTTTTTAAATGTGAGAATTTGCTGCTTTTCTTTGTCTTATGGGATAGTAAACTGAACGTAACAGTTCCAAAGTGACTGAGCAAACTCAGTCTGCTGATGAGGATTGTGTGATACGGTTGAAAGCTCCAGAACAAGTACAGTATGTGGACCTTCAGTTGAGACTGATTTGCTGTGGAGACGGACAAAACAGGCAATCTAAAAACGTCACCTCGGGTTTTTAGGAAATTTGAGATGGACATTTTTCACAATTTTTGTGAAAAATTAATCATTTAATTGAGGAAATAATGAGCAGTTTTATCAATAATTAGTTGCAGCCTTTAGTGGGAACTCTTAGTCTACTGTATCTACAGGTGTTGAGGAGTGCTACTGCATTCTGTGAAAAAAGCAGCCCGGTCACACGGTGTTATACTGGGTTGGAAAAAAAGTTATGTAAAGCTGCTTGAAGTCTGATACACTGCCTCAACTGATGTCACTTGAGTCAGCATGGGTTGGGGCTGAAGACTACAAGTTTGAAATTGAAAAAAAGAAGTGATCTTAACAGACCTCTGTAGCCCGCTGCTCATCTCTGATTGAGGGCTGCGGCTCAACATTAGCCTCTAATAGCAGAACACACCTGAATCTTTGACTGAACTGTTGGCAGTTAGCGTTGCATTGTGGGTAATGTAGGCTCCAATATTTGACAAGGAAGAAGCATGCTTGGAATAAAAAAGATGATATCTCTGGTTCTGCGGCATCAATTCTGATGGAAAAAAGCTGCATTTCCAACTGTCCAAATTGTATTTTAGGAAACCCCAGTGAGGAGGACAGAGGTCAGTGTAGTTGCTCAGTGGTTAGAAAAACTGAAAAGGTCAATAGAGGAGCGAGCAGCAAAAGCCCAGCAAAGAGACTCACAATTCCCAGCATCACAGCGGAGCCTGCATGCCCTCAAGACAACACGGTGTACCAAAAATACCCGACCTGCATTTGCATTTCACAAGAGCACGTGCAGGTGAGGGATGGGGGGGAGGGGGGAAGGGTGGGGGGGAGCCACGGCAATTATACCATGAGACCTCAGCACGCCGGTAGCAGAGCGCTGCCATCTGTCAGGAACAAGCGGGCGTGTTGTGATGCTAATGGTTATGGATGCACTGAGAGTAGACGGTGTCTTGAGGAGCTCGGTGTTGGACGGCGGATCAGAGCGCTCAGAAACACCTCGCTAAATCACAGTGATTAAAGTGTGTACTGAGAGAACTGCTCAGCCTTTAAATGCTGCGGTTCGGTGTAATCGAGGCCAATGTCAATGAATGCAACAGCAATTAGCTGAATCAATAGCCGGCCCTGGTTTAAGAAGGGAAGGAGGGGATTGAGGGAGTTTGATTAAAAAGCAGGTGCCACACAAACAACCCATAGAAACAACTCTAATTAACTGTTTAATATAAGTGATCTGTTGAGAAGGAAAAATCAAACCTCTAACCTTTTAACTATAAGCTTCTACAACAAACGGTTTACATTGTATTTCTGGTCACATTTTGCTGTTTGGTGCTATAGTCACACATCGACTTGATGCTATCTATTCCGGCCAGCTATGATTACTTTTTAGTAACATTGGTGGTAAATGTCAAGTATTTATATCTGTACTGCAGTTAGCTGTTCATTTAGAATTATTTCCCAACATGAAGGTATAAGTGCTGAAAACTTTCTCCACACTGACAAGAATTTAAATTGCCTATATTGAGTCTAAAAATACTGGATCAGCCTAAAATATACCGACCACATTTAAATTTGTATTCATTGAATCTAACGCCCCTCTGGCCATTAACCCTAAGAGAACCACATAGACCTGTTTTTTGTCTTTTTTAGGGAGGTACATGGGTGATAGCAGGTCAGCAGTATATGTCAAATAGAAGTGGTGTACAGGTACCCTAAGGAATCCACTGGTATCAACCATTTCATGTTAGCTTGTAAATATAAAAGGAAGGAGGCTAAATAACACTCCAAAGTTAAGCTAAATTTTGATGAGGAAAAACTGGCATGGCCTTTTTCAAAGGGGTCCCTTGACCTCTGACCTCAAGATGTGTGAATGAAAATGGGTTCTATGGGTACTGTTCAAAGTCTCAAGCCTGCAGTCAAGTCCTGTGAGAACAGGTAGTGGGAGCAGATTCACCTTAATCATCAAGGGGAGGAGTCTAGAGAAGGTGAGGCTATATTAAGGCTGGGTGTGTTCTGTTCAGATTCCTGTTGACTGAGACTCATCTCACTCTTTAAGTCCAAAAAATAACCCTTGAGACTTAACCATTTTAAACACAAAGTGAGCATTGCCAACTGGAGATGTGGGGTTTGAAAGAAGAAATGGGCATTTAGACTGTATTTAGCTATTCGGTTGCTTTATGGGAAATGTAGGATTTGGAGCTTGGCCCATTCTAAAGACTAAAAATCAAGATATTTCTGCCTCCGCTGCTTCAATTCTGTCCATTCTTCTTTTAACGTGTCTCTTGTGAGTCCCAAAACTTTATGGAAGTGCAATTTTAAATTGCTGGAGTGCCACTTTAAAACCTCTGAAGTCCCAGCATAAATACTGAGGACTTGACCTCCGTTTCCTTAAAGGTGCAATGGTCCTGATAAGGATGACAGTGTCTGTTTTGATTTAGTAGCCACTTTGTCAAATATCACTTTTTCTTAACTGGAAAATCTTTAAACATGTCTATCACCATCTCCATTTGAAACCCAATGCAACAATCTCACACCTGTTCTCAGGAGGCTGTCAGGAAACATAAGAAAACACTGACCTGAGTAGAGGATAAGTGCTAGTGAGAATGGTATCAAGGGCAGACCCAGATCAAGTAAAGACATCTTGTTTTAAAACAGATTTTAAAACCCAAACAACTCATCATCCATTTCTTATTTATTTGCTAAGAAATACAAACATCCTTTCCAAAGCACCAAATTGTTAACATGTCCATATCTGTAAAAAAAAAAGAAGTATGCGAATTAACCCATTTCTCAACACAACTGACCCATGGAGAAGAATAAGAAGAATTTGCAAAATACCTTTTAAAGTGACACCTTTTCAACACAAAGATTCCCAATGGATTATGAAATATACAACATATCTGGTTTTAAAAAGGCAGAAGGAACGAGGGGGTGGGGGGAAAAAGGGCTTTACAGTATTTACAAATGTGACGTTGTCCTCATTAAAAATATACTGAGATCTTTGTCTCATCTGTGGTATCCAAACAACTAGAAACCAAAGTGTGTCACAGATGTTTTATAGAGAAACTGACTCTAATTAGCTGATAAAATAGTTCTGTTTGTGTTTCAGTCATCAGTTCTGCAAAAAAGGCAAACAACCTCAAGTGGGTTAGAATTTCAAAATATACAAACAGATAGCCAAAGTGACATTCATGTAGTGGACCAGTAGGGCATAAAAATGTCTCCAAAGGTGGGACATAACATAACTGTCATACAGACTATACCCATTTGGAATTAAGGGGAGACACCCGGGCAAAAAAGTTTTTCATGCTCATGGTCAATTTTGAGTTTTTGGGCTATTTTGCTTCCATAACACGTCTTCTTTTATACCCTGGGGTGTCTCCCCTACAGAGGGTAAATTAAAAGGTGGAAAAGGTGATAATTTTTTATGGAAAAGCATCACATATCACTTAATAATGTGCCTCATATAACTTTAATTATTCTGATGAGCCAAAATATAGTATGAATTTACATCATATTCAAGTTTTTGTCAGATTAAAATAGTGCGTAAATCTTTGCCACAAATAATAAAAATGTGGATAAACTGAACTGAAGTGGGTTCACCCTCCACAACATCCCAGTGTGCGTTTACAAACACAGTTTGGGGAACCAGTCAGTCTGCGTACATTCTGAAACAAGGTGTAATGTGTCTTTGGCAATATATATATATACATATATATATATATGTATATATATATATGTATGTATGTATGTATGTATGTATGTATGTATGTATGTATGTATGTGTGTGTGTGTATCTTTATCTATATATGTATGTATGTGTGTATGTGTGTATGTATGTGTGTGTGTGTATATGTATGTATATATATATATATATATATATATATGTGTGTATATGTGTGTGTATGTAGGCCCTATGTATGTATGTATGTATGTATGTATATCTATATCTATATATGTATGTATGTATGTATGTATGTGTGTGTGTGTGTGTGTGTGTATCTATATCTATATATGTATGTATGTGTGTATGTGTGTATGTATGTGTGTGTGTTTGTATATGTATGTTTATCTATATCTATATATGTATGTATGTATGTGTGTGTATGTGTTAGTGTATGTATGTATGTATGTATATTGGGGCCTTTGTGCGGTTCAGATGACACAGTATGGCTCCATAGGTGTCTGAGTTTCCAGGCAGCAGCTTTGATTTGTGAAACAGGCTCTGAGTCTGATCCGGAGCTCCTTGTTGACCAGGAGGCTGATGATGGGGTTCGCTCCGGCCTGGGCGAAGCTCATCCACACCGCGGCGCTCAGGTAGAGCTGCGGCACCGGATCTCCGCGCACGAATATCCTCAGGTAGCAGGCGACTATATACGGAGCCCAGAGGACCAGGAAGCTCAGCGTGATCAGGTAGAACATCTTCCCGATGCGCTTCTCCATCTTGAACTCGTCCAGCACCAGCAGCCTCTTACTGTTGTTCGGATGCGACGTCGCCTGCTGCCGGATGCCCACCAGCGTCGGCGGCGTCGGTCCGCGGCCGAACCCGGCGATCCAGTTCGCCGCGGCCTGTCCGGTGGCTCCGGGGCCGTGGAAGGTCCAGTTCTGGCTGATGGCCGGAACCAACTGAGCCGGCTTCATCTTTCTATGATCGTAAACAAAACACAGCATCTTGATGTACACAACATGAGTGATCCCTACAATCACAGCCAGCATCAGCATGAAGCCCAGCGTGTCGTTCTGCCGCTTCACGTAGCGGTGCTCGAACACGCACTGCTCTTCTTCGCGGACGAACTTGTACGTGCCCACGTCGAACACCGGCGGAGTCGCCATGGCAACGGAGAGCGTCCACACCACGCAGATCACTGCGCCGCACGTACACGGGTTGTTGTTGACGCGCTTGTAGTAGAAGCGGTGGTGTGCGATGGCCATGTAGCGGGTGACGCTGACGCAGAAGAGCAGGAAGGCGACGTGGAAGCAGAAGAGAACCGACAGGAAGGCGATGATCTTGCAGCAGAGCGTATCGTACGGCCACCTGGAGGAGTTGATCGATGCCATGACGAAGGGGAAGCAGACGGCGGAGCGCACCACATCCGCCATGCACAGGTCCAGGAGGAAGAAGTAGGGCGCCTTGTGCAGCGAGCTGTCCTTCAGCAGCAGCAGAGACAGCAACGCGTTGCCCAGCAGACTGACGCTCATGATGAGACCCAGAGAGGCCAGCTTCACCGCAGAGTTCGCCGACGCGTCGCTCTGTAAAGACGCGCTGCTGCCGCTGCTGCTGCTCTCTGCAAACGCACTGGTGTTCAGCATCTGTGCAGCCGAAGTGGCGCGTCTCTCCACATCAACTCATCGATGAGCAGTAGTATTCTGTCGAGGAGTGAAAGAAAAAATCAACACGATCCTCTATAACAGCCCCTTTAACATATAAAACACCTTCTCACACAAAAATATATCTTATACTGTATATACTGTATATGTTCTTAATGTATATGTTCTTAATATGCCCTTGTACAAAGTATTTCTTCTTTATAATTGCAATGTAAATGTAATTGTAATGTAAATGTAATACAAAGTTCATTTTTGTCCCCCCATTTGTCTTTAAATAGTTCTTTTTTTAATGCAGATTTTAGTGCTTTTAGTGTTTGTGAATTTTATTTTGTCTCTATTTGTGTCTGTGTCTGCAACTTTGTGTTCTTGCTGCTGACCGTCTTGGCCAGGTCTCCCTTGGAAAAGAGGTTCTTAATCTCAATGGGATTAACCTGGTTAAATAAAGGTTAAATAAAAAATAAAAAAATAAATATAACTTATTATTTTAATGGAGCTTCCCAGCAAAAAGTATTTCACACGTTTGTACCTGTACAACCGGCGTGACAATAAATATCTTGAATCTTGAATCTTGAATAAAACAAACACTTCAGGAATAAATTCCACTCATCTGTTCATCATCATCCAGAGGCACTGCGATCCATCACCAAAAACAAACAAAAAAAAGCATCTAATATTTCTTATTTTTCTTCTTCTTGTCCTTCATCTCACAAGTGTCCGGTACATAATAAAGCATCCCTGTCTGTTGTTGTTGTTGTCCCAGTCTGTGCTGAATAGTTATTTAATATATTTATATATATATATATGTTATATTTGGTGCATTTAAGAGAGATGACAAGCAGCTTGAAAACAGCTTTGCATTCTGAAAAAACTAAATAAAAGGTTATGTTTTCCTGAAAAGCACTGCCTATAACTACAATATGCCTTTTCAGAATCAATTCATCGAGGAGCAGGTAGTATCCTGTCGAAGAGTAAAAGGAGAAAATCAACTCGATCCTCTATAACAGCCCCTTTAACATATATAATAAACACTTCAGGAATAAATTCCACTCATCCGTTCAACATCCTGCGTTCCTCACCAAAAATAAACAAAATCGAATATTTCTTCTTTTTCTTCTTCTTGTCCTTCATCTCACAAGTGTCCGGTACATAATAAAGCATCCCTGTCTGTTGTTGTTGTCCCAGTCTGTGCTGAATAGAGCTCTATATCAGCTCTATAAACCATCTTCCGTTCAGCAGACGAGCGACTCACTAAACACATCTCAGTTTCCCACCGATGTTCGGAGCTCTCCAGTTCGTCTGGAGGAATAAAAAAGCAGACAGTGTTTGTGCGCAATTACGCATCCGCAGCCTCATCAGCTGCAGCTACAAATAAGAGCCTTAGAAAAGCAAACATGTTTGTAAAAAAGCCGAGTGGGAGATGGGAAGCTCGGAGAGGTGATAGGAGCGCCTGTATGGGTCCATCCATCGGTTGGTCTCTCAGCAGCAGCAGCAGCAGCAGCAGCAGCAGCAGCAGCGTCTACACTGTAAAAAAAAGTGTAAAATAACGGAAATTTTCCGGCAGCAGGGGCGCCAGAAAATGTCTGTTAAAAAACGGGAAAATACTGTCCGTTAATTAACATAAATAAATTGTAAAAAAAAAAGTAATTATCTTTATATAATTAGCCTTTATTACTGTAATTTTACAAGAAATATTCCACTTTTAACATATATTTATTGTTAGAATAGTCATACACCGTAAATCTAAGACCATTAACATATAAATCCCAAATGAAACATGTCATTTTACGTTGCAAAAGCCAACATTTCCATTAACTCTCAAAGTTTTGCAAAGAAAAATCCGTATTTTTATAAGAAATATTTTTAGAATTCCATGAAATCCTTTTCTTCTAACATAAATTAATTGTTAAAATAGAGTCATAAACCTCTAAAAAGCAGAATAATTATCTTTAAAAATGATCAAGAAAAGCTTAAATACAGATATTTACGATTGTGATTTAACAAAATACTGTAAATCTAAGACCATTTACATATAAATCACAAATGAAACATGTAATTTTTACATTTTTTTTCTGTCATTTTGAAATACAGACAAAAAATGTAAAATTTCTTGAAAAAAACTAAAAAAAAAAGAAGAAGTTTTTTTTACAGTGTAGTCTATGAGACGCACGTCCGCTTGCATGTATAGTGAGCAGCAGGCCTGGGATCAGCCAGGAGGCTCAACTGCAGGTCTATAGTGCAATCTATAGGAAGACTGTCTCCATGCATGCACAGATGCAAATGTTGACAGATTGGACAGGGTTTGTCCTCTGATATTGCACAATAGATTGCAGGTTATGAAAAATAACATTTCAGGAAAATATAGAAATTAGGATAATTATATTAGGCAAGGCAAGGCAGCTTTATTTGTATAGCACATTTCAGCAACAGGGCAATTCAAAGTGCTTTACATAAACATTCAAGAACACTGCAACAAAGTGCAAAAGAACATTAAAACATAATTAAAACAGTTATAAAAACATTAAAGATTAGAAAATAAAACCAAGCTAAAAAATAAAAGCTAGGATAGAAGCTTAAATAGAATATAGCACCCAAGAGTCAAAGCTCTAGTGCATTATAAGATCATTATCTGGTTTAATAAAAGGCAGCAGCAGCAAACAGGAAAGTTTTAAACTTTGTTTTAAAAGAACTCAGAGTTGGAGTTGGTCCTGCAGGTTTCTGGGAGCTTGTTCCAGATATTTGGTGCATAAAAACTGAACGCTGCTTCTGCATGTATAGTTCTGACTCTGGGGACACTAAGCAGACCTGATCCAGATGACCTGAGAGGTCTGGATGGTTGAGAACATAGCAGAAGATCAGAAATATTACATCTTAAGCAGTATTAGAAGCACACTTAATTGTCCATAACTGTAACTCATGCCTATGTATTATGGCTTTTTCATGAGGCCAAATAACAATAAGATTACACACTTATAATAAATAAATAGGGCTGACGATCGATTCAAATATTTAATCAAAATGTACCGTAAAGGGAGATTTGTCAAGTATTTAATACGCTTATCAACTTTGGAGTGGACAAATATGCTGCTTTATGCAAATGTATGTATATATTTATTATTGGAAATCAATTAAAAACACAAAACAATTACAAATATAGTCCAGAAACCCTCACAGGTACTGCATTTAGCATAAAAAAAATGCTCAAATCATAACAAACTGCAGCCCAACAGGCAACAACAGCTGTCAGTGTGTCAGTGTGCTGACTTGACTATGACTTGCCCCAAAACTGCATGTGATCATCATAAAGTGGGCATGTCTGTAAAGGGGAGACTCGTGGGTAACCATAGAACCCATTTACATCCACACATCTTGAGGTCAGAGGTCAAGGGACCCCTTTGAAAATGGCCATGCCAGTTTTTCCTCGCCAAAATTTAGCGTTAAGTCTGGAGCGTTATTTAGCGCTCTTTGCGGCAAGCTAGTATGACATGGTACTCTCAGTCCTGTTGTTTTGAATGCACACATGCTACACTGAGAAATTGACAGACAGTAATTACAAGGTGCATAACCCATTTATTACAATGTTTCATGTCTGCACATAACATGTGGTTATCTTCTGCTAGAAGTCAACCACTACGCCACTTATAAGCTCTCCAAAAGTTAACACACACACACACAGCTACAATTTATTTATAATGAATGGAATCACACAGCTATATATAGCAGATGTGAGAGACTGAATGATGACACAGTTAGAGCTAACAGTGTGGGTTCAAATAAGGTAAATGGCTGCATAATACATTTGGTATCTTGGAAGATATCTGCAGAGGAAAAGTGGGTCTGACAAATAATATGTTATATTTATTCATATATATGTTATATTTGGTGCGTTTAAGAGAGATGACAAGCAGCTTGAAAACAGCTGAAGAGAACATTTGCATTCTGAAAAACACTCAGGGAAAATAAAAGGTTGTTTTCCTTAAAAGCACTGCCTAACTACAATATGCCTTTTCAGGATAAAGACAACCCACCATCAAACAATCTAGAATATGTTATATTAATAATAAAATCTTGCTCTCAGCTGAACTTGTGTACTTTGAACTACATTTTCCATCATGTGACAAGGCTGCACCTGCTGCTGCAGTGATTCACCAGCACCCCCTGCAGCCAGCTCCAAGGAGCATCAGCAGCACATAATATGGAAATCAGGCATGTTAGTCCTCAATGCTGCCATTCATTAGCCTTGTCCACAACTGACCAGAACCCACATTGGTCAGGTCATGCTCAGCCCAAGTCTGACGCTTTGTTACACTTTCCATCCCAAGCCTGGCCAGGTTTGCATATATGACCCTGTTACCACGCTGGAGCCCGATGGGATAATGAAAAAGGGATGTTCAGGCAGATAATAAATGCCAGTAACAACACTGGATCAAATTGTTCCGACTATCAAATGGGCAGTTGTAGGCTCGAGTTGGTTAAGTATAGCATTGAGGTTACACACATATGTTGGGGTCTTGTGGTGTAACAGTGTTGATGGTTAAAATTGCCAATAATAAGTTAATTTCCTACTTGTGAAAACATGATTTTGTACAGAAATGGTTGTGCTTGGGTATTGTATTAGAGGTGGTATAGTTTAACAATTGGCTTGGTGCAGTTATGTAACTTACAATAGGAATCTAGCTGGATGGTTAACAGCTGAGATTTAGATTGCTGGAGCTTTGAAACCTCACATCTTGCTTGTTTGAGTAAATACCCAAAGAACAACAGTCTTGTTGGGACTTGCAAAGTAGCCTACTTTCACTAAAAGTGCCCTAAAACAGGCAACAAGGGGCTTGAGACTGAAGATGGTGTAATAAGATGATGCGTCACTCCATGAAAATACAGAGTTGAATTAAATTAAATTAAAAAAAACAAATAAAATGAAATACTACTACTACTACCACTAATAATAATAATAATAAAAATAAAAATAAAGAAAATAATAATTAAATAAAATGAAATTGAAATTTTACAAAATAAATAAAATAATTATAAATAGATCAAATTAAATGTTAACATTAAAAGTGCTAAATTTGTAAAAAATGGAAATGAATAACTGTTTTTTTGTTTACATTTTCATTTTTATCTATCATTGTTGTAAGTCTATGGTACGACGGTATGATGGATTATTAGGGCCACATTGAGGAAAATAAATAAATCAGAGATTTCGAGAATAAAGTCATAATATTATGAGAATAAAGTCATAGGTTTACGAGAAAAAAGTCGAAGTATTATGAGAATAAAGTCATAATATTATAAAATAGTAATTTTACGTGTTATTTTCTTTTTTTCTCGTAAAGTTATGACTTTATCTCGTAACATTACGACTTTTTTTCTCGTAATATTACGACTTTATTCTGGAAATCTCAGATGTTTTTCCCTCAATGTGTCCCTAATACTCCATATTACATTGTCTCTTTGGCCCTCACTGCATTAGACTTATATACTATATACTTAGACTATAAACTGTGTTACCTTCATCACAATGAGCACATGTTTTGCGGCTCCAGACAGAATTGTTTTATTTTGTTTTTGCCTAAAATGGCTCTTTTGATAGTAAATGTTGCTGACCCCTGAGCTACATGATGGAGAGAGACTGCTGCCTGGAGATTTGTGATTCAGATCAAGTACCCGAAAAAACAGTCAGAGTGAGGTCTCTCTCTTTGTTGCTGCTCTCTGCTGGGATGAACCGACTGCGTCGTTTCTCACCCAGCAGTGACGCAGCGACGTCACCAGTCGGTAGGCGGAGAAGCGGTAGTCTCTGCTCGGTATCTGGAGATAAAGGGTGCTTTTTACTGCACAGATTCATACAGCAGATATATAAACAGGTTAGCTTCATTGTGCCTGCTTATAATGTCGGTTCCTGCAGGAGAGACAGATGTTCAGATGGACAGAGGAGCTCTGATGAGCGACCAGACTGTTTCCTCTGAAAAAGACATTGACATCGACGAGAAAGAGTTGGAGAAGATCACAAAGAAACAGCGAGAAGAAGAGACGACCACGCTGCCTCTGCATTCACCTTGGACCTTCTGGCTGGACAGGTAATATTCAGTCGGTGTGTGTTGAGTTTATAACCCAGGAAGGAGAGAGGAAAAACAATATGAGTCCAAGGCCACATCTTTCTAGGCCTCCAGGAGCAAATACAGCGGGAGAGAGTTTAACTCATGACTCTTTACTATGCCGTTAGAAAGTTCACATGTTCACAGGTATGTTGTTACCTGAGCTAATGCAACATGCGTAACACCGTGTTTCTTTACTATTCAAACATGTAATTGAAGCTACTTTAGCTCTGTTTCCTAGTGATGGGAAGTCCGGCTCTTTTTAGTGAGCCAGATCATTTGGCTCAGCTCACCAAGAAGAGAAGAGCCGGCTCTTTCGGCTCCCAAACGGTTCTTCGTTTTCTGCCTTTTTATAATTCAGCCAAATTTAGCTTTAGCTGTTTTTATTTTTGATTAGTATGTTTGCGCATATATCACTTAAAGGGACTGTTTGTAAGATTCAGAAATGCTTGTTAACAGTGACACCTGTGGCTGTTAAGTCAACGAAAGTCAGCGTCGGGCTTGCGCTGGCTCGCTCTAAATAGACATGAACGAGCATCGCTCAAAACAGTGAGGCGACACACGTCAGCTAAAACCACAATATCACTATATTTCACCTGCTTGGAAGTAATGTTAGCTGACCAGACGAAGGTCTCTCCATGAATCAATGCTGATCCTAGTGTTGGCTTTTCCTGCTTCAGCGAGACACTGGGAGGGAGGCTGAAGCAGGAAGAGAAACGTTATCGTCTCCGACCGCAGCAGGGAGACACCAGAGTTTTGGTCGGAGACGATAACGTTTCTCTCTGCGGAGCCCCGTCACTTCAAAAGACACGGAAAACCTCTGTTGGTCTGGAGGAGCTGCAGCAGTTATTTCTGCACAAACGTCCACTGTATATTTACTAGATATTCTCTGAGCTACAAAGTCTCCTGCAGTGTGTAGTGTGCGCGCATGAAGGTGAGGTGGAGCCAGAACGAGCGCGGTGTGTGAGTGAAGGCAGGCAGGCACAGGAGCAGAGTACAGCAGAGACTCCGGCCCTGGAGACGAAAGCTTCGGTCTCCCCCACGTACTACGACCGCTGCCAACACTGTTTTGCAAGATGGGCTTCACTAGATAGAACCAAGAGGTTTTAGTGCTTCTGTGTAGTTTGTGTTGGAGTTTGATGGTACGTGTCCACGTGGAGTCTGAACAGCGTAGCCTCACGCGAGCGTGCATATGCGAGCGCGCCTGGGAAACCGACCTGGTAGATTTATACGTGTATAAAGTTACAGTCCCTTTTGGATTATTCAATATAATTATACTAAACCCTATAATTTCCTGGATACCATAATTTTTCATGCTGCTTCGTTTTCGACTGTCACTCATCTTGTCTGCTATTTCCGCACCACACTCCTCTCTCTCTTTTTCTTCTCCTCTGGAGTGCCCGTGGCGCGGAGAAGATCGTCCTATCATTCTGCCTTGAATTAATTAAAGAAAAAAAACTGCTCTCGGACGGGAGCCGGCTCCCATCGTTAACTTAAAAGAGCCGGCTCTTTGAGCCAGCTCGTTCGCGACCGACACATCACTACTGTTTCCCAGCAGGGGGGCCTGAAAAGGGTTAGGGTCCAAAAAAGTAGCACAGCTAAAGAAAACAGAGTCCATCTTTTTCTAGTAGCCAAATACTAGTATACTGTAGGTAAGTTAACACCGTAGCTAATGTTAGCCACCGTTGCTACGGATACGGTCTTATCAAAATAAGAGTCCTTGATGCAAAGTGTCTACTAGTCTTTCCGTCTCTTTTTTTATGAGATCATGGGATTGTTGCATTTGTTTATTGTTTTAACCTTCCGCCTTGGGGGGCAAAGGTTTCCAAAGGTTGGATGACACTGAGGTTATTATCTTTTGTTTACTCAACGTGATGACTTGAAAGAAGGAAATATTAATGAATAAACTCCTGAAACCTGAGTCCCCAGTCCACAGACCCATTAAGTCTGAAAGAATTATAGCCAATTATCTATTTAAAGTTAATCAGAAACTATTATGACAAAAAAATCAAGTAGAGCTGCAATGATTAATCAGTTAGCTGTCGACTATTTTGATAATCGAATAATCGGTTTGAGTAATTTCTATAGAAAAAAAATGAAAAATTCTCTGATTCCAGCGTCTTAAATGTGAATATTTTCTGGTTTCTTTACTCCTCTACGACAGATAACTGAATATCTTTGAGTTGTGGACAAAACAAGACATTTGAGGTCACTGATCAACATTTTCTGACATTTCATACACAACAACTAATCGATTAATCAAGAAAATAATCAACAGATTAATTGACGAAGCAAATAATCGTTAACTGCCTATTATCAAATAAATATGTTGTATTCCCTGTTTCTAGCCTTTCAAGTGAGAAGATTTTATTCTTTTCTGTGTTTTATATGATTTTAAACTTGGGATAGACAGACATTTTTTGCTATTTTAACGGTACAATATATGTCACGATATAACATGTTTTATGGTAGTTCAATAAATGAATAGTCTATATGAAATAACTACATGGTAAAACCTATTTTTGTGTACTCCTGTGTGAATTAAATACTTAAAATAATAAAAAAAAAATGTATTTTCTCATTTAATTAAGAACTTTAATGCAAAATGAACATAAAAAAATGGGAAAATGAATAAATATTTCCAGCTATACACTGACTATGTTTACATGTATGCACACAAATACGGAGTAATCAGATTTAGACAATAGTTGGATTTAACTGAGTTTGATCACATTTTCTGAAAAATTTGAGTTAGTATGTGCTTATTATCAATTTAGATGCTAAAATTGTGTATCACAATATTTTGATATATGATTTCACCACGATACGATTCCATTGAAAGACGATAAATCATCATATTGAATTATCACCCAGCCCTACATCATAATCATACATTTGGCACTGCTGTTGGGGCTATTTTATCAAAAACTAGATTGGAATAGTAATTATTATCCCGTAAAAGTCGTTGTTGGTTTAATCCCTGTATGCATCTATATAGACATGAAAATAGGCTCCTTGAAGATGAAGTGATTTTTTACTAAACCTCTCTTTAATGTAGAAAAACTCTCTTCTAAAGCTCGTCAACTCTCATTAAGCAGCACAGTCAGCTTGTGTCTTCCCTTGTTCCATCAGTTTATCACTACTGTGGGCTAAAACACTTCTCTCTTGTTCTCCTAGGTCATTACCAGGCGCGACGGCTGCACAATGTGAATCCAATCTGAAGAAGATCTACACCGTGCAAAGTG
Source organism: Sebastes fasciatus (assembly GCF_043250625.1). NCBI lineage: Eukaryota > Metazoa > Chordata > Actinopteri > Perciformes > Sebastidae > Sebastes > Sebastes fasciatus. The sequence goes on from NC_133795.1 coordinate 5,355,926, forward strand.
TTCAGGTGAGATTTGGTCGTGGGCTTAAAGAGCTTTCATCATCTTAAGAGCAAATAGATCAAGTGCATGACTTGGCCACGAGTCAAATTTTTTAAAGAAGAGCTTCCTTGATTCAAGGGAGGAAATACATCGTTGATTTGCACTTTAAGCTACAGTAGGTGGAGAAACAATGGAACCATTTCATCCTGAAAGATGATCATGGAGTGCATCAGCTTTTCCTAGTGATATTTAAACTGAATTGTAACTATTGTTGCTGCAAATGTGTAAAGTTCTTGATGATTAACATGTTGTCGTGTGGCAAAAGTGTCAGTATCCTCTGATCTGTGTGTCTACTATACACTCTATGTTGCAGTGCATGCGTTGCATGCGTATGTTGTTAAGGGGAAGTCAGTGTATTGTTGTCATGGGGACTTTCAGCAGGTAAACTATTGTAAGCATCAGGTTTGTCCCAACACAGAATTGAAGCCTGCTATCTGTTAATTCATTGACATTTTGATATAAAGATGGATATTACACAACAGCCAAATCTAAGTTAGTAATATTTTTTTGCGAAGGTTTTTAAGTTTTGCTTACATGTAAAACATAAAAAATGAAACAGGCTTCTAGTTTCAGTTTGAATAAGCGGAGTTCCAGTAAGTCAAACTCTTATCTTATCGTGTTCGTTGTAATGATTGGGACAATAAAGCTAAAATCCAAAGCTTTCCACAGGAAGTCACGTGAGAACAATGACAGATGTTTATGGTTCTAGGGAAGCTTTCTATAACAAAACCTGGATAATATATGAACAAGAAAAGTGTTATATAACCGGGCTTATGTTTGATTTGATTAAAAAACAAACAACTTGTAAAATGCTTTTGCTTTTAGCATGTTGGCTATTTTTGGGTTTGGCTTTACTGGCATTGTCAGTACTACAGGATTCATCTGCAGGGGTGTCAAATTCATTTCAGTTCATGGGCCACATGCAGCCATTTGATCTCAAGCGGGTTCTACCAGTAAAACCATCGCACAATAACCTATAAATAACAATGTGTCCCTTTCTTTTAGAGTAAAGAAGTACAAGTACATTCTGAAAACGTTAATGAACAATCCATTTACAAAACTGATGATGAACAGCCTGAGATTTCTTAAGAAAAAATACGTGCAATTTCAACAATATGTCTCAGTTTTTCCACATTCAGTCAGTCTACTCACCGTCATTGCATGTGCATTATAATTTATAATTCACAGTGGATGTACAAAGTCTGTACTGAACTGAACAACAATACTTCTTTATGAGTCAAACAACTTGTCGAGATCTACAAATTCTTTAAGATAGAAGACAGAAGTTCTTTTGTACTGAAGATGCAGATTGACGATGTTTTGCACAATATCCAATGTCTTTAAATATGATGAAAAAATGATGATCACAATAAGTATTCATTGTTGTTTCACAACAGTAACTTTGTTATGGAGCTTTAAGAAAGGAAATCGACTCTTTTCAACATGTTGTTTTTCTGGTTACAGACGTTCTGGAGTGTATACAACAACATCCCTCCAGCCACAGCCCTGCCCCTGAGATGTAGCTATCACTTAATGCGTGGAGAACGGAGGCCACTGTGGTCAGTCTATTATTATTATTGTAAATATTATGATTATATTCCTTTACACCATTATGAGCAGACTAACTAGCTCAGGCAGTAACTGGCATGTAATGTAATAACTTGTTAAATGTCCAGTTGCATTGGACATACAAGAAAAACTATTACAACAGAACACCCACTCAACTTTAAAGGGATATAAAATATATTTAAGTATGTCATAAAAGCTTGAATAGTTACATTGTTTTATTTTGTAATCATTACATCGTCATCATTATTATTATTATTATAAGACCATCAGTTAAACATGTTGCATGCTAATTTGTAATACATACATTTAAAGTTTCTGATGGGTATTTTTGTATTGTGATAACTTTTTACATTATCCAACATTTAGCTCTGTCTCTTTAATTCATTTGAAGTAAGTGTTTAATGTAAAGCTGGTAACTCGGTTAGGATTGTATCAATTAAACATTTTTTTTTACACCAACAGGGAAGAAGAAAGCAACGCAAAAGGAGGAGTATGGAAGATGAAAATACCAAAAGAAAGCACTGTAGGTGTTCTGCTTCGTTTAGCTACTTTCCACATAATATTATAAATACCTGAATTATTAATTAGCTCCTCTGTTGTTCTTGCTTCAGTCTGCAGTTTGGAAAGAATTGTTACTTGCTACTATCGGAGAGCAGTTTGCAGATTACTGTGCCTCAGGTGAGCTACTATAAATCCTTTACATGATATTTTAGGTTAGTGATTTTAGAAGAAATATGCTTTTTTTTTCTCCAGTTAAAGAAGTTGCAGCATTGAGTTTTTATTTACTGTCTGGTTTGTCTCCTGTGTCTTTTATCCAGACGATGAGGTTGTTGGCGTCAGTGTTAGCGTTCGGGATCGGGAAGATGTTGTACAAGTCTGGAATAGCGATGCTTCTCTTGCTAACGAAGCGACTATCTTGAAGAGAGTCTATGAGCTCCTCCCGCACATAACTTTTAAAGCTGTTTTTTATAAGTGTAAGTATGCATATTTTTTTCCACTTACATGTATTGTACCTGTTGGATTTATAAATGGAAATCAGGGATGTTGCTCGGTACGCGTCCTACATCTCTAATGCATTAACATCTGAAAGGACGCCAGCTATAATGCCTTAGAAGTATGACGCTATATACGTAGAAAAAATACATGGTTGGATAACTGTATAGGAATGGCCGTAATGTTCAATGTTTAATCTTCACGCTGCTTCAGTGAAGCAATAGCGGCATCTCCAGGAAGGTCAAGTTCGTTAAATTTTGGTGGTTCAATGTCCACGATTTGACGAAAATTCATACGGTCTCCTTTTTTCGATAGTGATATATTATAGCTAAAAAACTGAAATTAATTTGTTCTTTTTATCAGCTTTTTTTGCCCAGTCAATATTGTTTCAGTTTAGTTTTAAATGATTTGACGTTTTTATTTAGTTTAGTTTTCTAAAAATATTTATCACTGCAGGAAACACGGGTTTCTAACATTACAATTTGTCATGAACACAAATTTTATTGGGGACCCATTCAAATGACGACCTGTGGGTCCCGGAGACTCACTACATTGAAAACCAACATCTCTGGGAAGTGAGCTTAAGCTCCACAGATGTCAGAAACTATCAAGAGTCAAGTCAGACTGTAGAAAAAAAAGTATATATCTGTACTGCAGATTGAAGTATGCACATTTCAAAGACATAGTTCCAACCAGAGCATGCAAACATACCAATCGATGATTAAAGGAGTGTACATGGCTGTAGGCTAATCAGGGCTTTAATGCCCCCCATATGCCCTCATACCTGCTCCACATAACACATCCACATACTCTAGTCTTGTCAATACAGGTACAACATTATAATGAGTTGCAATGTAAAGTGATGAGTTTAAACTGGTACATCAGCAGAAAACAGAACAAAAAAAGTAACCCTGTAGTCTCATGCATGTAAAGTGATGTTTGAATGCCTAACAGAAGGGTTTTTTATACTCACCATGAATCACTTTGACTTTTTCAGCTCACATGGAACATCATGCCTTTGAAGGAGGACGCTCAAGACATTAAATGATTGTAATGCACTTTCTTTTTTTTTTTTTTAACCTGAACTCTGTACCTGCCTTTACGTACTGAAAAGGCGCTGTCCACGACCTAATCAAGGATATTGTTTTGCATTCAACAAGGAAATTGTTATCAATATATTTTTATAACTTTTAATGACTGATGCCTTGTTTTGATGTGGGTCCTATAAAAACTCTGAACTCTTCAGAGAATGTAAATCCAGCATAAATCTCATCATCTGGAGTTCATTAGTTCATGTTGGTTTTACACTTCCTCCTATACTGAACTGCACTGTCACGGTCCCGTTCTCTGCACGGCCCAACGGACCTCCACAATTTATCCCTGGTATAGAGGTAGCAGCTACATAATTAGTGTGTTTTACTGTTTGATATGTGAGATATCTCTATTCATTTCATGTTTTAATTAAGTCAGCTTAGTTGGTGCCAAAGCACTTTTCTGCCGTTTAAGAAGTTTGGTGTTTTTATTCAGCTGGAGTTTGTCCACTCCTGAGGATGGAGTGAATGTCCCGTTTGGTTTCTTGAAACTTCACCAACTGTACATCAAATTTAGAATCAGGGTAACACTTGGAAATATTGCACATGACTACCTATTCCAATCACAGTGTCCCTCAGTTATAGAGCCATCATAGGGAATCAGAACGTATCCCAGCGTAGATATATGGCCCCAAGAACCTCAGCTTTAGTTAAACCCATCCTGAAAGGTGCCTCTTTGAATGTTCTCCGCCACATTTGACATTTCTTTTAATACATGTGTTGAAAGTAGACCCTCTGCTCTCCCAAATGGGGTCAGGGACTGTTTAGTGTATTACTCTGAAGAGATACTGCACATTTTTGTGCTCAACTAGTGTTGCTCCGTAGTACTTGTCTGTACTTGTTTCCCCTACCGGTATGTATCTAGTTTGCTTAACTGGACGGTGTCCTTATAACCAGAGAAGAATGCAGCATTGTTTGCTCTGAAGGAAGTAATCATGAGTTCATGCTATTCACATATTTAGCATGATGTGTACAATATGTCAAATTTCATCGTTTAAGGTGCTCTATTCGTTATCCAGAGCATTAATATAGCAGCAAACAACTATTAGCTATGTAAAGATATAGAGGAGTAATGTCTACCTGAGCAGAGAATGAAGTTACTCTCCCTCTGTTAGCGCGGAGCCGATAGAAATGCTCCCAATCTCCCATTTAGCACCTTTAAGAAAAAGTCAAATGTGACAGATGTAGCGAGTTTCAATAGTCACTGAGTCAATTTATACTGCTGCTTCAAGGACAAGTACACTTAAACCAGAAGTTACACTGACCTCACCTATTTGAGAATGTCCATAATGATAAATAGCATCATTGTTAATAGAGAAAACAGAAAAGCATATTTTTATACCAGCTCCCTTTTACAAATCTGGGACGTCATCGCCCAGATCGAGTTACTAACACAGTTCTACTGTTACTGCAGTGTAGGCTCCAGTATCTGAAAGCTTCTGGTATTATTGTACATTACACCACTTTTATAGTTCAACTTTGGACTGGTTGATGAGTTAGTCATAAGGGGGACAATATTTCCTTTGTAAACATGATTTTTGCAGTGACATGGACAAAGTTAATAAAATGGAAATGGAAAATGCAACTATCATGTGTGTTTCTTCTGGCACAGTACAATCAACAACAAATAGGAAAGGACAGTCATTCTGGCGTGGGGTCTGTGTGTGTTAATACCTCAGTGTTTCAGCATATTTCACTTATGCCAATCTATAAATTGCTGATTCATCACAATTAATTGTACCAGTTGCACAATATACTCTTACTGGTATGTCTGCTTAAGATGTGAAATCCCTTACTAAATAAATCTAGTAAAGGTCAGGAAAGCAGTGAGTAGCACTGGCTCTGGAATTAAAGTAAGACCATTGTTTGAGCACCCGATTCGACTGTTATCAGACCATTAAAATATGCGCTATCGGTCGATAAGCACCATAAATGTGGGTCATTAGGGGCCTAATACACATACTACATTGTTAAAGTGGAAGCGAAACTTAAAACTAAAACTGAATGAAACGTCACGTTTTGAACACAAACAAAAATGCTTCTTTAGGTTTAGGCAATAAAACTACAACTTCTTTAAGTTTAGGCAACAAAACTACAACTTAATTTCTCTAGGTTTAGGCAAGCATCGGATTTTGGCTTAAAATAACTACGTTTCAAAAGTGAAACTTGTCGATCCTGAGTACAAAGACAACTACATGTTGTTGGTTTCTCATGAGATCCAAACCTCGGTCTCCTGATGTGAATACCCTGTGTTTCACCCCCGACCTCCACCCTATATGGAGTTTCACGCCTGACTTCTGCTCCTGTCATAAATACTACGGTCGCTAGAGGTCGCTGTCGTCTTCTTTTTCTACCTTCTTTCGGTGATCTACCATGTGAATAGGTCATAAAACCTACTAGTGGATGTAGTAGGCCCCTATTGCTCCACATCTGTGGTGCTAATAGCGACCGATAACGCCTATTTAATGGCCTGATAATAGTCTAATCGGCTGGTTTGAGCATGTTTCTGAATTTACAGTTAATACAAGATTGATAACCTCATGTTTTCATTTATAAAACCACTTTTTGGCCTCAGTTTGTTAATCTGCCTTTTTTTACAGCATACATTTTGATTTGTCATAGTAGAAAAAGAACAGGTGTTTCTAATAACATTAACGATGGCTCCATCCTATTGAAGTGTCCCAGTAAACCATGACAGTGTGACAGTGAGCCAGCATGACTCTAAAACTGAAACAGTCAAATGGATTTAAGCCAACCTTGATTTTTATTTTTTACACCTGTACCATGTCAAAAAATTTATTCAGTGAAAATTATTAAAACTTGGCCACATGGGGGCAGCGCATCAAGCTGGAAACACAACATTGACATTATCTCCTTAAAAAGTTAGAAATTGAAATGGTCCTACAGGACCTCTTCTCTTTCACCCCAAAGAAATTATGTATATTTGCAACATGCATTATTATCAGGATAGGTAAATGGAATAACACCTACTGAACTGTTGTTGAGTATGGTAAGTTTGTGAAAAATGTAATGTAAAAAAAACCAACATATTCAGAGATGATTTGTTGTGAAAAAATAAACTTTAAAAAAAAGTATTTATTTGTGATTTAATGATAGAGAGTTAAATTAATGAAAAAACATGTTGACACCAATAAAACATTTTCATGTTTGACTCATAAATTTGAAGAAAAAAACTTGGTGCAATCCTTTATCTTGAAATTCTCCTTATAAAGCTTTATCTTACAAAAAGTAAGACCTTTTTTATTTACTTGTTTTTTAATTTTTTTATGACTAAATGAAAAAAATGCCATGCCACATCAACCACTTACAACTGCAGAATGGTGGACGAGGTATCATCTACTCTAGTTTCTGATAGTTCTTTCCTGGTCATTATCTGTACAGCCTTCCTCCCTTTCATTACACGCTGAATGCTGCAGCCCCGAGCAGCAAAGGGGGGAAAACACCGTATGAAAGCCATCCTTCCCCCTTTGGAAATCAAGAGGAGCTCCTATTCATTTGCTTGATTACCTAATTAACAGAAAGCTAATTACTTTGTTGTGTGCACGCGTATGTGTGGAGAGGCCGTTACGTAACTGATAGTGATCCTCAATTAATTTGTAACTACACTCCATCCAGTCAGGGCCTTAATCCGCACAACACATCACCAGCGCGACACCAACATAACACGATAGTAAATCCAGACCCGGACACGAGGCTGCTGGGCTCCGCTGAGCTCACACATCCAGTATTGACATGCAGATCGAGCCACTGAAGAATTAGACAGATCATGTGTTAGATTGTCTTCATAAAGCTGTACATACATTAGAGTTTCTCTCATTAATTACACCAGACAATCATGTTTACAACCTTTTGAAAATAAAAGCTGCAGTAATCCTATGAAAGACTGGCTCAGTATACAAATCATAGCAAATCCTGTTAGGAATATAATGGGAGTGATGTTATAGCATATAAGAGATAAAATGTCATGAAGTAGAAGAATGTCTGAGTAAAACAGACACGTTAAAAAGCCATAAGAATATTTCAGCAGTTGTTTTCCCTCAGGGGGGTCAAAAGGTCAAATCTTTCATCTATGTTTTTAAAAATCATAGATTTAAACTATGAAGTTCTGGCTCAGGCTGTAGGTGTGTTTCCTGCTGAAGAAGATTAATTATACACACATCAGAACAGCATCAGTAAAGAAAAGTGTAACGCCTACACACTACTCCATGCCATGATATTTTTATTGCCTATGTTTCAATCCTACTTGGGTCTTCATCAAGTCAAAGTGTTTGAAAAGTGGAAACCACGCCGATATTTATACATCCAGCAAACCAAGAGGCAAACAAGCTCTATGATCACCAGCGTGATAAAACATCCACAAACAGTTAACAATTTGATAAAGTACATAGAAAAAGTAGATAAAAACAGTGATACAAAGTAGGGCTGTCAATCGATTCAATTAATTGCATGATTGTCCATAGTTAATCACGATTATTCACAAATATTTGATACTCTTATTAACATGGGAGTGGGCAAATATGCTGTCTTTATGCAAATGTATGTATATATTTATTATTAGAAATCAATTGACAACACAAAACAATGACAAATATTGTCCAGAAACCCTCACAGGTATTGCATTTAGCATAAAAATATGCTCAAATCATAACAAACTGAAGCCCAACAGGCAACAACAGTGTGTCAGTGTGCTGACTTGAGATTGTCTTGAGAAGATTATATGGTATTCATCATCACTTATACCAGAAAATACATCACCTACATTAAAAAATATTACATTAAGTTAGAAGAAGAAATCTTTAATATTGTACAGAAATTGGGTTTTAAACACCTTTCTAAATATGTTATATGTTTGAATTCAACTCTGCAGCTTTGTATTACTTATCAGTTGAATGGCTCAGAGGACATCTGTGTGTTGCTGTGGCTTCAAGGGTCCTGAGGTCATTAAACACAACACTGTTGTAGGTCATACAGTGACTGAGTGACTGCTACGACACATACACATAGCATATATACTGCATCTTTAGTGGGAATAAGAACGTTTTTTAGCTCGCCAACTTTGAGCCGTGGGTTTGAGGACATGCTTTTGTAATAAATAATATATTTTAATATATTTTAAAAGACATATTAGGCTAGTATATCAGAACCAGAATCTGTTTTATTTACCAAGTACATACATACAAGGAATTTAACTTATGGTTTTATGCATCTCTCTAAATGTACTTACATATAACATGACAAGGACAACAAAGTTGGACAAATAAAGGTATAAGAAATAGACAGGGCTGTTATGTACACAAATAGTGGAAAAAATAGGTGTATATATAAATATTATACACATGTACAGTATATATATGAAGCACCAATGACCAACAATGAAATAAGAAATAAAATAAAAATGTCTATGTCCAAGTCAAGTGTAAACAATATAAATAGTGCAAATGAACATTAAATACATGGACTGGGTGATTATGTACATTATGTACATGTGTATACATGTCTATATAATGCATGTAGTAGCAGGCAGTGACAGGTGATATGTACATATTTAAAAGAAAGTAGTGCTTGCATTAAAGACTGTAAATAATTATAATTATAACAGCAGCAGTGGATATTTTGGTGTTAGAGTGTTATTGCCAGTGTATGACTGATTAAGTGTTCATGGCCTGAGGGTAGAAACTGTATATGAATATAAACCTTGTACATGTAATACAAATTAAACCTTAAACACATTTAAATACCTGGCACCATATCACACCCTGTATTCATTTTATTTGCTGATTTAGCCCCTTTTTAATTAATTATCTTATGTTAAAATAGTTGTTGTGTAATAAATGTGTAATAAATGTGTTTCTCTAAAATGTTTATTAAAGATTTATTAAAGGAATGTAAGAGTGATTTTTTTCACAGTATGCTGCTTTAACAGGAAATAGGTAATGTTGTGTTTTCCTGTTTGGCGTCATTTTGTGTCACTGTTACAATGCAGTAAGGTTTTGTTTATATTGTGTTTTGGTGCCAGTCACTGAGCAGTTAACAATGTGGATAAAACATAAAAAAATATTTGAAAAATGACTCTCTTTTGCAATCTATAAATGATTGAAAAAAAACACCAATTACAAAAAACAAATAAATGAATTGCAAAATAGTTTTTAATGGTTTATTATTGTTAATATGCTCTGAAAAGTTTCCCAACATTATTATATTAATTTGAAGCTCAATCTGTAATACATAAGTAACATATCTGACCCAAAGAATATAAGATGTTTTGGCATAACACCCATGTTGTATTTACATTCATACATATTATTCATCTATACTATACATCTATACAAACCCCTCCTGTATATATATAATTTATGATTCAACCTGTATATATAAAATCCATTCTCTAATATTCATCTTATATATTCACTTAGCGCCATATGCATATACTTCTATGTACATAACCTCTCTGTGTATAGATATAAATATAACTCCACCTGTGTAAGTAATTTATTCTTTATAATACTCGTATACAACATTTTTTATACAATATTTCATCAGTATGCAACCTATACTCTGTATACATGTCTATTTATATAAACCATATATTCTCATTTGTTGTCTCAATCAGCACTTTACTAGTTTGCACTCTGGTTAGATACAAAACTGCATTTCGTTGTACCTGTACTTGTACTATGTGCAATGACAATAAAGTTGAATCTGATCTAATCTAATCTAATGTATGGAAGGTTTAAGGATATTACAGAAAAATGTTGGTAACAAATAGTATATTGACACAAGGATTGAGAGAAGTAAAACCCTCATAAACTCACAGATTATTTTTTTTATACTTTATTTTCTTCCCCTTTTTTCGAGGTTGTTTTCATATATTTTACAGTTTACAGTTACAGTTCGTAATTACAATAGTTTATAAACCAATTTTTAAGTAATATGCTTAGAAACAAACACAATAAGTACTCAAGAGAAAACAACATCGGCATTAGTAATTGAAATAAATAAAATAAAAAATAAAATAAAATAAAATTATTTAAAAATAATAATACAGAAAAAATACAATAATAATAATAAATAAATAAATAAATGTATTAATTAATAATAAAAACAATAGAATAAACTCACAGATTATGTGTGGAAATATTATATGTTTATATTATATGTTCCCAGTGACTGTGCCTGGTCAGAGGGTGGCGCTCTCTACTAACAAACAGACTTGTCCCTCACAGTGTTCAACAGCAGCATTGCTCCCAGATGCAACCATGATAAATGTACTGTCGTTTATAGCGACATGGAGCTTCCTCAGACCTTGATCAAGGACAAAAAACGACTTAAAATACTTCCTCTTGAGGTTAAATTAATGTTGCTTTACAATGAGTGTTAACTGGACTGTTGAGCTGGCCCATGATAATTCTCCTCTTCAGGGGCAACTGACAGAGATTTTAATTACTGTCATAATCTTTTTTTTTTGCACTTCTTTGTGACTGTTTAGGAGTGAAGAGAAAACTTTGCAACCACAAAAAAAATATGCAAAGCAGAGATTCATAATAACTTTTAGATGTCCCCCCCTTCAAAATATTATGAAGAATTGTCCCACAGCAAACTGACAGAAGCTGTTTATCTAAAACCATAATACCACCCCTCCTTTAAATAGCTAAAACTCCTCACAGTTGAGATTAAACATCTTTGATGATTATGTCATTTTCTGCAGGAACAGTTAAAAAAAGAAGATTTTTTTATGAAATAATAATAAGTTCATTGAGCCTCGGTTGTAATTAGTCAGCTTAGACATTTTAGCTTTTCTGACAGCCCCCTCTCTCTCCTGTCACACTTTCAGCTAAAAACTAATGCATATCATTACATTTCCCCACAGAAAGGAGCTCTACTACTACTACTACTACTGAATTCTACTTCTTCTTCTTCTTCTTGTGTGATGTTTCTGTGAAGGGATCTGCGATGCAATGAACGTTGTTTACCCAGCAGGTGGATATGACGTCACGGACTTGGAACATCAACAACAACAACATCCAAATCCGCGATTCTTCCTTTTTTTTTTTTCCTCCTGCTTCTTCTTCTTCTTTTCTCGGCGTGTTTAAAATCTAACATTAAGAGAGGAGCTTCTTTTCTCATGCGAGGCACACTGCGAGGGTGAAACTCCACATTTTTTTTTCCTCTCCCCGACGCCCTCCTCGGTAAGATGAGCTCTTTTTTCTCCTTGCAGTTAAGTTAGTTAGTTAGTCCCCCCACCTCCTCCTCCTCCACCACCCACCACCACCACCACCGAGGCAGGCGGAGTAATATGTAATATTGTTGCTGTTTACGGGTGCGATTTGTTGTCGCACGCGTTACTCGGTACACAAGCTCGCGTGCACGGGCTCGTTATATCTTAGCGAATCGGTACCCCTCCGCGTGCGCCTGTTCGCGTGCTGTAAAGCGGTAAGTTTCACTATTCTCATCATGTTAACATTAGCTCTTTATTCTCCTGCTGTGTGTGTGTGTAGAATGTCTGGATACCTGCTGATGCTGCGTTCGAATGCCTCACACACATTCCATTTTTGGAGTTCCATTCTCATTTTGATACATTTTGATACAATTTGATACAATTAAATAAAACACCTGTGTTTATTAGCATGTGTTGGGTAGCTGCTGTAACGTTTTGGTGTTTTTTGTAGCTAAGTTGTAGTACTTTTTTTGGGGGGGTAAAGTTTCTAACTTATGTTTAAGTTGAGACCCCCACCACCCCCACGCAGGGTGGAAATGCACCTTTATAACCGTATAGTTGCCGTAAACAGTTAATTACAACCTGTTACTCGTACAGCCGTAAAGAAAGTTTCGTTAACGCGGTGAAAGGGAAGTTTTGAGTGCCGTGATTTCTTTTGGAGTCAGACCAGAGAGGGAGCTTTCCCCCCCACGTGTTAGCTGTCCTGCAAACTCTCTCCGAAAGACCGGAGAGGAAAAGCATTACAACAAGCCTTAAACTATAGTTATTATAATATTAATAGAGCTTTTTAGTTAACAGACTTTTATTTGGCTTATGCGTTGTTTAAGGCTGTTGTTGTGTTTTCGGTCGAGCCTACACACAACAATAAAGCGGATATTCAACACCATAGTTTAACTTTTCATCAACACAAAGGATTTAAAGAATTATTTAAAAATTATAGCTGTGACAACTTAAAGTCACAGCTCAACTTTAAAAGTTGTATTTAACTGTATTGCTTAAAAGTTTGAAGTGGTTTTATTGAGTCAGACTATAGTGTGAGTTAAAGTTGAACATTTTCTTAACTGTATGGAAACAGGCTGACGTTGCAGAACATTTTATTACTTGTGAAAAATAGTTTAAATTTTGTTAAATTAACAATGAATTGCTTATAGTGTGTAAGTGTAAATTAACTGCACTGTACTTGAGCAAAAATATTTAGAAATAAATTCAAAGCAAATCAAATTAAATAAACTTGTATTAAAAATATTTTAGATATATTTTCTGTTTAAATTAATATTTTATAACAGGTGTATTGCAGACAAATTGGTTAACAGTGTGATAATGAATTTTTAATGTGCAGCTTTTTAAATATATATTTATGTATTACAGTATAAACACATGTATCATGTAGTTAAATCATGATTTTATTATTAATTTGTAAAAAATTCTCACCTAAAATTTGTATTTAATATAGTAAAAATAGGTACAGATTATGCATGTCTATCGAGAGTGAACTGCATACATATAACAGTGAAACAATACCCTAATATTATTTTTTTACAGTAAGTCTGCAGCTGGCAACAGCAGGACTAAAACCATCTGAAATTTTTTACAAAAGGGAAACTGCAGCTTTAACAAGTATTGCTGGCAGTGCTCCCTCCTTCTTGGTCTTTGGATTAGTCATTGTCTGAGGGGAAAAAAACACTTTTTTTTGTAGGAGAAGTAAAGTAAACAGCCTCCAACAAGCGAACCTTGACAACCCAGATTAAGGAAAACATTGGAGATCAAACAGTGCTGCTGCTGGGCTGTTGTCATGAGCTGCCTGAGAGAGAGCTGCAGACTATTTGAACAGGCACTGGGGTTTGTGTGCTCACTTATGCAGAAATGGACCTTCGCAAATGCTGACCCAGGTTTTAAAACACGGGGATGAACTTTCTTTGCAACTTTTTCTGGGGCCTTCCGTTTGACACATTCAGTTTTGTGCTGCTGTTTCTGATGGGAACAACCTCCGTCCCCCGCGTCTGCTTCTAGTGTGGCTGTACTTTCTCTGCTCCATACTACAACTGAATAAATTGAGTTGGCAGGGGGGAAAGTAAAAAAAAAAAAAAAAAGCTTGAAATTTGAGGAAGAGCAGCTGTATGCATTGTTGTGACGCAAGATCCTTAACGCACCAGTCTGTGATTTTGTATTATTTGGAAAGCCCTTGTTTCTAGTTTGGCCTCTTCAGGCTGCGGCTGCGGCTCTTCTTTGTAGAGAGTTGAGGTTCAACTGGTAAGAAAGTAATCAGTCACTCATGCATTCAGTGTGAGGACTCCCATCCCCGAGTGGATCGGCCCTCTCTTTCATCTGACGGCTCAGTATTTGTGAACACACATTGAAATACCCTGTGCTGGGTACGGAGGGGCTGCAAACTGACTGTGCACCCTTGCTTGCAGCTGAATGATAAGGAGAGTTATTTTCGGTCCAGTGTGGGAATAAGGTTTTGCGTTCGTATTGTCTCTTTTAGATTTATTTGCCGGCTTCACCCCTCATTTGATTTCAGATACAAGACGCCCTCGAAACCAGTTGCTTGAAACACTTTTTGCACAAAGCGGAGACAAGTGACAGATGAATAAAAGGGAAATTTTCTGGTAAATGTATTTGTCATGTGATTTTTGCATGTTTGATTCACGCAGCACAAAGGCAGTAGGAGTACCGGCAATATGAATACGAGTGCAGCGCGCTCATTAGTGCTGTATTACGTGAATGGAAGTGATAACAAAGGAAAGCAGAACAATATTTCCAGGGTAAAGGTTAGTGTGTCCCGGCCCCTGTGGCGTGCCCAGGCAGACGGTCCTCCATGCCAGGGAAGGCTATTGGTCAGAGAGTGGACAGCTTCAGGTGTGCTCTGTGCAGCTCCTCGGTCTCTATGGAGACTGCAAAAATGCTCAGGACGGCCATTAACTCATGCAGCCATTAATTACTGTCTTCTACTGTCATCTGTCCTTAATAAAGGGAGGGATGCTGACAAAAAATGTCATCCTTGTGCATGCAACTACAATCAGTTAAGGTGCGTTACAAAATGAATTTGCTGGTGGTGGTGTTGTGTTCAGGAATACAGCACAGATTGTGTCCATTGTTGGAAAATATTGAAGATTTTGTTGTCTGACAATTGTTGTTTTGCAGTAGTTGTTGGTGTGTTTGTTTCAGATGAAAGTAGAGTTGTTATTTTAATAGATAATTGGCTTGTTGTACATGCAGTTAAGTTTGTATTAGAATAGATGGGCTGCAGAACATTTTGCCTCTGTTATATCAATAAGTTATATTCTGTTCCTTTCCTTGTATCATTGCTTTTAACAATTACTGTATAAATAAGTAGGCTGTTTTCCAAATTCTCAGACTAATATCAACATATTTTGCATTGGATTTCAGTCTAGGTAAAATGTGTGATGTGTGTTTTTGCAAATACTCACGTGATACTTGAGAACGCTGCAGGAAAAAGCTGATCTGATCGAGCGTGTTGCTGAACAAGATGAAGAAAGACTTGGAACAAATAAATGAAAAATGAAAGGGAGTTGGCTTCGCACTGTGGTGTGGTTTGCATTGACATTTGACACCCTGATTAGGGTAGTGAAACTCTGAAACCTATTCAACATGTATGCATTTACATCTTTATTATTCAGATACAGTTGTTCATGCATTATTTACACAATTTAGAAAATTATTAGATCATTAATGAGATGAATTGTGTCGCTGGTAGACTGAGTTTAAGTTTGTTTTTTCTTGCTTTAAACACTTTATGAGCTATAAAATGGTTGTTTTTCTTACCCACACAATCCCCTGTTCTCATTTTGAGTGAGTGCAAGAGCCTCTTAGCATGTAATAACTTAAAATCAGAGTTTCTTTAGAAGCACAGCAGCACTTGTCTGTTTTGGGAACGATGCAGGTAAGCTACAAACATTTCCATCCAGACATGAGGGGGCTCGACCATATGCTACAAGCTGTGCTCAGCTGCCAGGCGAAACCTCAGCACCTGTTTCTATCAGCTGTCCAGTCTGTATGTCAGTCTGTTTATGATGTGGCTTCGGTGGCCTGATGGATGACATCATTTCATTTTTTTAGGGAATTTTTCTAGCAAATATGCGTTGATGAGCGTTTACACTGAGAGGGAGTATGTGTTGTTTCATGCCGAGGTGACAAACTGTAAATGATTTCCTCTCTCTGTTTGAACTTCTACTGGATTTTCAAAAGTCAGAAGAAGAGAAAAATAACGTGACTGTTGAGTTCCTGGAGCAGATAACGTTGGAATTAGGCTATTCCTGAACTCATATGGTGGCATGCATGTTGGCCTCACTGATGTTGGATGTGATATTTACTAGGGACTGTAACAATACATAGATCTGGATCGATATACTGTATATAGATTCAATGATCAATATCATCAGTGCAAAGTGAAGACATCGGTACATATCATCTTTAAGATGCACCTTTATTTTGAAATTCCCACGGCACGTCTGTGTTTTTGTCCAAGCGCACTAACTTCTTACAGAGCCCAGTAATAAAATTGTCAAATCATATTTTAGCTGCCGTTTTTGAGTTTTAGGGATGCATCAATCTGACTTTTTCAGTCTTGACACTGATAGCGATACCGAGTACCGATCCGATACCAATGTTAAATTAATAAGCTGTATGCCTCACTGTGTGGAAGTGACTGAGATCATTCTTTTATGTGTCAGGCTTGACTTGAACATTGCTTTCCTAACTTTGTAAAACAAAATGTAACAAAAAATACATTGATAATATAACATACATTTAGTGAATTGTTATTTATTATTAAAATAATAAATCATACACCAACAACTTGGCAAAAAAATTACAAATCAGGTGTAACCCGGTTTAATGCAGTAACAATAATTAAAAATTCTAGTATAAAATGTATATAGTATATTAACATAAAATTGAATTTAATAGATCGACCCCATGGTCACCGATATCTGATCCAGCTATTTGAGTCAGTATCGGCCCGATATCCAATCTGGTATCAGTCTCAGTCTATCCCTAGTGACATTATGTAAATGTGAGTGATTGTGTTAAATAGACGTACGTATATCATCTCATATTGATCGCAGGCACCGGAATTAATCAAAACCGTATTGTGGCAGACCTTGTGATATCAGCAAATATCGTATCGTTGGCCAAAGAATTGATTTAATATCATATTGTGATGAAACTTGTGATTTACACCCCTAATATTGACCTGAAATAGACAATGTGACGTGAGAGTTTAAGAAGATTTCTAAAGGTTAAACTCTTTTTTTAATTTTTTTATATTTTGATGACAAGTTGCGCGGATTGATATTTTTTTGTGCTGCCGTCGCCAGTAGAAACCACTTTTCAGTGAAACACATGCGGTTAGATCTGTGATACATGTTTTTTCTTTGTCTGTTTGTGACGTGTTAGGTTCTAGTGGTTCAGTTGTGGTGGCTGCTCATGTTATCTCACAGGTTCCTGTAATATAAAAAGTCTTCACTTTGCACAAAACTGTCCAAAAACTGGATGAGCTGCAAAATAAAAGCTTTCATAATCTGGCTATTAGGTTAAATCATCATTATGCCATGTGAATGAGGGTAGCAAAACTGAAATTGACTACTATGAAAATGTCACTTAAACCCTGTTAACTCCAGTAGGCAGCGTAAAGTAGAATAAGGTTACAGGAGCACATCTTTAAGGGCCTCATCCTTGACTTCTTGGCTGTGTTTTCAGTTGGCAGTCCCAGCCTAATAAGAAACATAACATGGCAGGGCCTGCTCTTCCATCATCATTGCCGGGTGGAAAGTTGGTGCGCTTTGATCATGTCTTTTGGGTGCATCACTCCGGCTTAGCCTGCTGCTCGCTATGTGATAAGCCATCAGAGTACTCAGATCTAAGCCGGCAGCTCCGTGGGCTCGAGGAGAGACAGGAGAGAGTAATGGAGATGAGGAGAGAGCAGCAATGCAAATTTTTGTTGACAGACTGTTACTGCAGCTGTTCTCTTTGCCTTTTGAATTCAACAATGTTGCTGTCCCTCTGCACTCGTCTGTGAAGAAAAAGGCCAAGTTTCATTTTCAAGTCCTTTTTTCTTTGTGGAACAGCGCTGTTCCCGTATTAGATAATACATGTTTTTTCTAATAAGATACAGTTTTCACTCTGTTCTTCTCAGAGTTTTCATTCACATATCTTGAGGTCGGAGGTCAAAGGACCCCCTTTGAAAATGACCATACCAGTTTTTTCCTTGCCAAAAATGTGTGTGACTTTGGAGTGTTATTTAACGTTCTTCCCATCAACAATCGATTTGTTAAGTTTTCTAGTTTCATATGACACCAGTATCTCCACTTTAGCTTTAAAACTGAGCTCGCTACAACCTCTGAAAGATGGAATAGCGGCCATTCCCTCCGGCGGGCCGTCGAATTGTTAAGAAGTTAATAGTTTATAGGGATGTTATTAATTACCCGTTAACCGACTTTACGAATTTTAACCGAGAAGTGCTCTTGGTTAAACGGTTAAAAGAAATATTGAAAATGTAATAAAATGCTGAGCAAAACTCAGAGGAGAGGCTCGTCACTTTAAGGAGAAAAGCTGGTCCACCTTAACAGCCCACCTTAAGAGAGTCTGAGCCGGTGTTGCAAGATACAGGAAGTCGGCCCGGGTCTTGATCTGAGGAGTTGTAGCATTTATTCACCGACAAATAAACTGTACACACACTGCACTGCTACGTTCACAGCTGTAACGCCACCGACAACCCCGCACTCACTGCCGCCACACACACACACACACACACACACGGTCTGTCGGACACTCGCTAACGTTACGCCAGGCAGACGCACAGTTGACAAACCTGCAGCTAAACTAAGTGATTGAGAGGTGGTGGAGACTTACTGGGAAATTGTCTGCATGTGTCCACCACAATACACGCAGCATCATGGATGCTAACGGTCCCGGACGGGTGAACTGGGGACTCGGTTGTCTGTTTTGCACATACACTGCAGCTGATGCACCGCTGCATGCAATGCACTAATCTTGTCGGTTAATAATCGGTTAATGAGAAAGAAGGAAAAAAATCCTAAATTAGCATCAGTAATTTAATCCAAACTTATCAAAACAATGACTGTTACTGCAGCTGTTCTCTTTGCCTTTTGAATTCAACAATGTTACTGTCCCTCTGCACTCGTCTATGAAGAAAAAGTTTAATTTTGAAGTCCTTTTCTTTGTGGAACAACACTGTTCCCATGTTGTGTATTTTGCCCTCTTGGCAATTAAAACACCTTTTAATGTTAATTGCCTGAAAAACATGTGATTTCATTATTTTACAAACCGATGTACTCTTAACCGCAGATACGAGTTCACTTTGAAGTGCTCCGTGTTCACACCGCTCTCTTCCGTCTGTACATAAAACATCATTTTGGACCCCCCATTATGAAAGGGTGCTCCTAATTGACGGGTTGTTGCTTGTTTATTTGATATATATTTACCAGCTGGGTGGTAATTGGGAAGCAGTAATTACCCAAGATGCAGTGCACAGGCGCTTCAGCAGAGGTGCTACCGCTGATGCTGATGAGTCTGGAGCACAGATGAAAGTATGCAGGTTACTATTATCATCCTAGCAGACTGTTTAAATAGTTGACAGCGGAGAGCAGCGATGGCTAATTGGGCCCGTGTCCCTTATAGAGCCTCATTGTTTACTGTGATGATGCACACCGTGAAATCAAAAGCTTTTATCTTTGTGCTGCTTTTTCGTGGCACAGTTGTGTACCTGAGCAGTTAATAGCAACTATAAAAGGCCAGCGTATGTAAGGGCCTCGTGGATTTGGAGTCCCTCCTGGATGATGTAGTTCCTTCACTGATAATGGCCTTGTTAACTGAGATTCATTACCTCTTCATTCAGAGTCCCCTGGATATTGAGGGAGAGTGTTCTCAAGCTACTGGGTCTGCCACAGTGAAGTCATACTGATGTGGTTTTTGTGAGCTATTCATGGAAGGTGGTGACGGTATCTTCCCTGACTCCTGATGATTCAGTTGACCTGAGACCGGGGCGGCGGTGGGGGTGGTGTTTGACTTTGTTTGCTACTCAATTCCACTTTCACACCAACTCTCGCTTTCTCTCTCTCTCTCTGTCTCTCTCAGACACTTTTCTCTCGCTCTCCAATTCCCTCAAACATACAGAGATGCACACCTTGTTTGCGCGCAGCCTGCTGTTGTTTGATAGCCCCGCTCTCCCAGTAGATCTTCAGACATTGTTGTTGTTTGCCTGTGTTGGATGGAGTGTGTGTGTGTGTGTGTGACTTGCATTTGCCCGGGCTCCTTGGAGGGAGTTTGTTTTTGTTCTCAGTGTTGTAAACAGGGTGGGGCTCCATTCCCAAACCACTCAGTCGGAGATGGTTATTTTCACAGGAGTTATTTTTTTGTTTATCATCTCGGTCGATAGATTAGCCCGGGATGGAATTATGTGTTGGAGCAGGTAGCGTGGCTAACCATTAGCTGCATGTGCTGACCAGATAAACACTTTGTCATGGTTGTTTTGGTGATTAAAGGAGCACTTTTGATGATTACTCCAACTTTGTTTAGCAGTGATATCATTTATATCTTTCCATACGATTATACTAAATGCCAAAATTCTAATTTTTAGGGCTGTAAATCGATTAAAACATTTAATCGCAAATTAATCACAAATTTTTTTTCTGTTCAAAATGTACCTTAAAGGGAGATTGTCAAGTATTTAATACTCTTATTTACATGAAAGTGGGCAAATATGCTGCTTTATGCAAATGTATGTATATATTTATTATTGGAAATCAATTAACAACACAAAACAATGACAAATATTATCCAGAAACCATCACAGGTACTGCATTTAGCATAAACAATATGCTCAAATCATAACATGACAAACTGCAGCCCAACAGCTGTCAGTGTGTCAGTGTGCTGACTTGACTATGACTTGCCCCAAACTGCATGTGATTATCATAAAGTGGACATGTCTGTAAAGGGGAGACTCGTGGGTAACCATAGAACCCATTTTCATTCACATATCTTGAGGTCAGAGGTCAAGGGACCCCTTTGAAATTAGTGGCGTTATTCATTTTCAAACAAATAAGTAATGTGTCCGTGTGAAGTGACTTCACAAAAATATTTTTCAATTACAGAATGTTAATAAAACTCTTCCACAGCCATAATGTTATAGTGATCATCACATTATTCATTTTGTCCATATTGTACGCCCCTTGGTTGACCATATACCTCAGCTTTAGATTTTGGACATTGTGAGATAATAGCGGTCCTTGCTATTCCTCATTTATAACTCCGGCCATAGTAGATCACATTTGGTACTTTCAGTAGAGTCTTCACTCAGGTCATGGCATCATTTTTTGACTTTGCTCAAAAGTGTCTTTGCCAGAGGAAAAGAGGGGAAAAGTTGTCGCCAGCTGTGGTTTTATCAGAAGCAATTTCAATATTAAGATTTCAGTGAAAGGCCAGGTCATAATGAATTCAAGTCCCAACCCAGTTTCCAAAACAACATTTTTGTTTATTACAGCCAATTGGCTGAACACACCCCTGGCTAGGAATGACTATGGCTAGGGATTCTCTTTTCTAGCCCACTTGTCTGCTATGAGCGCACACTAGTTGAGTCATGTTAGAAAGCACCAACTTAAAAATGTTTGAGGTAATATTTGGCCGATACTTGGATTTATATGAAGAGTGTTTGAGGCTCTGGTTTATCAAGCAAGTGTAAAGATGAGATCCACACAAACATCCATGTCAAGGTTACATCTGTGGCTTTTAACAGAGCCGCTCAGCATCAGAGGCTGCGGATGTGTGTAAAGTCCCTTTTTCAGATGATGGCGACAGCAGCAGTGTCTGCCGCTGATCCTGCAAAGGTCTCGCCAGAACCACACAACAGCAAGAACAGCGGTCCGCCGTGTGACGTGCAGCGACCGGCAAGTTTGGAATGGTCTACCGCAAAGTTACCGTCAGGGTCTCCGTGCAAATGAATACAGAGGCGGGAAGCGGCTGCATAGGCTGCGTTCGTACAGTCAGCTAAATCCAGTTGTCGATCCTCACGAGTGCAACAACAGTCTATATAATGTATTTGGGTGATTTACAGCTGAGGGAAACCCTTGTTCGTTAACCTGATCATATACACCGTGGGCTGTATATATAGATGGACGACGCGTCTCCACTTCCTCCCACTGTGCAAAAATGAAGCCAAAATATTCTGGATAAGGACACCGCCATCATGCATTTTTGACATCATCATTTGAAGTCAGAGTCTGCGCAGTAATGATCGCGGGATAGAGCTGCGGTATCGAGGTCCCGCCCACACACACCCACAAGCCAATCACGAGCCGAGCAAGGCCACAGCTTGTTAGCGTGAGCCACCTAGCTGCTACGTTAGCATCACGGTAACTGTTTGGCTAGATAGACACAACAACTAACCATAATATCTCTAGACATCTGCGTGTCTGATATTACCACACACAATGGTCCGACTCCCGCTGGCTAACCAGTGGAAATGTTGCTAAGCTAGCTAGCGACATTGTCATTAACTGTATGAACCATAGACTGTATATAAAGATCTTTATAAACAGTCTTCGTTTGAATCAGACAATCACGGTTAAGGGAAAGTTAAAGATAAAGTTATATCTCCTCTTGACGTTCTCTACGTACAATTCCCAAGCTTCCAGCTCCACGACTACTTCACTCAGAGCAGCTGTCAATCATCTCACCCTCTTTTCATAGCATTAAATAACTAATTAAAACCAAACTGCAGCACAATTAATCGAAATTTTATCAAAATATGACCTACTGCAATTTTCAAATCGCAGTATTTGTTAAAATCGCAATATTTGTTAAAGTTAAAATGTGTGTCAAAATACGATTTTAAATTCAATATTGTGGTGCTGCAGAGATGTCCTGGCCTACACATGTTCCACAGACCTAAGGAAACATCTCACACCATAATCATTTTCATATGTTTATCAATAGAAATGAGAATAATGATGTTAAAATTATCATTCCCTCTAATTTCGCAAATCAATCACATCGCAGTTGCAATATCATTTTTTTTTTTTTAAATCGTGCAGACCTAGAACATACGTCAGTTTGATGAGAACCACCTGAAATGACAAAAAAAACATTATTTGTACTTACTTTTTTAGTTTGACCCATGTCCCTTCCGCTAACATGGAGGGGGCGGGGCTTTATGACGTATACTGCAACCAGCCACCAGGGGGCGATCAAGATGTTTTGGCTTCATTTTGGGGAGCCGTCATGTCGTCCATCTTTATATACAGTCTATGATATACACAGGGCTCATTTCTCTCTGTATAATACAAGACTCACTCTCAATAGTACATCAGTCCCAGACATTAGCTGTATGAGTGTAGACCATACTCATTACTCAACCATATATTTTATAGGGGGAAAAAACTACCAACTCAAAACTTGAGTGAAATTAAATTGATTTTTATGAATCCATCATAGCTGCACGAGTTCTCAAATCAAAATCATGTTGTCAATTCATCTTAAATGCAGTTTGAATGATGATAGGAGACGCTGTAGGAGCATTTTGTGTACTGTAATAGCTTGGTGCTGGTAGTATTCCCCTGTTTCCTGAGACCGATGTGCTTTACCTCTGTACAGTAAGCATGCACACGCACACCGGTAGTCAGGTGACATAACAGCAGGCGGTAACAACAGGCGCACAGCTCTCGTGTAAAAACGTGATCTGTGAAAAACAAATTGAGTGTTCCCAGCGGTGGGGAACAGACAACAGCAGAAAGAATGATGGTTCAGTTGTACAGGACTTTTTTTGGAGTTCAGTGAGCTTTTGTACAACAGCACAAACGCTTAATCTCTTGAATATCTCTGTCATAAAACCAGCATTTGCAGGAGATCTGAATGGGTTAATGCTGACTTAGCTTGTCAAGGGGCTGAATGACGCTGACACTGTTCGGCTTTCTTATGAATAAGTGGTTTATATATGGGATGGAAATTTTGTTTCATGTTGACTGTGGCTTGCAAAACATTTATCCAAGTGACTACCTGACTAGTCTAAAAAAAGACCAAGGTAAAGACAGAGAGATAACAAGAGAAAGAGTGGGTGAGCGAGAGAGAGAATCTGAACTGGAACTGAAACTTTATTTGGTATTTGTTTGGTTCCAGGAACTATAGTAAAAAACATGAGAAAAAATCTATTTCTGTAGGTTAGCAGTGATGTGAAAACCAGAGATTAACCTGTGACAGCAGTAGCTTATGTATCGGTCAGACACGTGCATGTTACACTCCGTAGTAGAAGAAGTATAAGTACTCCATTACAAGTCATTCATTTTAAATCGTACTTAAGTAAAAGTACAGAAGTATTATAATCAAAATGTACTTGAAGGATCAAAAGTAAAAGTACTCGTTTTGTGAATTATATATTATTATATTTATATTATATTTAGGGTGTTCGTTTTAACGCCACTAATTTCTTTAACGCATTAACGTAACTTGCAATTTTTACGTTGCAGCAGGTTAGTTTAGCTTAGTTTTAAAGCTAGAGTGAAGCTACTGGTGTCATATGAAACTAGAAAAACCTAAGAAATCCATCGGTACCAACCATGTCATACTAACTTATTGTGAATGAGGCTAAATAACGCTCCAAACTTACGATACTTTTGGCGAGGAAAAACTGGCATGGCCATTTTCAAAGGGTCCCTGGACCACTGACATCAAGATATGTGAATATAAATGGGTTCTATGGGTACCCACGAGTCTCCCCTTTACAGACATGCCCACTTTATGATAATCACATTCGTCTCGTTTTTTGGGCACACTGACAGCTGTTGTTGCCTGTTGGGCTGCAGTTTGCCATGTTATGATTTGAGTATATTTTTCATGCTAAATGCAGTATCTGTGAGGGTTTCTGGATAATATTTGTCATTGATAATTGATATCCAGTAATAAATATATACGTACTTTTGCATAAAGCAAGGGTATTTATCCACTCCCATGTTGATAAGAGTATTAAATACTTGACAAAGCTCTATTTAAGGTACATTTTGAACAGATGAAAAATGTGCAATTAATTTGTGATTAACTGCGATTAACTATGGACAAACTCTTTAATTAAATATTTGAATCGATTGACAGCCCTAATATTTCAGTTTTCAGTGAGGGACACCGACAGGTGACATCAACGTTCCTCCCGCATCATGCACACGTGTCCCAGCGTTGCTTTCCTCCCAGCTCGCCACTGTTAACCATTGACTATTTACTGTTTACGGCCTTTTTGTTGGGAGATTTACTGCACCTGTTGTAAATGCTGTGAATAATACGCTGTGGTTTAAGCAATCAGCTGTTCTGAGTTATTGGATATTTTTCTAAAAGCCTTTTCATGTCGTGTATATGGAGTGCAATGATGTACAAGCTTTTAATGTGTTGACCAATCAATTCCTCGCGCCGAGAACAACTCACCGTTAGAAATGAGTAAATCAATCTTTTCATATCCTACTACAGAGAGGATTTGGGCCGGGATTTTGAGTGCATTTCTGTGTACTTCATACACAATTGTATGCGGTGATTGAAGGGGCTAATTCAAAGAATTTTTATCACTCCGACCAACCCTCTTGCAGTGTCATCTTTTTTTCTGCAAATTCCCCATAAAATGAATAGATGAGCAGTCTCCTTTTAGAGCATAATGGCTACATTAGAGTATGAGATGGATAGCAGATGAAAATCCTGTATCCTTCATGCACTCTTTCTCTTTCACTCAGTCACTCTGATCTCTTCTATCAATAGCGGTCCTGTTTAAAAGACCTTGCAGGCCACAGTGAAGTGTTCAGTTGAACCTCCCATAGACAGAGGAATGGGAACAGCAGAGGTGAGAACAATTTGAGCAGTAAATTGTAGAGTAACTGGTGCAGGATCGAGTGTTTCAGAGCCCGGCTTAGCTAATGCATGATTTCATGCAGGGGAAGCAATAATAGATTTGTTTTGTCTCTGTTTAAGTCTCTCCACCTTCATTGATTGCAACAGCCACACCCTCCTACCAGATTCACAGTGACAGCTCTTTTTTCCACCAAGTGAGATCATGCCGTTGGAGGCTGCGTGTTGTTCTCATCGGGGCCGACCACATAGTGCCAGTCAATATGTAAACAATGGCGGAGACAGTTTCTCATTGCCTGACATTTCTCATTGCTCGGCTGATGATTCATCTGAAGGGATGTCATCTCACAAAGTGTTTTCTGGGTGCACTGTACTTATGGTGGTTTCAATAATTCACCCTGTGATCTTTGCCCCGCCACATTCCCTGCTATATACTGTATATGCTAATATTGGAGGCCGTTCGAGGCCACTCGCGTCTTGTTTGGACTCTGATCCATAAATAAGCAACGATTGTTCAGTTCATGTGACCAGACGTGGAACAACAAGTTCTATACTGTTGCTAACTACAGCTACCTGTGTAAAAGTTAATATGTACGGAGGTTATCACTTTAAATCATAGTGGATAATTGTGCAGGATATATGTTGATGACGCTGTGTCCTATTGCAGTTAGTTTGCACTGCAAGCAAACCCCTTGAACTCATTTAGTCTGTTGAACATAGGAAGTAGCTCTATTCATGTTTAAAATAACTTGGCATCGCTAAAGGTAATAAATAGATAAAACATTGTGCATCTTGTTTTTTCATGTGTTCAGGTGCTTTGTAAGGACAGAGTCGGTTCTTATAGAATGCCTTTCCTTTTTTTATTGATGGCAAAATGTGCTATGCATGAATCAAACTTGAGATAAAAATGGATATCTATATATGGATATCTAATAATCCATACCAATGCAATTCCTCCATTCTCGATTCGATTCGATACCACGGTAAAAAACAAAAGGAAAACAATAATTCTCATGTATTTCAACATCTGCTCATTTATTGCCATTTGCATACTGGTTGTTGTTATGAAGTTAAACAGGTCATAATTCCCTCTCTATTATCTATTATATATTGCTGTCAACCATCTCCTTCAAACAACTACTTTTTCAGATTTCTCACCAAAATATAAATTTTACAAGATTACATTTGAACACATCATAATAGCATTATAATATATCTTTGCCTAATACTAATCTTTACTGAATAGAGCCTGAATGCATCATACTGTAAATCAATGTCACCTCCTGTTAACATTATCTGTTAGCTCTGCAGGACTGCGCTGCTCACCGGCTGCAAACCGCTAACGTTAACTAGCTCTTCTCCTGCCAATTTCAACACAGATTTGTAGTTCACAGTGTAGCATTATCAGGGAAAAAATAGGGTGCGTCCCCTGGATGCGTCGATTGTGAGTTTACTGCATCCAAAACCTATTTTTTTTTATCGACGGGGCACTGTTAGACCCGAGTCCTGGTGGTACCTTTGGTACTGCAGTCACGTTTTCAGAATTTTGGCCTCCACTTGGTACCGAAGTCGGTTCTTGTGACATCCCTATATAGGATTTACATATAATTTGCTGTAAATTTTAAATAATTTAATATGGCTTACTAATATTCCCATGGTAGGGCTGGTTGATAGAACTATAAAAATAACATTTCAGTATTTATAAAAGAGTACTCCACTGAAAAGCTATCTTTTTAGTATATAATGAGGAGGCGTCATCAAAGAAGGTTGTTAGCTATATTGTGGAGAAACTTTTTTTTACTACTTTTGTGTGCATTTTTGTAAGTATTCACAGAGGTAATTCATTAAACAACATAATGCAACATAACAAGAATATCACATAGTTCATCTGCTTATAAATACAAGCCAAAATGGTGTTATTGGAGTCAACAGGGTGAAAATACACAATATCCATACCAAACAGTGATGCTGGGTCAACTGTCTGTAGACAACCAACTATGGGGGCATTTTGTTTGTTAAACATTCAGCAATACATCTATTGTTTACTGACAACATAATAGGATTAAAGCATGTCATCTGCATTGTTTCTGTCCTGTAATTTAATTGGGTTTCCGCTACAGAAAATAAAAGAGAATTGCCATTGAATAATAATGACAAAATCAAGTGAGATATGTATTCCACTCGAACTCCAGCTGAATAAGAGTCGTAGCTTTACAGGAGGCAAAGATGTTCTTAGCTTTCATGTTCCGGGAGTGAAACCTTAGATATTTCCCTCCACTTGTGCTAATGTAAATGATTTGCATGGAGTTTGTCCCTGCTGATTAAGGCTGTTTGGACTGTTCTTCTTTGGAACCGTGCCAATTGAATTTTCTGCCTTCTAACACGCTTGGAGAGCGGGGAATATGGTTCTCATTGGGCCCGAGGCTTGATCTCCTTCTCGCCTCCCCCAATGCTTCCACATCACTCTGACAATTAGCGAGCTCGACCATCCCCAAATGACACACGTAATTAAAGAGTTGGCATTATAATTACAATGTGTTTATTGTCTGTTTATGGGTTTTGTGCAGTGCATAACGCACTGGGAGATTTCTTTGGTGTAAATGGATCGAGGGGCCGTTAATATACTTGGTGGTAAATGCGATTTCATGTGGTTAACATCTCGGTATCTCCTTTATCGGCCCTCTGACGGTTGCTCTGTTTGTTGCACACTACAACGCAATTTGGCCGACAGCAGAAACTGGCACCCGAAAAAAACAAATTATTTAGTCATGGGCTTTTAACGGGCACAACGGTAAATGCATGTTAAGTAAATGATGCAATTTATTCCCTTCTCCTCATTGCCAGGCTGGCTGCCACAGGACTTCTGCCAGCTTTAAATAAGTGGTACCCAGATGGTATTCACATGATGCCCACTTGGTTACAAAACGGTCCCGGGGAATAAAGCTGACTGCCACAACAACCGATGGGTCAGCCGGCGAGCCTGTTGCTTTTGCACTCTAGCATGCGCAAATGGGTTAATGTTGTGTCACTTTTGCTGGATTCTTTGGGAAGGTTGTATCTCAGGGGTCCTCGATGAATTGGAAAAGAGCGCCGTTAATGAGGAGGGCGGGATGGAGAGATAGGGGAGAGAGATTCTCTGCAGGAGTTCGGTTTTTCTTTTTTCTCTGCTAATGTCAGGCTTCTTGATTCCTCAGAAAAGAGCGAGGGAGGCGAGTGATGAGCTTTGCCTCTGGAGGAATATAAGTCTGTCAACATTTCTTTACCTTCCTATCTTAAAGAAGGCAAAGTCTCTTCTCTTTTCTTCGTCCTCCTCCTCCTCCTCCTTCTCCCCTGCAGCTGTGCTGGTCTCTGGGCTGGCTGTCTCCTGTAGAAGTGGTGAACTGTGTCATCTCCAGCCACTAACAACTAACAGCTGCAGCACCAGCCACCGCTGCAGATCGAGGGACAATGTGAAACTGATTTGCTAACGCAGAGAAATAAATAAACAAAGCCCCCTGGGAAAAAAAAAAAGAAACAACACCACAAACAACACACAGCTTATGCAAATGCCGGGGAAATGTGTTGGCGAATCGATAAGCCCTATTTGTGTACGAAGAGACCATTTTTACACAGAGATACCCATTACTAAGTTTTCTGTTTTATCTGCAGTAGCTACCCCCAAAACATCTGTTTAGTTTTTATCTTCCACAGTACATGTTAAACCCACGCATTATGATGAAACACAAACTATTTTGTTGTTGAGTTGTGACATGAACCGGGCAGGGTGCTCGTTGCTGTCCACGCATAAGACGCCAGATGTTCGAGGCAAAGTTTTTAGTCATTGTGGTGGGAGAGGGGTCAAACTGTCAGTAGGTTAAAGGTCGAACAGCATAAAGAAAACTGCAGCACCCACACAGTTAATTAGAGATGAGAGATTTATCGTGGAATGGTATGTTTATGTCACCGTGTTAAGTTCTTGCTGTTGTTTTGAGCCTTTAAAATATGAGTGTTCAGTCAGTTTGTTGCGAGACATGGCAATTTCTCTCGTGAGATATGTTTTTTTCCACAAATGAAAAATGAAATCTCAACAGCCCGTCCCATTGTTTAGCTTCTTCTCCCAGTCACCTTGTAATTGTTTCTGTGTCAGAAGCAGCTATTAGTATTGCTAGAAAATGGTAATGCTTTGAGAGACTCATCTCTTTGAGAGAATGGCTCTCTATCACACTCTCACATTCTTTTAAAAGGGAAAAGGAAGATGAATTTTGCCCATAAAGGCTGTATCACAAGGGCTTTTTATCCTAAATGGCTCTGGGGATTGTTATCTGTGGGAAGTGTGTCCTGCCTCCGTCGTGTTCAATCAAGTGTCCACTTAGCTGTGACTGGGAGTAATTGTTCCCAAGTGGGCCACACACTGACCTGTTAATGTCTGCGTTGACCCTCTAACCTTGTCAGCTCGTCTTGGGGAGGAGTTTAAATCATGTGGATCTCCTCCGCGTCTTTACGCTACCGGGTCAAGTGGGCGTCGGCCCTGAAAGACCACTCTCTTGTAATTGTCCCCAGCAGCATGGGTCAGCCATGGGTGTTCCCAAAGACCGGCTCTTATTAGATGAGGTACTGGGGGTGGTGTGACTTAATGGGTCAAGCCATTGATCCGATACAGCACCAACGTCCCCCCAGTGCAGTCTCTGCAATACCTGATCACTGGCTTGACTCCGGCTACATCCTAGATCCATCTCACCGACTTTATGGATGCCAGCTCGCAGTCTTTTCAAATATCATCTCTTGTTTGTGTATGACTTATTGTGCCCCTTATTTTCCATGCTCGGATTCGTCTATTTTTGATCATTTGAATAGGGGTGTCGATACTTTGGTACCAAGTTGATGCCAAAATTCTGAAAACGTGACGGTACTCGTTTTTCTACAGTACCGTAGGTACCGCCAGGGCTCGAGACTAACGGTGTCTCGTTGTCCCGGAGACGATAGAAAATGTGTTTGGGATGCAGTACACTCACTACTAGTACACTCACCCCAATTTTTTCCCTGTTGATGCTACATTGTAGGGCTGTCTCGAATACCATTTTTTGGGCTTCGAAGCTTTGTTGAGTAATATTTGAAGCTTCGCTTTGCTTCGTTGTGCGGCGTAGCGTGGTGCAGCAGGCTGACATGTACTTCATCTCCACCGTTTCAGTGCCCAGGGCAGTGCCGCTGTCGCTCTACTGTACACACACGCACCTCTACACACAACAAACAGCGATATCCGTCTGAGAATATCTAATAATAATTCATGTTGAATATGATTTGTGGGATTATTACTTATTTCATGGGCTTATTTTGGGATTTATACATCATTATAACATACTTATATGTAAAAATAACAACAAAAAAACGCAGCATTCGAAAAGTGATTTCGATTCGAAACGGTCAAAGCTTCGGAGCATTCGGGTCAGCCCTACTACATTGTGAACAACGAATCCGTGTTGAAATCGGCAGGACGAGAGCTAGTTAACGGTAGCTGTTAGCTACGTGCAGGACTGTGCTGCTTACGGTTTCTAACAGCTAACGTTAACTAGCTCTCGTCCTGCCGATTTCAAAACGGGAGATGCTATTGTTTTACATTATGATGCGTTCAGGCTCTGTTCAGTAAAAAGAGAGCATTAGGCGAAGGTAAATTCTATTATCATGATGTGTTTAGATGTAATCTTATAATATGTAGTTTTTGGCGAGAAACTTGAATGACCTTTTTACCTTCCTAACGAAAACATTACATTACATTTCTGGTATTGTGACATCCCTAGTTCCCCGTTGTAATTCATGGTGTAACATGACGACAACATCAACAAATATTTTCATATGTTGTGTTTTCAAATGTGCAGCAGGTGGCCCGTACTGAATATATATAGCAAAAACACCGTTTGGTTTCACCTGATGGGTGCTAATTTCCAACCCTTCTCATACCCCCTCAACGAGGATGGACAGCTTCAAATGCCTGTCTAGTTTTTGCCTTTAGACTCACAAATGAGTGGCAATTAACACACATGCTGCAAAGTGGAGTTTCCTCAGAAACTGACATCGTTTGTAATGTGAGTGAAAAGACGTGGATTACAACCACATGTTTCCAGAGAAGGGAGTGAGTGTTGAGCAGCTGGCAAGCAAAAAGGCCACAAAGTGAGAACAGTCAGAGGTAAAAATGTTTTAACTTTATGTCAGCGTCTTAAGTGTGGAGTATATCTCAAAGTGTTTGGTTGTTTAGTCTTTTTTTTATGGACTAATTACTCAATAAAACGTAACCACCTTTTAAAATCCAGTGCTTGTTAATTTGCAATAAAGACTCTAAAATCAGAGCTACCTCTTTAAGTGTATGCTATTTTAACTTCCCCTTTGTGAGACACATAAATCCCATCTCTTTTGAATCTTCTCATCAAGTAAAGTTAGTCGTATATGTGGGAGACATGGCAACCAGCTCAGGCTGGAGTCACTCTGTAGATCTCAAAGTGAGGGGACCTTTAAAAGCAAGTGCTCCTTTTGAGGGGTATGGGGGATAAAATAGCGCAGCCATAAATCCATGGTGGGGGGGTGGTTGTCTGTTGGGATCAACATATTTTGGGGAGTAATGACAGGGATGCAACCGAGTAATCAGAAGGGTCTTATCTGGGGCCGATGGCAGGCCCAGGAATGTGGCCGCCGGGCTGTGGAAACAACGGCTGCACTAACGGGGTTAGTTGAATTCCTCACTGGTGAATTACGAGGAGCTGGGACGTCGGCACTGTGGTTTGTTGTGTCTAGTTGGAGAGCTTGCGCGGCTACACACAGAAACAGAGTTATAGATTTTAGTTTTTGACACGCTTTCTCTTAGAGCGGGGGCCAATTAACTGGGAGCCGAATTGCTTCGCTGGAAGACGCAGCCACATTAAACAGCAAAGTGGTACACGCATATATCATAGGGCAACAAGCCACACATGCAGCCATGACTCCTGTGACAGGGACAAAACCAGAAGCCATCCATTCTGCTGCCTCATTTGCATGATCTGAACCCGTATCTGGAAGTCATTAGCATCTTTCTACTTGTTTATCTGGCTACAGATGAATGCTTTTGAGCGCAATACAAGGTTTTTGAATAAATAAAATGTTGTTTCACATGTTATGTAAAAAGCCATGTAATAATATATATATATATAAGGTGGAGACCACTGCAGGGTTTATAGGGTCACTGTATTACTGTGAGTACAGTCTCCAGAGTAATCAGACTTGTGGCGTCATACCATCATGTAGCTTCGTAGTGTGTTATAGAAGTTTGATGACCTTTTTATAGTAACTATCTCATCATGTTAGCTTGTTGTAATGAAATGTTTGTAATGTGTCTGTAATGTATTTAATAGTATTGTCACAATACTGGAATTTCTAATTCCGATATAATACCTTGAAAAATATTTATTTTCGCTACCACATGGAAAAGTTGACACCACGTCGAGGGCATCAAATTTTAGATTTTTATAAAAACGTGAATAGCAGTGTGTGTGTCAACTCGGAGAAAAGAGCAGTGTATCATTACTGTAGAACATGAGTATTGGAACCGTTTCAAATATTCCATATCGGAATCGATTCATGTAAGAATCGTGATTCTTAACTTCTACGATTCTGAATCGATTCACAACTTCCAAACATTTATAAAAAAAATAAATAATAATTTTCACACTTTTTTTCTTTTTCTTTTGTTCCGTACATACATGAACATCCGTACAAAATCAGACTTTCACACTATATAATATTCTATCTAATTAAAGTACAACATATGGACAGGATGACGGGAAGCAGCGTTCAGGTTTTAGTGTCAGATCGCTGTGATGTTTCCTGTTCTTTCACTAAATGTTTAACCTTTTGTGTCGATACCCAAATCTCAAAATGTCAGAAGATGTAGGTTTTAATCAATCTTCAGATTATAATAAATATTTTTGGGGACTTTTACTAAATGTCATGCGAGAGGAGCTCTAACAAAACAAAGTAGTTTTTTTTTGTCAGGCAACTAAAAAATATTTATTATGATCTGAAGATTGATAAAACCTACATCTTCTGACATTTTGAGATTTGGATATCGACACAAAAGGTTAAACATTTAGTGAAAGAACAGGAAACATCACGGCAATCTGACACTAAAACCTGAACGCTGCTTCCCGTCATCCTGTCCATATGTTGTACTTTAATCAGACATTTTATCTTTAAATGTTAAAATTGTAAGACATTTTCTTTGAGTTTTTTGATTCGGGAATTGTTTTGAATCTAGAATCGATTTTGAATCGGGAATTTTTTTACTCGATAATCAATTTGGATTCGGGAATTGTTTTGAATCGAGAATCGCATCGTGACCCCAGGAATTAAAATCAAATTGAATGGTTGGATACCGAAAGATTCACACCCTTATTTAAAACGTCATTGCTTATTTTTCTTATATAATATTTATTTTTATTGGGGAACTTTAAATAGAAAAAAATCTACAACTTGTAAATCCTGTAGTCAGTGGGAACAGTTACAGTAAGTCTAAATATCAGTTTTATCACAATTTACATCACATACACCTACATGAAATGAATGCTGCACGTTTTTTTTTTTAAACAAAGGGCAACTATGTGACATGTTTACCGCTTTAAGGTGACGAATGAACCACAGAAACTGCGACGCAACCACTTTTGCTAGTATTGTACACCATGCGTCCGTCATAGCGGCTTATCTGCATGTTCAGATATGAAAGATAACTTGGTATGCATGTAGGCCAGGCGATGCCAACAGGAATCGGTGCGTCACAACATATCAAATACTTGCGGCTGACGATGATAGATGATCACTTTTACTTTTGCCTGCTCTTATGTCATTTCTGTACATGTGGGCTCAGCGGACCAGGCCAGGGGCTTTCCCCACCTTTTCACTTCCTGTTTGTAATAGTTGTATCTTTCCCCTTCCTTCCTTCTCTCTCTCTCTCTTTCTCTCTCACTCTTTCTCTCTCTCGGTTTTGTGTCCTCTGTGACACCCCAGTGGTCCTGCCCTCAAGACTGTGAGCTGAGTTCTGATTGGAGGAATGGAGTGCCAGTCTGTCCTGCACCAGTGATCAGGGTATGTGGCAATCCTCCCACTAAGCCGTCTCTTATTTCATACAGTAAATGTTTGTCTGTGAAGTGACTCCAAAACGCTGTTCGGCCCGATTGTCGGGCTTATTTGTATCGGGCCATAATAAGCTGGAAGCAGATCCCAACAGACGTATTCTGAGCTTTTCATCACTTTTATTGCTCAGCTGTTTGTGCCAGTGAGCAGTGGATGGGAATGATAAAGACACAAATAGCACAGAATAGGGGCTGGATATT